>NC_140622.1:33764303-34104303 GCF_057382275.1 Copadichromis virginalis
GCCATCACACCCACCATGACCCTGAGTTGATAAATGGTTAAAATGTTTCCCTGACACTTGGGGTTTGCTTTAGTCTTAACCTTTAAAATTGTTATTTTAATTGAATGTTTTTCTAGTTATCATTTTGATTTTATTGGGGTTGCATCCATTCACTGGCACACTGGCACTTTTCACTTTGGGCAGGAGCTCTGGGATTTACATCTCATTTAGTTTCTTTCACTTATGGGAAGTTTACCGGTCCTTTTTTCTACCTGTCTTTTTCTTTGTGGTAGTTTTCAAGTCTTGCACCTTCTCTTTGATGACGGGCAATTTGACACTATCGTCATGCGTTTCCTACACACTAATCTTTATTGTCTCGTTCATAGTCATTTAGTAAAACACATACTTTCAAAAAGTGTATGTCTCTGACAAAGGAGACTGAAGTATTGCCTTAGAATGTGTGGGGTGGAGATGCACAGTTCCACATAAGCTCCTTGTCCATTAGTACCAACCTTAGGTGATAATACCAGGTACTGTTTTTGTACTTACTCTGCTGGGGTTCCAAACGATTCGAGGGGATGTCAGCACACTGCACGCAACCTATTGGTTTGTCAGTGGCGTCACGCAATCAGTTATGAGGGCGTCTCCTTCACGAAAATCAAAACCACCACTTTGTTGTGGCGTTCGTGTCACATACTAATTAAGTCACAGGACGCTTGGCTGCGTTGCTATAATAACCCCAAGCACATTAGGTGGTACTCGATTGTAATAGAAAATGAGTTGAGTTGTACCCCGCATCGAGCTGATCTGAGTAGGTACTAATCGAAAAGGGGCGATAAAGGATATTTAGACAGCCATTTGGGGAATGCTTTGAGACCATGTTTTGCTTCTATGAAGTAATTCATTAAAATAAGATAAGATAGAACTTTATTAATCCCTCGGGTGGGTTCCTCTGGGAAATTCGACTTCCAAAAAAAGCACAGCAACGACCGAAGTTACAGAATTGTTATGTGTGTATATATATATATATATATATATACACACACACACACACACACACACACACACACACACACACACACACACACATATATACATATATATATATATATATATATATATATATATATATATATATATATATATATATATATATATATATATATATATATATATATATATATATATATATATATATATATTTTTATTGCACTGTTGACTATTTACAAAAAGTATTGCACAAGGTATTGTGCAGTGAGGTGAAGAGGCACTACAGCTTAGTTGTTCCCCCCTCCTTTGTCCTCCTGTTTCCCCTCCCTCTCCCCTCCAGAGAGGAGTTAAACAGTCTGATGGCGTGTGGGACAAAGGAGTTTTTAAGTCTGTTAGTTCTTGTCTTGGGGAGAAGCAACCTGTCACTGAACAGACTCTTCTGATTGTTTATGGCCGTGTGCAGAGGATGCCCAGCATTGTTCATAATGTCCAGCAGTTTCTTTAATGTCCTTTTCTCTGCCACTGTCACCAGAGTGTCCAGCTTCATGCAGACCACAGAGCTAGCCTTCCTGATCAGTTTCTCCAGCCTGGATGAGTCCCTCTTTGCTGTGCTGCTCCCCCAGCATTCCCCCAATTAAGTGCGGACCAAACTGTCTAAATAGTGTGGAGATGATTCCAATATGTGTTCTGGGGAATTTCTTTGTGTGTGGGGGTAGAGTGTATATTGGGGGACTTGGATGGCCCGTGTAACTCTAAAATCCTCTTTGCAGCCCTGCTGAAAAGCATGCCTTTTGTGGCAGGGTTATTTGAGGATTGCTTGCATTTTCAGTGAGAGACTGGTTGAAGTCTGTGCCAAAAAGAAGATATTTCCTGTAGTAGGTTGAAGCTGGAGGCTCTGTGCTGGTTTGTGTTGTTGTGCAGCAGCAGGCGGAGTGAGGAGGATCAGAGCTACTAACGTGGGAGGAAACGGGGAGGCGGGGAGATATTTACTTGAAGCGGCGCTGCAGCTTAAAGTCGCGCACAACAGCGGCAGGCTGGCGTGTCGGAGCAAAAACAAACTGCAAACCGCACATGCTTTCTGACTGAGCAGAGCGGAAGTTGCGCGGTAAGAAAACGCTTTCTCATTCAATCCAGCCGGATTTTAGGGTGACAAAGCGCAGAGGAGCGGTGTTTACTTTCGCTTTGGAGGGGGTTTTCACAAAAAGCCGAAGCGTCTTTGTGGCGGTGCAAGCGACAGATGTGGGGTGGTTGCGTTGATGTTGACTGGTGCACTGTTACAGGAGGTCTGTGCGGGATCGTTTAGGTCTGCCGGCAGATGAGCAGGTGGATATAACTGCGCTAATTTGCCTGAAAGTGACCGTAATTTGACATTTGAGATTGCGAAATGTAATCGCATTAGTCCTCGGTGCTGTTATATGAAGACAGACATTTACGATGTTGCAAATAATACTACTAACAACTACTAATTACTAATGATAATAATAATAATAATAATAATAATAATAATAATAATAATAGGCTTCGTGTTCTCAAAAGTTTAGCCTTTAAATTTATGGCTGCAACTAATTACGTTATTCATAAATTTATTTATCTATAAAACATAACAAACAAAACAAAGTTTATGTTTGCTTGCTGCAAACCGCGGAGGTGTCAACTCCATTGTTATCACACACTCAGTGGCCACTTTATTAGGTACAGCTTGCTACCTTTTTGTCTTTACAGCTGCTCTAATTCTTTGTGCCATAGATTCAACATAATTCTTGACACATTCCTTAGAGTTTGATCAGTTAACGATGTCAGCATCACAGGTTTTGCAGATTTATCAGCTGCACCTCAATCAGATGAATCTTCCATTTAAACACATCCAAAAGGTGCTCTGTTGGACTGAGATCTGGTGACTGCGGAAGCTATAAGAGTACACTGAACTCATTGTCACGTTTAAGAAACCAGTTTGACTTGATTGGAGCTTTGTGTTATCCTGCTGGAAACGACCCCCAGAAGATGCGTATGCTGTTGTAATAAAGGGATTTGGATTTAGCCAGCAGCAATACTTTGGTAGGCTGTGATTATTAAAGGATGCTCAGTTGGTACTAAGGGGCTGAAATATTAATTTCAATTCATTTATATAGCACCAAATCACAAGAATGGTCCCTGGCAGTGGGGAGGCTGAACAAGCCAGGATGCTTTCATGTTGTTTTTGCAAAATTCTGGCTCTACTATTTGAATGTTACAGCAGAAATCCAGACTCCTCAGACCAGGAAACCTTTTTCCACTCTTCTGTTGTCCAGTTTTGGTAAACACATTAAGTGTGTTGCTTCAGTTTCCTGTTCCTAGTTGACAGAAGTGGCACCTGGTGTAGTCTTTTGCTGCTGTAGTCCATCTGTTTCAAGTAGAGCTTGACCACTGTTGGACTTTGGATACCGATGCCTATGTTTGATGATTTAAAAATCCCATATTCCAATATGTTTTTTTATTTTCTATCTTTCAGACACACAGACAGCTTTTCCTAACATTTATTATTTATAGTTATTTCTTTTTTCATTCATGCCCTGCTTTGATCAGCTGATTGTTTGTAATGTTTTGAACTTGTTGCCAACAGGGGAGGTTGCAGAGTGCCCTCTGGTGGTTAACATGGTTGGGGCTCTTCTCCTGTGTCTTATTTACTTTTCATTTATTGGCTGTTATAAACGCCAATAGTGGTAACAAAAGGCTTACGGCGGCTGATATTCCAACAAAATCGGCCAGGCTTGAGTTCTTAACTGATAAGAGTGGCACTTGGCAGGGTCTTCTGCTGCTGTCACTCATCTGCTTCAAGGCATACTTTGTTTGTAATGACTGGTTATTTTGGTAAATCTTCTCTGACCGCTGACATCAACAAGGGATTTCTGCCCAGAGAACTGCTGCTCACGCGATGCGTTCTCCTTTTTGGAGACCCTTCGTAAGCTGGTCGTGTGGGAAAATCCAGTAGATCAGACATGTTTAAAGTCACTTTAATTACCTTCGTTCTCCGTTCTGATGCATCAATGTTATTGGAAGATTGCATTAAACAGTTAAATTGATGTTCATTAATGGAATTCGCCAAAGTGGATGGCGAGTGTAATAAATTGTAATTATTATAATTTAAGAAACTGAGATGGGTTACTGTTGAACATTTTCACTTAAATGTGATGCAGATTTGATGACATGATTACTTTTATTAAATATGCTTGATAAAATTTCCCCAAAATTAAAATGGGAATGAAATGCTTGGTTTTACAGCTGAAGTTTTGTTTGTTTCATGTGTTTTTAAACATGAAATTATAGCAAATGCCATAATATGTCCAGCATAGTGTCTGCAAATGTGTTGTTTGTAATGATCTCAGCATTGTCTGCAGCACATGCACACGTAGCATCACAATAAAATGATTCATTTTAAGTACATTGTTAAGAAAATTATTAAACAAATACTCTATGGTTTCCTTTTCAATATTACTCTAACACACTGTATTTATATTTATGTGTATAAATATGTATACAATCCAATATATTTATATTTCCAATGTAGTATATTGGATAATTACATAAAATTTTATATAATTATGATTATATGAAAATCTGACATTTCTATTGAAAAACAAACAAAAGGAAAAGGACTCCAGCTCTACTTGTCTTGCTTAACCAACAATGTACAACCAAAAAATATTCAGCTTATCGTAGAAGCATTAACCATTCAAATCTGAAAATGTAATCTGTCTTTTCTGCTTTTCTAAATGACTGAAACGATCATCAGCTACTTCTTTTTAAGCTTTAATTTCATTCAAACTGAAACATTTCTCAATGGATACGTGCTCCTTTGTATTAAATAGACCCATTTTGTTTTTGTTTTTTCTCTCCATCAGGTGGGGGTACAGCGAAGAGGCCGAGTGCAGCAGTGGGGACCCCACCTCCAGCCATGACCTCAGGAAATGAGAGCGAGGTGCCCACCGTGACGGGCAGCACGCCACAAAACGGAGAGAACAAACCACCTCAGGCCATCGTCAAGCCCCAGGTCCTCACACATGTCATCGAAGGCTTTGTCATCCAGGAAGGAGCTGAGCCGTTTCCCGTGTGTGTAAGTGCTCAATCTCGGCAATACTGGCAGACAAACATGATAAACAACCCAAAGCCAGCACCGTCTCCAGTGTACACGCCTGCAGGGAACTGTCAGCAGGCAAACACATACCCTCTGTTACTGCTAGCAGTGACATCGTACAGCTTCTGTTTGATTCACTCGTTAATTACAGGGAGATGAGACCCTGTGAATGGGAAAGAATACAGATGGAAGAAGGTAATGAGCAGCGCTCTGTAGTCAGTTCATTTAATCAAGGGCATTAAAATCCTTCCTTAATCTGTGTAGTCATCTCCCTTGAAATTGGTTCATTATTATCTCATATTGTTTGTACAGTTTAACATGTGCTTATATATTAATGTTTGTATCTTCTCAATTGTATTAGTCATTAGGGGGGGAAAAAGTGTAGTTTTAATTTCTAGGCTTTGGCCTCTCTGCCTCCTACTGGACATTTTGTGAAAATGCTCTATATACATGCACACATGGCTAAACAAGCAGATTACATTTCCAATTTTTAATCAACACACATGAAAATAAATAAAATGCAGTATTTATGAAGATGCGTACACACGTGATGACACACAGAGCTGAGGATTATTTTTCCTTTTATAGTAATACATTTTTTATTCATTTTATGACTCAAATGAATCTGATTACATTTTCCACCTCAGTGTTCTGTCAATTTAAAAAAAAGAAAAAGAAAGGGGGAAAAAAAGAAGAAGAATAAATTAAACACTGAGTATATATTTCTTATGATGCCAACACTGTCCTGTAAAAGAACTTGATTGTTAACAGTTAACTGTTACTTTATATACGCTGGTATTCAAGTTGCTTTATGTGCCATATGGACAGGAGAATTAACTGTATGCAAGCTTCATGTGTGCGACATGCAATGCTTGAAAATCAGACTACATTGACGTGAACATGTCAAGTCTACATTATCAGTTTAAATGGTCACTGTTTGTGGTGGTTTAACAATGATGGTGTTTATCTGTTATTTTTGTGATCGCTATATATTTAAACATTAACATCCGGAAGACGAAAACATTCAGTTGGTGACCACTGTTTCCTTTTAAGTCTAAAAGGTTTAACTTGTAATGGCCAGCAGTCAGCTGACTTAAAAAAAAAAAAAAATCATCTCATTAATACTACGGTAATGAGGCGCAGTGGGGCTGTGCAGTGAAACAGCTGCCCTGATTTCCAGGTTATTATTTGGAGTAGCAGCAGTCTTTGCGTTAATGTTGCTGCGGCGACAGAATGCAGCTGTTGTGATAAAGCAGTCCAGATGTAAACCCTTAAACCACACCCATTGTTTCTTGTTACTGTTGAGTGCAGCGTTTCATTTTTAGTCCATTTATAAATATTTTATGCCCCACACCAGGTGGAGCGTCTGCCCATTCTCATCGATAGTCCAAAGAAGCTGGACCATCAGCTCTCATCTGACCCGGACAAAACTCCGGTCAGCAACGCAGCCAACACAGACTCCGAGCCCGAGGACATGAGCCAACCAGGTGAGACCGAACACATTACAGTGTAGATTGTGTATATTTCTTTGTGTAGCTTCACCAGGTTTTGGAGGTGTTAGTCTGTCGCTCCTGATTTTTCCTGCCAGGGTTTCACATAAGGTTAAAGGAATTCACTATACAATGATCATCCTCTCATAGTATTGGAAGGTGTTACGAGCAGACACCGACCCAACAGACAGAAACTCTGACCCTGGTGTGTCCGTAGAGTTTATTTAACCATGTAAACTGCATTTTGCTCCTCTTCCCCAACAGTCAAACCCCACACTTCTAAATAATGTAGACCCTCTGGAAGTGTTTTTAACTCAGTTGCTGGAAGTTCATTATTAATTAGATGTTCTGTCAGTTCCTGTTTCCTGATACATGCTTCTTTTTTACCTTTGTCTAACATGTTGTAACAAGTTGTCCATTTATAAGTTAGAAAAAGACCTATGTAGAAAAGTGTTGAAAATATCGGAAACGGTGTGGAGTAGATATTTGGCAACACTAGCTAATGTTGACATTTGTGGTTTTGCTGCAAATGCCTGGTTTTTTTGCCTTCACTTTAATGTGGGGAGGAAGTGCCATCAGTAGCTTTACAAGGGTTGACCAACTGATGTAAACAAAGCAGACCAGACTCACTGCACTCGCAGAGAAATCTCTTGAAAGAGGTTCAAAACAATGTAGGTTTGTATGTATTTGACTTCTGCACCCAGATGCGGATGCGCAGGCAGCTCAGTGCGCACTCGCGGAGCAGATACTGCACTTTGAGCGGACATTCCCGGACTCTCTCATCATTGCTCTTGGGGACTTTAACAAAGCCAATCTGAGCCATGAGCTTCCCAAATACAAGCAGTATATTAAATGCCCGACCAGAGAGGAGAAGGACATTAGACCACTGTTACAGCACGATCAGCGGGGCCTATCGTGCGGTGCCCCGCGCTTCACTCGGACTTTCTGACCACGTCATGATCCACCTAATCCCCGCGTACAGACAGAGGCTGAAGCTCTCCAAACCTGTCGTGAGGACCAAAAAACTGTGGAGCAACGAGGCTGTGGAGGAGCTTCGCACGTGTTTGGAGTCTACAGACTGGGACACAATGAAGGCTGCTTCTAACAGCTTGGACGAGTTTACGGACACTGTCACCTCCTATATCCACTTCTGTGAGGACAGCATTGTGCCATCACGCACCAGGGTGAGTTATAACAATGACAAACCCTGGTTTACTCCTAAACTCAAAAAGCTGTGGCTGGAAAAGAGAAAGGCGTTCAGAAGCGGAGACAGGGACTGCTACAGAGAGGCCAAGTACAGGTTCACTAAAGAAGTGGACATTGCTAAACATCAGCACTCTGAGAAGATGCAGCAGCAGATCTCAGAGAATGACTCGGCCTCTGTGTGGAAAGGTTTTAGGAATATCACCAACTACAAGCCTAAAACCCCCCACTCCACTGACGACTTGCTCTTAGCCAACACCCTTAACGACTTTTACTGCCGTTTTGACCAGCCATCAGGCAGCCTTCACACCTCCAACGGCCCCAACAATAGAGACACTTTGGACACTCATTCCCCCACCTCTCCCCCCTCCATAGAGCCATCACCACCTTCAAACTGTTCACCTACAACACCCCCCTCCTCACCCCACACAAAAGAGGATTTCACACCACCTCCTCCCACCACAACTCTTCATATTCATGAAGCAGATGTGAGGAAGCAGTTTAAGAGTCTGTATGCTCGAAAAGCTCCCAGACGGTGTGTCTCCTGCCACCCTCAGACACTGTGCAAACGAGCTGGCCCCAGTGTTTTCTGGCATTTTCAACTCCTCACTGCAGGCATGCCATGTGCCTGCCTGCTTCAAGTCCTCCACCATAATCCCTGTCCCCAAGAAACCTAGGATCACTGGACTAAATGACTACAGACCCGTGGCTCTGACATCTGTGGTCATGAAGTCATTTGAGCGCCTAGTTCTCTCCCATCTCAAGACCCTCACGGCCCCCCTCCTGGACCCCCTGCAGTTTGCATACAGAGCCAACAGGTCTGTAGATGACGCCATCAACATGGCCCTACACTTCATCCTGCAGCATCTGGACTCCCCAGGAACCTACGCCAGGATCCTGTTTGTGGACTTCAGCTCTGCCTTCAACACCATCCTTCCAGACCATCTCCGAGACAAGCTTTCCCAGATGAATGTGCCTGATCCCATCTGCTGGTGGATCACTGACTTCCTGACGGACAGGAAGCAGCATGTGAGGCTGGGAAAGAATGTCTCGGACTCCCGGACCATCAGCACCGGCTCCCCTCAGGGCTGTGTTCTTTCTCCTCTGCTCTTCTCCCTGTACACCAACTGCTGCACCTCCACCCACCAGTCTGTCAAGCTAATCAAGTTTGCAGATGACACCACCGTTATCGGACTCATCTCGGACGGGGATGAGTCTGCCTACAGGAGGGAGGTTGAACGTCTGGTGTCCTGGTGCAGCCACAACAACCTGGTGCTGAATGCCCAGAAGACAGTGGAGATTATTGTGGACTTCAGGAAGCACACAGCTCCACTCCCCCCCATCATCCTGACTGACACCCCCATCACCTCTGTGGACTCGTTCCGCTTCCTGGGTACCACCATCACCCAGGACCTGAAGTGGGAGCCCACCATCACTTCCGTCATTAAGAAAGCCCAGCAGAGGATGTACTTCCTGAGGCAGCTGAAGAAATTCAACCTGCCAACACGGACGATGATGCAATTCTACACTGCAATCATCGAGTCCATCCTCACCTCCTCCATCACCGTGTGGTACGCTGGAGCCACTATCAGGGACAAACAGAGACTGCAGCGTGTTGTGCGCTCTGCTGAGAAGGTGATTGGCTGCAGACTCCCATCTCTGCAGGACCTGTACACCTCCAGGACACTGCGGCGTGCAGCTCGGATCTCAGCTGACCCTTCTCACCCTGGACACAGTCTGTTTGACCTGCTCCCCTCAGGCAGGAGGCTCCGGTCCATTCGCACCAGAACCTCTCGCCATAAGAACAGTTTCTTCCCCTCTGCTGTCGGACACATGAACAATAACCGTATGACTGTTCCCACCACTAACACATGACCCTACGCTGTGTTCACTGCATCATTCCATGTTTGGCACTGATCACCACCTGCACTCATGTATATATCATGTATATATCTATCCACTTAGCACTTTTAATTCTTATTCTTATTTTTATATTTTTATGACAGTATGTTTGCACTGAAGCACCGCAGCAATTTCCTAATGTTGTAAACCTGCTCAACATTTGGCAATAAAACCCTTTCTGATTCTGATTTCTGATTCTGATTAACCATCCCATGACTCTCCATCAGAAGTAGAAATAATGCTTTAACATTGGGCCCCGAATAGTTTAGATCAGCAGTCCCCAATCTTTTTTGCGCCACGGACCGGTTTATGCCTGACAATATTTTCACGGACCGGCCTTTAAGGTGTCACGGAAAAATACAACAAAATAAAACTAGTACCGGTACCGAAAAAAAGAAGATTTATTCATAACACATGTGAAAAGACCCAGGAAGACCGAGTTAAAGATAAAAACGATAACAAAATAACGCTGAAAACCGATAAAACCCTGAAAATTATACATTTCACACCTGAGCCTCAACTCTCGCGGCCCGGTACCAAACGACTCACGGACCGGTACCGGTCCGAGGCCCGGGGGTTGGGGACCACTGGTTTAGATGAGCTACCTACAGTTTTAATTTTCTGCACGCCTAGTATTATGTCTCTTTTTTTTTTTTTTGTTCAGAAGAAAGTCTAATACTTGACATGTGTGTTGTGTTTATGCTGCTTCCTCTCCCCCAGAAAAAGATGAGCCCAAGCTGACGTGTGAATACTGTGGCTGGGTTGATTTTGCTTACACATTCAAAGGCTCTAAAAGGTTCTGCTCGGTGGTTTGTGCAAAGAGGTAAGTAACCTTGGCTTCTTTTTCTTTCATGTGAGAAAATAGCAATTTTTCCATTATGTTTACAAAAAAGGAATTTAAGAATATACATATATATATATATTTATTTGTATGAACAGATACAACGTAGGCTGTACGAAGCGAATTGGACTTTTCCGTCCAGAGAGGAACAAACCAGCAAATCGCTGGCGTCGACGGTCTCAGGGCCGCCCCAGTATTGAGGCAAAAAAGCAGGTAAAAACATGCTTCTTAACTGTCATAAAACTTCCTCATCAACACTTTACCTCTCATCAGATACTGCTTCTGCTGCACATTTTAAACCCTGCACTTTTCATGCCTCTTGCTTTTTAATGAAGTTGAACATAATTTGTGTGAGCCCGATTATCTCCCTCTGTCTTTAAAGGGTCATTAAGTACTCGATGATCTTCATCAGCCTTTATTGGTGACCGGCAGAAATGGGAGAGCATTAGTAGAGATTTTCTGCCTTTTGCACAAGTTATATAGATGTAGATAACAACTGGATTCACAGTTTTCTCCCCACACGTCAAAGCCTTCTTTTGGGACGTAACACATTATCCTTTAACTGATCTTAAAGAGAAGCAGTTTAGGTAATTACAGCAGAAATTCAGTGGAAAATATAAAGCAAGCATTTTACACCACAATAGTAAAATGTGGTGTAAAATTTTCTTTTTTAATCAAGAGCTTTTTAGTATTTTATGGACAGCTTATGTAATGTTATAAGGATTCGGCTTTAAACCTCCAGTGGGGGGTGCTTTTGTGTCATGTATACACCAATATGCTTAGGGCTTTGCAATTCAAAGACAAAGTGATCTTTGAGGCAATGGTATTGATCCATTAATCCCCATCATATCCCTGCAGGTGTATTATCGGCATTTAAACCTATTGTACCCTACAAATCTTACTTATTACCCCGTTAATCTTTGCGTTGACTTTTATATTGACCTGGGAGTGTTTTACTTATGCGCTATCCTTTCTTAAATGTAACAATTGATGTCACTCCTGTTTGTATTGCTTTGCAGAAGCTGGCCTTGTCACCACAGCAAACTCAGGGCGGTTCTGTATCCTCACCACATCCCTCCCAGCCCAGTCAGGAGGAATCCAGCCCATGTTCAGACATGTCAAGCTACGAGGAGCCACCGTCTCCCATGTCAGCAGCCAGCTCTGGACCTTTGGCTCCTGCCCCGGCTCCAGCCCAGGTCCCTGTCCGCCGTCAGCCGAGCAGGGCCTCGGACCAGGAGGCCTGCGTTGGGAGAGATGGAGCACCGCTCTGTCAGCGCTTCGTACCCAACGACCCCACCAAATGGAATGTGGAGGAGGTTTATGAGTTCATTCGTTCACTACCAGGTGAGTAGGCTTTGCTAAGAAGGCACAATCATAATGCTTTATACTCCGATGTGTTCCGTGTATGAAACCTGTTTACCTGTTATTAACTGTAGCTCGTGCCTCTGCTGTTTTCACAGGTTGCCAGGAGATAGCAGACGAGTTTCGCTCTCAGGAAATCGATGGACAGGCCTTGCTCCTGTTAAAGGAGGACCACCTGATGAGCACTATGAACATTAAGCTGGGACCTGCACTCAAGATCTTTGCACGCATCAACATGCTCAAAGACTCTTAGCAGGAAACCGTGTGTGTGTATGGGTGTGTCTGTTTGTGTGTATTTGTATATTATAGCACTGATGGCACAGAGTACTGACTGCACTGTGAGCAGGCCTGCTCCATTACTGGACTGGTTCCTGTCATCCAGAATCTCACTCAAGTTTGACTCGACCTCCCAAACCAGATCATACTCACCGGCATCAGCTCAGTCGCCTTGTGACCATTTATGCTTCTGCTTGGTAACGTTAGAGTGACGTGTCAGACACTTCAGTCTGTGTTTACATGCAGTCACAGGAGAAGCTTTTCAGTTGCTAAACCTTAAAGGAGCCTGTACAAAAGCTGTGCCAAAATCTTTTATTTTTCCAGATGAAAAGAAATTATACTTTAAAAGTATACATGGTTGAAACAGCAGACGCATAAGTTTCCACCTGGCAGTGCACCTGGTGAGTTCTTTCTGGGTTAAAAACAAAAAAACTAAATGAGTTGATGTGAGTATAACTGTTAGTAGAAAAGACACCAGATGTCAAAACTGGAGACAAGTTAATAGCAAGCAGCAGCCTCTGGGGCTGAAAAAGCCAACGCACAAGTGCCAAAAACTGCAGTTTTTCTACAGTCGCTGGCTCTAAAAGCCATTAATCCCCCTTACCAAGTTTATGCTTCCCGTTGTCGCCCTCGCTAACAGTGGTACTGGCCAACAGTGACATCACAATTGCTGGCAAGCACGACACATCAGTGTCATGTAGGCTGGTGTGTACTATCATGCCACCATTTCAGTGACACAGTCGTACAGAAGCTCAGAGATTCTAGAGGGACTTTTAAAGCAAGGCAGATGCAGCAACAGCTTAAAAACATGACTTTGCTGTAGCTTTGCATCCTTTTTCTTCTTCTCCTATACCAATGCTCCTGTGAAGGATTCTTCTTAATAGGAGATGAATCTGATGTGCGTCAAGCACCAGTATAAATGGGTACAGGGCTGTAATGACGTCACGGTTGGTGTAACAAGCAATTTGAGTAACATAAGCTAGACTTAAGACCCCAATGTTAAAATGCTCAACTTTACTGTATCAATAAACATGTCTGCAGCCCTGTACAAAAAATGGTTTGGTCTTTCTGGATAGATTACACCTTCAAACAGCCTAATTGTATCTGATAGCTCTTGGCAAAGCTTCCATTCAGCTAAATAGAGTCGCTATATTTAACTTCTCAACTGTGTTTGGTGCCTTTGGGAGCTTTTTTTTAATGCCGTTATCTGACATTTTATATGGTATTAAAGCACTGCTGAACTTATTATCTGTGCAGGTATCTGTACTATAGATGCAGCTTACAAACCAAGCTTGCCAGCATTAACTGATAGCACTCTTTGTTATTGAACAAATAGATTCACCACAGCTCCAACACAACATGGACATATAGCTCAAAGTTTAAAGTGCCAGTCCATAAGTTGATAAGTGATGTTGCACTACATCCATCAATTACATAATCTGCTTCTCTGCCATAAACAGACGACGGGGGAAAACACCTCTATAACGTCAGCTTTTCAAGCTGGGGAATGATAATCTTCTATTACATGTGTAATCTGTTAAGCTGTGATCACAGTGCAGGAGAATTAAGATAACAAGAGTGTCCTTTTAGTACCAGATGTAACAGCAATTATCAAATGTCATTAAGCAGATTCCAGATGAAGATACTGATCCTGTGATAATTGCAGAAAAATGAAGTGTTATGTTTTCCCTGGAGAAGGTTTTTTTTTTTTTTTGTTTGTTTTTTAAAGTCTCTAAAAGCTTAACTGAGGGAAAATGTGGCTACGAGAAGAGACAGTGCCAAGGTGCATTACCTGTTCAGTTATGATTGGGCCAGGTCACACTGCAGCACAGTCAGTGCTGAATGGAGGCATTGGGACAAAACATGAGAGAAGTCTCGATTTATTATATTATTAGACAAGTTTTTGTACAGTTTGGTTAGCGTGTGAATGAGAGCGAGGTGGCTGTACGTGCGGCTGGGAACAGAAGATTGCATTCATTAATTTGCCCATTTTTATTCACTTGATGCTCCTTTGCCTTTTCTCACAATGGACTCTCACAGCTCTCGAATACAAAGCTTGAATGCGAAGAAACCATTTAAGCAGCCTCTTTTGTGACATCGATTTTTCCCTTCCATCTGCCAGTTTTCTCCTCTGAACTTACACTGCTTACAAATGATTTTTTTTCAGCTGCTCTTTTTTTTGTTGTTGTTAAAGATTTACTAAAATATGATATTGATTTCTTGTATGAGATTTGTAAAAGTACACTAAATTATCAAAGAAAAAATGTGGGTACGCTGCTCTCTTTTTGTAGCAGCTCTGTTTTTGGCACTTATTCTCTCTTTTGCTTTAATGTTGGGGAAACGCTTCACCTAAAAGTGAGAAATCTGGAGTGGCATTTGTGAAGCGGTGCCAAAAAAAAAGTTTATATGTGCATCAAAGCTCAAGTGAGGAAGAAGAGTGTGAATCTGTTAAGTTATCGTTTTGCTTTTTTAACAAAAGTATAAAAGGTGTTTGATATTTTGAAATATGCAAATGTATAAAGTACCATTGGCTTGGGAATTTTGGGTTTGTTTGTTTGTTTTCTATGGGGGGAAAAATGTTCTTATTTACTTGTTTTGTGGGCGAGTTTGGAAAGTTGACATTTTCTTTTTGATACTGCTTTGTTAAATGCTTGTATTTATCAAAACTGTTTGTTACACATTTTGCAGTCATAAATAATTTGCTATACAATTCTGTGTCGGGACATTTGTGTGTGTCTGTGGATTTTATTATTTATTTATTTTATTAATGGGACACCTCTAGTTGTTAATTTATATACAAAGCATTTAATTTCACAAATTCCATTTGAATGTGCTTGTGTTTTTTGGAGCATGTTATCAGAATTTTATGACCACTGTTTCTTTCTCTTGAAGTTCCAGACTCATGAGGACCGAAACTTAAAATGCTGAAATATCATCAGTTTTATTTAATTAAAGATGGAAAATGGTTTTGAAAATGGGCAGATTTGGCAATATATTTAGAGATTTCTTCAATTAAGCACCAAAGATCTAAATATAACCGGGCACCAAAGCATTTTTTTTAAAGGCACATATTTCTTCTTTTGATACATGTTCAGTCTCCCTGTCACATTAAGTATTTAAAGAAATATGCTAATCTATAGACTGATCACAAATGAAATCCAAAAACAATTAACAAACAGAACACCATCTGAAATGATGGCATTATTATTATTATTAGGATATGATATAGAAAACATGAGCTTGAGAAGACACGCAAAAGCAAAGTAGCTTTTTAGCTCCATTTGTGTCCATTCCATTAGGCCTACTTGATGAGGGAGGTGAGGAAATTGAATATCATATAAAATAAATATAAAATCCAGTATGTAACAAACCTGGAACCTGAACACACGCACAATATAAAAAAAAATAATTATGGATCGTCTGGTTTATAAAGCATAAAGTAAACAGAACATACACAAAAAAATTAGTAATTCTAGAACAGGCCTTTTAAAAGTACTGGTGCAGCATTTGAGTAGTTCGGTATAACGCACTGGTTGACGGTTCACGTTCCTAAGCTGTGTACCTGCTCTTTCTCGAAATTGGAACAAAGATATTTCCAGGTGTTGAGCTCTCATAACGTTTCGTACAATGGCTGACGGGCGGTTTCCTTTTTGTTTCCACCGAACTATAATGAAGAAACAGGTAGCTCTAGTTTTGTTTCAGACGCAGAGACGAGTACAGAAAACTGCAGCACAGACACGCCCACTGTTTTGATTTGAGAACGGACGAAACCAAAAGAAGTAGCGGCATTTTTAATGTCTTTTTCAAGGTAGAAAATAGTTTAGTTCAATGGTTTATTATGTTTATAGCTGCATTTTTCTATGTGACCACAGCCACGCATACAGGATAGATGTTGCTGTGAAACAGGAAAGGCGTCTATCATTGTTTAACCATCCCCCCCTTATTGGTGAAAATGGTTTAGTCCAAGTTTGAAACGACGTTTTGAACTGGAGGTTTTTAAACTGCGGAAAGAAACACTGTAACGTTTCTAACATACTACTCACCTCTAAAACCTATACTATATTCTTTAAATAACAGCAACAGGTAAGTTCGCCTTTAGAAAGGTGTCATATTTTCATTTCTGTGTAGTCCTATTTTTGACTTTAATAAATACATTTTTACTCATTTTATTTTATGTAATTTTTTTGTTAATACTTTAATGTACACATGTAATAGTACATTTTCTGTGTGTGGAGTGTAGGTGTACCCAATTTTACCCTTGTACCCAACTTCATTAGTTTTCTTTTTTTTCCCTAATAAATAATGTTTAACCTAAATATTTATGTTTATATCAATAAACATATTTATATCAATAGTTGCTATAGTGTGTGTGTGTGTGTGTGTGTGTACATATGTATGTGTGTATATATAAATATAGAAAAATGTGTGTTTATATAGATAGAGTTGAATATAGATACAGGACTATTGTACATTTATAGAAAAAGATGAAAACCCCTTATAATTTCCTAGAAGTAGTCACACTTTATGTTCTTTTTGATCACTAGTCCCCAAACCAGGGGGCAAATCTTTGAAACTGTAGCTGTGCTGTTTCTCATTAAAATATGACTAAAACTGTTGCTTGATTGTTAATCAATTGACGAACAGTCTCAACCATGACCATTTTGAGTGGAGGCGTAGTTAAAACCTGACAAAAGTGACTATTTGTACCACGTTAACGAGTGATTTAAATGTCTAGACTTCTTCTGAAATGCCAAATCAGAGAGAGGGAGCCACTGATGATTCCCCTGCTGACCTTCCCTGTCTGGAAAAACTTGACTCTCCAACAGGTACGTGGCAGTTATTACAGCAGTTATTGTTTTCAGGCACATTCAGGGG
The DNA here is from genome assembly GCF_057382275.1 of Copadichromis virginalis. Classification (NCBI taxonomy): domain Eukaryota; kingdom Metazoa; phylum Chordata; class Actinopteri; order Cichliformes; family Cichlidae; genus Copadichromis; species Copadichromis virginalis. The sequence goes on from NC_140622.1 coordinate 33,781,333, forward strand.
CCATTAGTAATTGAAATATTACCACTGTGGCAGTTTTAATTATCTGTGGGTGTGTGTGTCCTGTCTGTGGTGTCAGGGAGCCCACCCACTGCCTCATTATCCAGTCTAATGGAGCTGGAAAATTGTGTTTCCAACATGAGTCTTGCACATGAGATAGTGGTGAACAGAGACTTCTGCTTCAAACCCCGAAATCCTTCTACAGACAGGCAAGAAAACACTTAACCACATCTACAGTGACCTTGGTTATTCTTAGTTCCTATATTAATGAGTGTTTTTACCCTTGAGCTGTTCTTTTAATCTGCTTGTCTGCAGCCTGGAGGGTAGAGTGACAGAAATCGTTCACCGGGCCTTTTGGGACAGTCTTCAGGAGCAGCTGAACAGCGATCCTCCAAACTACAGACACGCTGTCCTTCTGCTGCAGGAAGTCAAAACTGTGAGTATCTGGCATTGTAAGGGTCAAAAGGAAAGCACAAACATGATCACCAACCTTACAAAAGGAGAAATTAGCGCTATCTGATCAATAAAGCATTACTTTAATTCACAATGTATTTGTTATGATGCTGTCAAAAATATTCAGGTTTATAAGAAATGTGAAGACAAAAAAAATCTTACATTTTAGATCTTTTAGGGGTTTTTTTGTACCAATTAAAAAGTCATTTTTAAAGTGACATAAAACAGAAAAATCAGAGAAATACACGTCACAATGATATTACAACAGATTGGGTTTGGCAACTGTGTGGCAGTCCTTTGAGTTTATACATCACTTTGATGTGTAGAAATCCTGTTGTGGGCAGATGTCCCAGTCCTTTTCACACAAGAAAGAAGCTGAACAGCTGCTTGTTTCAGAATTTCAAAATTGATGAAATCTTTGTGCCTTACATTGAATGAAAATGTTGGTGATTTAAAATATACAGTACAAGGGAAGTGATTATCCAGTTCATTTCTTTGATCATACTGAAAAAACAACATTGCATATTTTGAGATGAAATATTAGGTCACTGCAAAGTGTATTTGTAGCTTCTGGGAACCCCAACATATATACCCAGATGTTTATCTTTAATATAGTCACACTACTGCGCCTCCACAAGGTTTGCACAGATTTATTTAAAACAGATGAGAGGTTCAGGTTTGGCTGCTTTGAGTGTACATTTACTTAGAGAAGCTCTGTCTTTGCACAATCTTCTATTTCCTGTAAATTTAAATAAGAAATGGAATAAGATCCCTTGAGCACATATGTAGATTTTCATATCTTCTCTTTTGATTCCAAAAAAAAGGAGAAGAAATTAAAAAAACAGAAAGAAACTGGCCATGTCATCTTTAATCAAACCCATATTCTACTCTACTTTTATCTTAGATGTGTGCTTGTATTTTATAGCTTGTTTAAGATTGTGTTTATCTGCCCAGGGATTGTAAACTTGGTAGTAGCTAAATCTTTATTAAATAGACTTAAAAAACAGTTCCAAGTGAGTGTTTGCAGTGTATTATATTAAAAGAACTGGATAAACTGAATACTTCGAAACAAAACATAACATGTTAGTGAAAACAGACATTTTTCTTCACATTAGATGCTTCAGTCCCTGCTCTTGCCTGCTCACGTCAGACTGAGGTCTCAGCTTGACGAGGTGCTGGATATGGATCTGATTGGGCAGGAGGTCGACCACGGGGCTCTGGACCTCCACCGACTGGCGGAATTCGTTATCAACACCATGGCATCTTTATGTGCTCCGGTGCGCGACCCAGAAGTCAGAGCACTGCGGGATCTCAAGGAACCTGTGGAGCTCCTGAGGTAAGAAGCAGGTTAACAACACCTGCAGCGAATAAACTTGTGTCTGACATGGAATCAGTGGCAGGCTGTGGCCCTGTTTAAAATCCAGCATGCAGCAAGCTGTATTCCTGTAATGACATCACTTGCAGACCACATTATTACCATGAAATGTAACGTAAAACCGAATTAATATACATTCACTGATCAGTTTTCTGCTTAGTAATGCAGTACCAATATAAGATAAATCCAAACTTCTTTTCAGTTGGTGTGAGTTTGGATGCTCCGTTCTGCAGTAATACCTCTCATAATGTCCAATTAGAACTAAAAATAATCTTCAGTATGTGCAAATATTTAAAAGTGCTTGTAAATTCTTGTTTTAAAAATAGTATAAATCCCACCAGAATTAACTAAATCTATTTAAACAATATAAAGATGCAAATCTATTAATTTATATCCAAAGCATCTATATGTTGTGCTGAAGAGATATTAACTAAAATTGAACTTTGGCCAAGCTGTACTATCATGTAATACCACTTTGCGCCACATGATGATGCTGTGAGTTGTGTAACCTTTATTTAACTGGGCAAGTCCTTTGCTCTACCTGCTATTTCTTGAGGAAATGCATGTAGAGCTAAAGTATCCACTGTTTAAAACATCTCCAAACGCCTATTAAAATTCTGCCCTCTAGTGGTTGAGGTTACCTTATTTCCAAGAATGTCAAAAAAGGTTTTACTCAAACATTATTCCTCCCAGGGAGATCTTCCGTGTCTTGGGTCTCATGAAGACCGACATGGTTAACTTCACCATTCAAAGCCTGAGGCCTCATCTCATGCAGCAGGCCATACAGTACGAGCGGGCGAAATTCCAGCAGATCCTGGACAAGCAGCCAGGTGAGAAGGGATTTCATTTCCAGCACTCTTCAATCTTCAACTTCACTGGTGCAACGAGTGATAGATGATAAAGGTGACTTTGTGAGTGCTACATTTATGGTCGCTAGATATTTCAGTTTTCAATTGAACCTCTTTTGACCCTCGTCTCTCTAAAGTACCATCCTGCCATTTTTCTGCTTCTCATATATTGGGTAAGGAGTGGGACAGCCAATCCCTGAACTGAGTTTTTGGCTCATGTACTCTGCTTCTGTAGCGCTGGCTAATCAGAGTAACTGGCAGCGTGACAGTCACTGGTGCTGAATAAGCCATGTTAGCATCCATCCATTTATTTTGTTAATCGCTCATCCAACTTAGGGTCATGGGGGGAGTTGCAGCCTATCCCAGCTGTCATATAGTCAGAGTCAGCCTTTACAAAAGGCTGACAAAGAGAACCACACAGTCTCACATCCACACTTAGTTGTTTTGTTTTGGGTTGTTTTTTTAATGTAATTGTTTCATCTAATAAACTCCAGAGTAGACACCATGCTTATGGAGTCATTAGACAAATAATCAGTAACAGCCATTTAGGATATTGACCCCAAGTGGTCAAAATGGGAATTAGAATCGTGTAACTCCCCGTGGTTTGATTTTCAGGATTAAAAAAATTTACCTGCAGTGGGAGATTTTTGCCAAACAATTTTTTCTCACTACTCTGGTGAGTAGTTTAAATACTGAAAAGTCTAAATAGTAAGCCAGATCATGAGTTAAGCAAAAGAGTTTTATCACCTGGGAGAGACACTTGGTGCAATCCCATGTGAAGCCTTTGTTGGGATTACTGGAGCGTATTCCAAGTGTCATCGAGTGACATGTCAAGGAAAAGGAGAAGACGAGACGGGTCCTTTTTAAGAGCAGCAAAAGAACTGGAGAACTTCAAGACATGTCAAGGAGGTAATTTAGCCATTTAAATCAGCTGTGTTGGAACAAGGACACATCTAAAACCTGCAGGACACTGGTCCCTGAGGCCTGGAGTTGGACACCCCTGTTCTAGAGTCATCACAGCAATCAGGTTTTCACCAGCTGTCTCTAACCAGAAACCACCTTTTACTGGGTCCAGCTCCTCCACCACATCCGACACCAGTTCCACAGACTTAACTCCAAGGCTATAGTCCCAGGTCAATTGCAAATGTAACATAAAAGGTCAATATATGCTGATAGATTACTCTTCATAAAAAGACAAAGTGGGATGGAGATGATTGACTTTTTAACAGAGCACCACAGTCTTAGACTAAGGTAGGTGTGGGGAAAACCACAGAGGTAAATTTAAGAAATTATTGTGCTTTAAAGGTGCATATTTAAATATGTAAATAATAAGTGCAAACACATACAAGGTAAACGCAGTTTTAGCAAAATAACTCAAGTATGAATTCACAGCTAATCCCTACATGAGTTTCTAGTTTCTACTGAATAGAGCATGTTTATTTTTTTAAATGATGGTCTCATTAGTTTAAAAATTGATGATAAAGCAGGGGATGCTTTAAGTTGCATGGAGTTATTGCTCAGTTTCTCAGTCGATCTCCGCCTCAATCATCACAAAGTCTAAAATGGGGATGGTGAAAATGCTCAGCTCGAGGCTTGACAAACCACAGTGACATAACCATGGCTACATCCATCTTTAATGAACAGTCTATGGCTCTGTCTCGCTCAGTAGCCACTAAAATCCATGATTCACTTAGTCGGTCTCATCTGTGTAGTTTCAGTTTTTTAGTATATTCTTAATCATTTCATAATTTGTCACTTCTCTTCAGATTCTTTGGACAATACCACTGCTTGGCTTCAGACAGCAGCGTCTGAGGTGGTGTCGCCGTGTGAGGCGCAGTCTGATTCTCCCGGTCCTGACAGCCGCGGTCCTTTCAGCCCCACCGCTGTCCTCAACCGGGCCTACATACGTCTTCTCCACTGGGACCCACAGGACCAGAAATACCCTGAGGTCAGCTGCCGTCTGAAAAATTACATCACGCCCATGCTTTTCATCGGACCCGGTGATATTTTATTGATTATGAGGGAATGTTCAGTTTGCCTACCCATTCCTCCTCACTGGTTAAAAGCATGTGAACTGATTTTAGACGCTGCATTAATATAATTGATGAATCATGACAGTTTGCATTTATATACTCTATGACCCCTGGAAATTCATCAATTACCTGTGGCTTCGCAATCTTATTTAGGGTTATAACCATTAGACTCTTTATTGAGGTATTGATTTCATATTTATGCGGAAAACATTGCCCCCTTGTGACCCCAATCTGCCTTCCACACACAGACCATCCTGATGGATCGGGCCCGCCTGGATGCTCTTGGTCAGCGGCTCCAGATGTTGGTCCTGGAGGCGTCGGTGCTGCTCTTGACTAACGCTCAGTGCGGCCGCGTCGTTTTCTCCCTGCAGGGGTTTGTAGGTAAACTCAGGCAGTCCATCACTGCCCTGCTGGAGGGCAGTCACACAAGGTAAGAGGAGGATGTGGTGATGCATGTACTGGCTGTCACAGGGAACAGGTATTGTATGAGAAAGAAACCAATGGAGGTGACATGAGGCAACTAGCTTGTCAGAACAGATCCAGCTAACCTCATTCTTTCTGTTCAAGAGAGGGCGTGTCATGATTAGCGGATAAATGTGGAACAGCAGCTTGTAATGTTCGAGGTCTGCTTGCACTCTGGTCCGAGCTGCAATAAAAGGCATTATTTAAACGCCAGAAAAGAAATCCTGAGCAAAATTAGAAGCCATTGCCATGGTTGAACATTTTTGCTTTGGTGTGTTGTAACAATGAATATCTCAAACTTGGCCTGGATTCATAGTTGACAAACTTCAAAAACTGAACCAATCAGCATGCGAGATGAGGCTAACTTGTTAGAGCTGTTTAGGGGTACGAGGTTTATCTAACATTTGTGAGGAGTTATCAGCTATAATCAAGCCTGAATGTTCAGATCATCTATGAACTCTATGAACTGGATCTGTTTTACCTGACTGTCTTTTATGCATATACTGTTACCATGGTGGATGCTAATATTAAACATGACCAGAGTTTCAAAATAAAGCAGTCCTAGACCGCATATCTCCGCCATGGCTGAAGATGACCTCAAATCAATTTCATAGATTTGAAAAAAAATGTTTGAATTGTTTTGTGATGTTTTCTTGAAAAAATACAAACAATGTTTGATATTTGGCAAGTTCTCCAATTTTGTCAGACATTGGTTTGTTTTGTTGTGTTTTTTTTAAACTCTGGCTCTAAATTTTGTCAACAAGAGCAGGTATCCTTAATATGGTCACAGCGCAGCCTGTGAGCACAGAAGCCCCACCTACCTGCTGTTCAAACCGTCTGTTTGACAGCGACAGCCAGTCAGAAGAAAGTTGGCTTAAAAGGGAGCGTGGTCTTAGAGTTAGAGGAGCTAACACTGTTTGTTTGAGATAGTAGAAGTAGTAGAAGTGGAGTAAGGAATATTTTGAACTTCCCCAACTTTAAAATGATGGAGTCTAAATGAGGATAATAGTTCTAATTTAAAATTTCTAACACTGTAGAAGCTGTTCTGAAAAATTGAGTTCCAGACAATCTGGCATTTGCTCTTCAAAATCTATTTCCATGTCAAACATCTGTGGCTCAATTACTCCTACGTTAGTTTTATCATTGCATAGCAGAAAGTAGTCTTTCAGTGTTAACTGTCAGAGCAAAGCAGATATGGCTCAGCAGCAGGCAAGCAGCAGACGAGGTGAGAGGGCACAGAAGACGACACTAATTTGCATTTTCATAAATACGCATCTACTAAAAAGAGGCAAGGGTGTAGAATTATATTTAAGCCATTTTAAGGAGTGCACTCATGGAAACAAATGTGTAATTGTGAAAAACAAAGATGAGTTTGTAGGAGTTTAATCAATGGGCAGGAGAGGAACTTTAATCAAAATCCTGCTCTTGGAGAACTCCTTTATTACTTCCATCAGTTCCTGTGCATAGATGCGTAGGCCTGTGAGACAATATATGTCTGATGAAGAATGCTGATGGTTGGTCTGATACCGGTTTCTGGTGCTACAGGGAAGCTGACCTGAAGGGGGCCTTGTTGGGGATTGGGGAGATAGTATTGCAGCAGATGTCTGAAGCGCTGGCTACTCAGGGAGGAGCAGCCCTGCCGGAGGAGAGCCAGGATCTGCTGAAGGGACAAATATCTGAGCTGTGGAAACACAACAACCCAGTCTGCGTGCTTATAGGTAAGACAGGATGGGGGAAATGAAATATATCCACATATTGGACTTACATCAGTGTGTATTACTATATAATGTCAGCTGTTTACGTTTTGTAAGGTGTGAGTGGAAAAAATGGCCATTATAGACTACCGTTACTGGAAAAACATTTTTAAAAGAAGTATATTTTACGTAGCAAAAACTCATGTTTGGAGAATCACAATTTTCAATGGACAGATTAAACTAATCAGTTAATTTGATCTTTTTTATTTGTGTAAAATGTCACAAGAAAGACCATGGTGATATCAGGATGTTGACGCAGATCATGTTCCTTGAAAAATAAATCCTCAAAGTATTTATTATAAAAACTACAGAGTATTTGCTTATGTTTTTTCCTTCTTTTTAAAAAGAAATATTATCTTGTATTTTATATATTATAAGATTATAATATTTATAATACAGATAAGCATCTACTCTGTATTTCTTTATATATTGCTTCCGAAAAGCCAGACTTTATTGTAGTGGTCTTGAGCAATGGTTCTCCACGCTTTCTGAAGGTCTTTTGAACGTGTGCTTTGACTATTGGCTGCTTTTTCCACTCATTTTCTGTCCACTCCTTGTACCTGACCATTTTCACAGGAATATTTTTTGTTTGTTAAACCACTTGAACCTGACTTATGAGTCATTCAAATAAGCACTTAAGGGACAAACCAGTGTTTGTCACACTGTTATTAGCAGCCTGTTCCCATATCTTCAGTTGAATCTATAAACAACAAGAGCTATTAGCTGAAAACTTGGCATATGTTGGCATGATGTCCAGTGTGTCCTCAAAGACATTGAGAAGGCATCAGGTTTTTGGTTAAGTTCTTACTTCATTAAAATTTAGGATAACTTGGCCAAACAGAGTGGTTAAAAAAAAGCGGTCCTGGAAAAATATTTTCATTAAGATAGATAAGTACATGTTCCTGCACTTTAATGCTGCTGAGTTTAGATAATCTCTGTTTAAACTTGGATGTGTGCTGCTGCAGAGCTGACTTCTCTCCCTCCTTCTCTCCATCAAACAGGAGAAAGGGTACAGGGTTTCCTCCAGGACACGCTGCGGGGCGGCCCTGCTAAAAGGAGTCCAGAGCTGCCTGCTCCCCTCGGGCTGCTGAGTGCTGAGCTAGTTGAGCTGGGGACGGCCTTTGGGCGAATCGTCCACTTCAACCAAACAGTCTTTGGTCCCTTCTATGCGCCCATCCTCAGGAAACTGCTGTTCCAGCCAGTAGGGGCCGAGGCTGGGGAGGACTCGCGCTAAACTGAGGCTGACCCTTTCAGTTTGTAGCTACATTCTTAGGCAATTTAAAGAAACAAAGGCACAGAACCAAAATCCTGTGTTGCCTTATACATATTTACTGCCTTGAAAAAAACAAACACGTGAAAGAAATTTTAGTAATTCTGACCCAGGTGAAAGCTATAATTATTATATTTAGCCATTTTAAGACGCTGAATGTGAATGGTTTTAGAAATCAGAGCACCAAAGAACATATGATGAGTCTGTAAATAATACTTAAGCTTTAATATGTAGCTCTTCATGTTGAAAAATGTTTATGAGTAACTTACCAAAGACAGCATGCACCTTTTCAATATTTTTATTATTATTATTTTTTTCTTCTTGAATCAAAAATATACTTGTGTTTCTTTCAGTCGTTGACATTGGAGCGGGTATGTGCTACTAAACAAATACCAAAGTGATATATTTTTTCCACCAGCCATTCAAAGACATGAAAACACGTGAGCTTGAAAGAAATTATCGTTCACCTTGTTACATTTTAAGCAATATTTCAGAAAAAAACTGTTACAGGATGCACATACAATGGGATAAGTTAAATCCTAAAGAGGTCTTATTTTAAAATCTGTATTTTTTTTTCTTTTCAAAAAATACTAATACGGTTTTTAGTATTTTTCCCCCATTACATGTTATTGTAGTGAAGCTTACAAGAGTCCTGTTTTAAATGTATGTACACGCTAACATTTCAAATGTTTGGAGTGACTGTGCTATAGCTGACTGCCAACAAGCAAAGGAAGTATTCAGAAACCAATTTGTGCCCTTTTATTTGCTTCTGGCACTATTTTTGTAACCCATTAACAAACTGTATAAAAAAGATGGACATAGCCCTGGGGTCTATAAAGTAAAGCCAGTGCATAAACGCCTTAAACCTAGATTCTTTATAATGGCCAGCAGGGGCCAATTCTGGAAGCAGTCAAAGTCAGACAGTGTACGAGTGAGGAAAAACTGCAGTTCCTTTAGTGACCACTTGTGTCTCCATTGACTCTCATGTTTAATCCACAATCTTGGTACAAAAACAGATTTGGTCACAACTATACAGTTTTTTCCCCCCGCTCATACAATAAATAATAATTATAAATACAGAAGCAGACAGTTGGTGATTTCATTGGTCGCTACCTTAGTGATGCACCCAATTGTGATGATACGATACCTGGTAACTTGTATTTGTTTTTTAATAAAAGACTTATTATACTTTCAAATATACTTTTCATAAATAAAATGTTATCCGTCTAATTTATTCAAATTAGTCTTATTTTAGCTCTGCGAGTGACCACTGCATACTTTACAGTGACACTTCTCAAAGTGCCTCGAGGCTACTACTGCTGTGATTTGGCGCTATATAAATGAAATTCAAATGAACTTCTCCTTTACCTGCTGTCACTGTGAGCACACCTTTTATGCATGCGTGGGGTAAAGCCAATAACAGAAACATGAGATGAAATAATACCACATGGAGCTGACAACATGTTACTGTATGTTACTGTAGTAATGCAATAAAAGCTTTTTAACAAGTGTTACACTGAGCATAACAAGAGTGAGGACCAGTGAGAGTGAGCAAACAAGAGAGAGAAGCTGATAGAGAAAGCATCCGAGTCTGAGCTTTTCAGCAAATAAGTTAACTTATAAGTCATAAATAAACTCCTATTTCTTTGCTTTTAGCTTCCTCCATGCTTTTGACTCATGAAACACAGAAATGAAATTAATTCAGTAAAATCTAGATTTAAATTGAACAGAATGACCCATTGGTAGCAGATCCAAATATCAGATTCATCCACCCCTATCTACATCCACCTTTTATATTCAGTCAATCAATTTCAGTAAAGATAAAGTTTATATTAACTTTTTCCAGTGTTGCTTTGTTGCTTTCTAATACTTCATGCTACAGTCACACTAGGTAAAGCAGTGGTAGGAGACCATGACACGACCAAATTATTGCATCACGTTGGAATCTGACTGCAGCACAGCCAGTCTGCTATCAGTTTGTGGCTGACTGGAGTTAAGTTTGCAGTAACATTGCGTTTGTGAAAATACAGCAATTAAATGTGATAAATGAGTGAAAATCTCAAATGCTTCAGGAATTCTCATTAAACAGAAACCAACATTAACTTATATTCAGTGGGGCCCAGCAAGCCCCTCATAGATTTGAAATTCCTCCTCAAATACTTACATAGTTGCTGCAGGACAGCAGGCAGGTTGTACTCATCAGAGTAGACTAACTCAGATTGTTTGCCAGTCTGTCTGCGTTTATAAATTAAATGGCAATTATTTGACTTTCTGGGGATTATCGGTGACCAATGCAGTCGTCTTGCAGTCCAGTGTGCTTGTCCAGAGGTTTAGGGTGCTACACGCTCAACCTCTGGTTGACCACTTGGTCGCCACAACTATAGTCAATCGGTCTCCAGTTGCAAAAACTGAATAAACGAATGGATTCAAACACAAAGCAATGGGCAATTTTTTTCCCCTGCTTTTACTGTAGTGTGACTGAGCTGTTAGGTTCGAGAGCTATGCAGAATGACCCAACATGCATTTTAAAGAGTCAGCTTTTCATTTTCTATTTAAATTAAATGTATACCCATAGCTGGAATGTAGCTAAAATAAAACATTTCTAAAACAATGCCAGTTTTGAAGAATTGTATTCATACGGTTAGCAAAAACATGCAAAAAAAGGACAGGCAATTCTCATTTAACTTTGACTTTGCTATACGTCCCAACAGAACTGATAAACATATACCTGACAGAAAAATGTTTCTTCATGTTGTGGAAATGCTACGTTTACTGTGTTGAATACTGATGTGTGTGTGTGTGTTTTCACCAGGCACCTGGATGCTTGGCTCTGACTTGAATGCAGTTGGAGACATGAGAGAAACAGAGACTGGGGGCTAATCGTTTGTTTAGAATAAAAAGTTGCACCACCCACTAATCTCTTTGGCAGGAGAAAGAGTGAAAGTATAATTGTACATTAATTACCATGTTTGTTGTATTTGTCACTTTAAATTTTAAACAGCTGGTGTAATGTTTCTGCTTTTAACTACTCAGCCATATAAAAGAAATCAATGCTGACAACAGACGTGAGAGGGATTCTTTAGTCTTTGTATTATTTAATGACATTAATATAATATTGCTTTGAAATTTGAAACAGTATCACATTTTCATTGACAAACCATACTCTGTCCAGAAACATGGGCAAAGCATTGTATGCTGGTACAGTTTTTTTTCTTTTCCTCTACATTTTGTTACCCTTTAATAATAATTCCCACATTTTCAATAGACCTGAATCAATAGAAATGCTCATTAATGGTCTATATCATTAATGGTCTACAGTGCTCTAAACATTACAGTACCTACATAACAAGATCAGAAAGTCACACGGAGGCCAGGAAATAGACTTGACCTTTCTGAGTGACCTTTCTCAAGACAGGAGTGATACACAGGTCCTGTTTAGCCAGTGATGTGGGACTACCGGTTTACCTTTTAGTCTGTGTTGGGATTCATCTCAGGGGCAGTGGAGGAGCAGGGGATATACGGAGTGAGATCTAAATGTCAGAGTAAGCGCTGGTTTGGCCCTGCACATTGCATAAGGCTTACCTCTCAGTTTCTCTCTAGCTCTTTCACACTGCTCTGCCCGCTATAACTCAACACACACAAACACACTCGCATCGGCTGCTCCCCTTCAACTCACAGCTTGGTATCCGGAAACTTGAACGCTGGGGCGAGCTACACAAGGAAAACACCAATGTTAAAAAGAGCGGTTACATGCACAGCGATATCATGCCACCAAAACTTGCTTTAAATAGCTTGCTGCTCATTTAAGTGTAATGCTTTTATATTGTGCATCCATAATAGAGCAGGTTGTTTCGGTGACACACAGAATGGGAGAACATACGTGACAAAATGTTGGACGACGATGGCAAAACGAAATGAGGGTGAAGCGCTGAGTTGGCGTGTGACGGGGAGAGGGAACGTAAAAAGCGAATGGCAGGTGAGTGAGAGGAGACGAGACACTGCTACGGTACATACAGAGAGACTGCTCAGGCCAAGTGCATCAAAGGGTACGAAAACACAAACACACTGCCAACATGCAATCGTCAGTGGAAGCTAACAGTTAACAGTCAGAAACAGAGTGGCAATGACACAGCCACGGTACCGCACGCAGGCCGGTTACACCGTAATAAAAAAAATAAAATCAGTCAGCCTCCACGAGCTCAATCCTTCACTTCTCCCGCAGCACACAAAAAACAAGGACAGTGGCCAGTGATGTAAGAGTCCAAACTCCCATGAGGACAGACAGAAACAAGGCATACAGCACGCACAGCAGGTAGTGCACACAGGGGAGAACCCACAGATATGTGTCGACTTCACGACGACCTTTTTTTTCCAGTCACAGTGCAGGAGGAAAATCTTTTAAGAAAAAAAAAAATGGTACCACGCTCTCAGCATTACAAATCCACTCGCACCAGAGCAACATTTAGATTTGGCTCTTTTAATGTAGTGGAATAAAATCTTTTCACCCCCTCAAAGTAACACACTTTGCATGTACTGTACCTAATTCTAAACTGGAGTGAAACAGCATGGATACCTACTCAAGTAATCATGATAATAAGATGCTATGACGGGATATGTGCATCAGATTGTGCTAGAGGCTCATTAATACACCCAATATTCTTTTTTAAACTTTGTTTACGTTTTGTTTATGGTTTTTTTTTTTTGCCTCTGGTAGTAATGTTGGGATTCTTTACAATCCCTTCGTAATCATTCCCCCCAACCCACATTTCAGTTATGCCCCGTCTATCAAAAAGTATCACAAAAATCCACGAATGTCAAATTTGCACCATAAGAAAAAAAGAAAACAAGGTCTTAAAAGGGATAGTGCCATGTTTTTAAACACAGTGTTCCTTTTCTTTTTTTTTCTTTGTTTAAACTGACAATAAGAAGAAGCTGTGATTTTCAGGCTCTCAGTGCTACCACGACTGCTGAGAGGCACTGGGCAGTACAAGGCCAGAGCAAAGACTCATCCTGACAAAAACTGTACCATCTCTGCATCAACGTCATCCCAGCTAGTCACAGTCAGTTTAAATACAGCAGGAAATAAGAAGTGTTGCCTTTTTTTCTTTTCTTTTTTGCCTTTAAAGTCTTTTAGAAGCAGGGTGGAGGCGTGCAGTTGTTGGGTGGTGGTGTTCGGGCAGGTTAGGGGATTTTAGTTGATTATAGATAACCGTAATGAAGTAAGGCTGTTGTCCTTGATATTGTCCTTCTGGGTGTGTATGTGTGTATTTGTGTGAGTTTACGAGGTCTCAGTTTTTGGTCCGTTTTGAGTCCAGACATCAGTGATTAGATTCGTGACCGATTCCTTGTGGTCTTTCTATGAGTATTGTACAAATGCGTAGAAAAAACCCCAACAACAACAAAAAGAAAACACAAGTTGTTTGCTGCATGTTGCTGTTTTGTCTTTCATTGATTAATTGTCCATCTTGCATCCCATGCTATCAAAGCAGCCTCCTCATAGTGCTTCACAGTGGTAGATGCCTGGTAAGACAGGACAGGCTACAGATGGAGAAAGAAAAAAAATTATAACTGTCGAGAGGCAAAACAACCAAACAATTGTGTAAATGAAAAAGATATGTTAATAATAATAATTAAAAAAAAAACTAAATATAAGCTACAGACTCGAAATCTATCTGTGTGATACCAAAAAGACACAATAAAGAAAAAGTTAACATTTTGGAGAATATGCTTGCTGGGAATTATGCAAGGGGACACAACTGTACATTTAATATGGAGCTGACTGGATTTACAGGTAGCAGAGCACCTGCTTAATTAAGCTCAGCTGCCACAAGAACCGATACTGAACTGAAAATGTAACTTTCTTTTCAGTAGTTTTTGCTGTTATTTTATTTTTATTGTATGAATTTATTTAAGCCATTCTTTTTTTGGTTGTGTTTTTTGTTTTGGTTGCTATAACACAGACATTTACCAACTTTTGGGATAAACTAAGTAGAAATGCTTTAATCTGTTTGGCATACAATCTTATAACTAGCTAACCTGCCTTTAGAAAATGAAACACAATCAGCACCACTAAAGCTCCCCAACGATGTGGCTTGTTTAACCCAGCGGTTCCTAATCTGTGGACCCTGATGGGAGGAACTTTGAAATTTGGGATGTGGACTGAGGTTGTTATAGTTAACTTAAACTGAATGGAAAAACAAAAGCTAGGTTGGAAAAAAAACCCACATCTCAGTTAGGCCTCAGTCACACAGGCCTAGAGACTGGTCCCCCTGGCAACCATGGGTCGTTAGTGGAAAATATTTAATCCCCGACTAGTTGCGGAGATTTCTGGCTGCTGCTGGGTGAACTTGGTTGCTAAAATGGAGCTGCATCAAAAACTTGCTTGTGATTGCACTGGTTGTTAAGACTGCAAGTTCACCTGTACTTTACATCAAGGAGGGTGACTTGTCTATAAACACTTGCCACAGCTACTTCCCGAGTGGTAGTGAAACCTTAGGAAGTGCACTGCAGACTAAAACTGGAGACTGTTCACCTTCAAAAGTAAAAATTGCTCTTTTCATCCAAGCAACACATTTCAACAGCACCTTTTACTTTGAAAATGAATGGTCACTCTGTGCATAATTAGCAAGTGTTTGCAGATGAGTTGGCATCTTCCATGTGAACAACGGGCACCAGTGGCAATCTGCTGGAAACCAAAACAATCGCAAGGAAAGTTGCACGATGGGCTTTAGCAACCAATTTCACAACCAATAACCTCAGCAACCATTACACTTTTTTTCCCCTAGTAACTGGAGGTTGCCAGGGTGGGAGAGGAGGGGTCGCCTGTGTCTAGGCTGGTGTGAAAACTAAAACGTGCAGTATACTTATAATCTAACCTATCTAATAATATTAGACCGTTTCTTTAGCTATTTGTTAAATAGCTGAAATTTGTCAATAATCAGTGGGAGAATGCTTTGGTGAATGTGCTTATTGAGATATGTAGCCTGTGTGATTTCTGTTTCAGCTTTATATTAACTATACACCTGTGAGACTGTCAATATCCTCACGTAATTCTCTGCTAGACATATTTCCCAAAACGTCTAACAGAAAACCATTTTTAAAATAATATAAACTCAACACTTCTGGAAATACTTCAACTTGCCTTTAGCCAGTGTGAAGTCTAGACAGAGCAAGAGAAAAAATGAGCATGCCTGTTTTGTCTGTGGAGAATCACTTTTTAAAAAAAAAAAATGGCTTGAAAGAGGAAGAATAATAAAGATGCAACCTCTGGGAGCTATCGGGGATATGGAGGCAGATGCAAGTTGTCAGGAAGAGGAGGATGAGGAGGAAGAGGCAGTTTGGTTGAGAGAGCGGGGCCACTGTAAAATGAGATCAGTCCAGGATCATCCGTTCCAGAGCTCCGCCATTGGCTGTAGCAGCAACAGGCGACGGAGGCTGCCAGGGGGTGTTGGGGAGGCATGGGGGAGCCGCAGGAGTGTTTGTCATGGCAGGTAGGAGGTTGGTTTGGGTCGCTGGGCAGGGCAAAGGAGGGTGCAGGAGTAGGCAGCCCTGAGGGATGCTATACCATCACAGTGAGAAGGCACGGGGCTCACATGTATATATGTGTGAGTGTGAGAGATAAATAGAGAACCAGATGCAGGGGCAGAGGAAAATACAGGGGGGTGCAGAGGGGCGGCTGTGGGAGTCCGGCCTCAGAATATGGTGGTCTCGTACTTGGTGCTGACAGGGCGCCTGTTGGCGTCCCGCTGGTCCAAGAGCCAGGTGGTGCTGCCCAGGGACTGCATGTCTGGGTCCATCTCCAGGGGGTCGATCTGCCGGGGGAGGGAGGGAGGAGGGACGAGAGGAGGGCGTGAGACGTGTGGCAGTGGAGGCCATTGCGCCACACTGACAAGTCCTCAGCTCACACACGTGCATGTGGATTAGAGGTACAGTCCAGTGATCATGTTATAATCACAGACACTCAGGGCTCAATCCACAACATGGATGATGTCTGACAGAAAAGACCCTCAGCCTGTATAAGCAGCGGCAGTAAAACCAACAATACGACCCTCTGGGAGTTAAAACATACGCTGATTAGTAGTTCAAAAGCACCATGCTCTACACCATTGGCTACTGTCATAGC
This sequence comes from Copadichromis virginalis, assembly GCF_057382275.1. Taxonomy (NCBI): domain Eukaryota; kingdom Metazoa; phylum Chordata; class Actinopteri; order Cichliformes; family Cichlidae; genus Copadichromis; species Copadichromis virginalis. The sequence continues at coordinate 33,797,647 of NC_140622.1, forward strand.
ACAAACGGCAAAGACACATAATTCTACATGCATTACGCTGAGTAATTTACTTAGAAATACATTTGACTTTTAATTAGCTTGAAAAAAATCTCAACGTAGGCGTTTGGCAATCTGAAATTTCCTGCTTATGAAAGACACCTTCAGTTGAAAATATCTTAAAAACAGTTTAAAACCATCGAGCAGAAACAACTTCAGCCATCATGTTATTGACGCAATGGGCTAAACCCACACTGGCATAATTTAGCCAACAGTCTTCATATAAAGACGGTAAATCACATCAATGAGTCGCTCCAACCACAGAGCTAATTGCATTTTAACACTAAAATGTAAGATGAAGATGAGAGATGGGAAAATAAAAGGATGAGGTTCATGGTTGAAATACTAATAACCACACAACGTGGAGGCGAGGTGCACCGAAGCACTCAGATGCAAGAAAAATAAAGAGGAGAGGGAATTGTGTGTAAGAAGATGCATGATTAAGGATTGAATAGAGGAAAGGAAAGAGAAGGACCTGGACTCCAGGGCTAACAGAGTGCAACGGGAGGAAGGAAGGACGGTGGGTAGTACACGTGTGACAGTGACAGCAGCGGCATTCGAGCAGAGGGGCACCCTGGGAAGCAGGAGGACCAAGAAGACAAGAATAAAGACATGTTAAAAAAAAGAAGAGCGCAGAGGGACAGAGAATTTATATGCACTAAACAGACAGTGTAGAAATCCAGAAGCAGCAGAACGAGCAGTTCATTATCTGTCCTTAAAGCTCAAGAGGGCAAATTTCTCAGCATCTTTGAGTTTTCTTGTCATTGACTGTTTACTTAACCCTGTCCATGAATACTGACGGTCCAATTATAGCTTAGTAGCTCCAGCTAGGCATGGCAGTATTTATTTATACTTGTGTCATTTTTGGCCCTCCATATGGCAGGTCTGTGAAGCGTTGGATTTCTCCACTTGCTCAAGTGGCGTGCATGTGGCTATAGTAAAGATGGAGCAAAGTGTGAGGAATTCATTTACGAGTGTTTTTACTGTTTAAAGAAATCAGCAGCATGCCCAGAAGACTAGTTTAGTACCTACAAACCTACAATAACTGTGCATGCATCTGATTTGAGAAATTAACTGTCCAGGGTAACAGTATTTCTATAAATTGTTCAAATTCACATATCAATATTTGTCAGTGATCCCGGTGAAGCGATTATATACTGGAAACAGCTATGAAGGTTGCATCAGTGTTGTTCCTATATTCCAATTTAAAAAGCAAACAAACACACCAAAGATTACAAACTTATTCCCAAAGCCAAGAAACTCAAGAACATACATCATTATTAAGAAATCCACTTTGCACTGTTCCTTTACTGAGTGCATCCTGGGGTCTGTCAAAGGTTAACATTACTGGCTAGGCCCTTTTCTTTATTGAATATGGGCACATTTACACTCCAGCTAAAGTTACTCAAGTAAGCAACATTTGATCATCACGCTAATTAACAGTGGAAGCTTTGTAAAGCATTTTTAGAAATATTCTATCCACAGCACAGATAAAATACTAGGGTTAGCTAGCTTTAGACACAACAAAAAATATTTGTGCATAGATGATGAGCTGGCGAAGTTTGTGAAATTGAGCCAGAGGTGTGCAGCTTTTGAATCTGTCTTAGCACACTGGTTTAACAGTTGTTTTCACTTATGTTTACCATTTTCTGCTTTATTTCAAAGCTCTGACACTAAATGGGCAAACACTCAAATATTTTGGTTTCCTAATATGTCATGTCATTGAGTACTATTTAACCCAATAACAGTAATGTATACATGTCATCTAATGACATATGTTTTAGTCACTGCATTATTTCTGATAACTATGTATTTTAATGATAATAGTAGGGTGGGGCTTTTCCTGGCGTAAGAAATACACCGACCAATCGCAACTGGATTTCTTTAAGGGAAACAGCCATTAACGAATCTGGCCAATGGGCATACACTGGACTTTTTTTTTTTTCATTTTGAGATGCATACTTAAGATTCCTTTACAATATTTTTGTTTTAAAACCAGAGGGGGGAAAAACCTGACAGTAACAGTTGATAAATATTTTTTGTTTTAGGAAATATTGTCTTTATGCAAACTACAGAGGACAGGGCTTAGCAAACAGTCAATCTCTTCTTAGGTAAAATACATAAGAAACCTTCATGATTGTCACAGTTTTTGTTTCACTTCACTTGGTAGCAGTGAAGTGTATTAAAACAAATCGCAGCTGACAGAAATCAGCCCCCCCCCCACTCTTCTCATCTAAAACTTAAACAACCAGCAGGCTCATTATGCAGCTCTGTGATCACTCCATATATTATCCTTGCAGGCAGGTAGTAAAACAATGTGATTTGTGTCTCTGAATAAGCAAGTGGTCCAGCAGTGTGTGTGCGTGCATGCTCCTAGTGGTGGCTGTGCAGCGCTCTCAGGTGACAGTGATCACTGAGTGCTTATTATATGCAGCCTGAAAGGTCAATACATCAATGCTCAGGGTATACCTGAACATTTATGCAGCACACTCAATCAGAAGTGAGGAAGCAGCGGGTGGTTCTGACCAACGAGGCTGTGCACAAGCTTAGAAAAATCCCAGAGGAAATCACACACCTCCTCCCACCCCACTGTTAGCAACAAATAAAAGGAATCATTCATCACGCTTCACATATGCACAAAAAGAAAGTCTCCTCTGATTGGAGTGACTCACAGAGCAAAGTAATGACTCATCACTTTCTACCACACGCACAGCAAATCCTCCTTTGTAGGTGGCCCATTAGGGGTTCAGCAGTGGAGAAAAAGTGGGTCACAGGGTCTGTCTACCTATTTTGAAGTATGACTGCACAATATGTTCCTTCACACCCGCTTTGGTTTTAACGTGTAGAGCAACCTCACCACTCAAATGCACTCAGAGATGCACACGTTCGCCACGATTTTCTTAAGGTTTTATAGGCTGGTACTCACTGCTGATCTTCGCATGCTGCTCCAGGACTGAGATACAGGACGGCTGGTTTTGGTGTCTATGACCTCAGAGCCCAGAGATGAAGGAGGCATGTAGTGTCTCGCCCTGGACTGAATCGCCATCTGATAAGCCACCTCAAATGCCTGTCCCAGCGTTAGGATGATCTCGTAGGTCTGTGTCTGTGTGAGTGGAAAATAAAGATTCATTGTACTGAAATATGTGACGAAAAGCAAAGCAGGCAAAAACAACTTTTTAACAGCTGACTTTAAATGACCGCACACAACAAAGACAAAATCTTTATGCACTTTGCTTGTGTGCTCAGTAAACATTTAATTTCCATAAAAAAACACAACTAAGCACCTTGTATTAGTTACGCTACAAAGCTTGGACTAAAAAAGTCTTCTGAACGTGTTACAGTATTTGTTTTGAGTTAACCACTATTCAATTTGGTTAGCAAACACTTGTTTTCAGCAAATTCGCAGCACACAAAAGCGCTGCTCTTCACATTTTTAGGATAATTACTTTGTATAATTATCCACAGGCTCTTGTTTAAATATGATGCATTTACAGAGAAAAGCTAAAGCAGTTTTTAATCTGACATTCTGTGCATGGAGGAACTGTGTGAAGTATAAATAATCGAGGCTCAGCAGTGTTTTTTTTGGTCCTGTAAAGATCTTTTTCAATGCAGTTCATTAAAAAACAAACAAACAAACCTACAAACAAAAATTTTTTCCCTGCAGTTAAAGTGCCCCCACAGTGGTCGAGCTGCCAAAAATGAAACCTCACTGCTGACCTTTTAACAGACCTTTCGACTCAAATGACAACATAATTTGTGCTTGTGCATGGAAATGCCATGCATAGCAGGAGTGGGTCTTTAATCAAGCTATTTGATGAGCCAATCAAGAAAATAATCCATAGGATGCTCAAGGCAGGTTTAACTGCAGGATATATGACGTCCTACAATGGGACATTTTGGTTTTCTTTCTTTATTTACCCCAAAATTTGCAAAATGTTCCACAATGATATGAAAATATGGGGCTGTCTGTAGTGGATTATTTTAATATATTAGCATAATTACAGTGTATTATGCTTATAGTTCTAATTCTATTAAATCAATCACAGGGCTGATGTTACTCACCACTTCCACAGTGCTGAAGACATGACAGAAGTGGTGGCCGCTCTTCAGATCCTTGGTAATGTATGCAAATGTGCAGAGGTCATCTGGGTCTTGCGCGGCACATGAGATGTTCCTGATCTCATGTTCTGCTACTATAGTCTAATGAAGACAGGAATGAAGTGAGCGCTAAATGGGAATCAACCACTAATGGACAGTGAGAAAGTCAACAGCAGTGTTTGCATTGGACAGGTCAATAATCAATAATTCCCATTACCTTTGTGGCTGCATCGATGAACTTAACACCTCTATAGGTAATGGACAGTATGACAACTGGACCCTTTTTGGAGTCCTTGGATTTCTGGAATAGATACAAAAAGAATAAGTGAGAATAAAGAAAAAAAATCACTGCCTGTTTTGGGGAGTTTATTAATTGTTATGACGGATAAAAACACTTTTCAGTTATTGTTATTACAATTTAGGCTTTGTCCTGTTTCATACTTCTTTTTTCTCTCTTCTTTCCCCTCATGTTTTCACCAGTCGCAGCAGACGACTGCCTCCCAACCCCCGAACATCGGCTCTTTTGAACCAATATGCCTGATCATCTCCTTTATAATAACCTGAACACAGATCATGAACCAACAGTATTGCTGCTCACATGAAAGCAAGTTAAAGGTTTAGTTTCAGCTGTTTGCTGCCAGATACATCTAGTTGTTACTTTATTGTATTTTAGTGGACTTAAAAATTTATTTATTATTGGATTGATGGCATGAACTAGCATGGTGTTTGCCCACAATGTAAATTAAAGTAGTAAAAAAAAAAATCAACCGGCAAGAACCTGTAAGAAAAAAAAAGGCTTTTTAAACCTTATTTTGGGAAAATACCACCAATTTTTTCAAATTTAAAAAAAAAAAGTATGTTTAACTGGTTATTCTATACATAAAGTTATAGCTCTCTCCCCAACCACGCGTCAGCGTTGGGTGTTACCACGATGGCTTTTACATTTGCTCTTAGAAGGACATTGGCAAATACTTACCCTAATTTTTGCACAGGCATCTTGTGTGGACTCAATCCCTCGTAGATCCCTGATTATCAATGATCCTAGATACTAGAGGAAAGAGTCAAAACACAATTTAAAAAATGATTTAAAAGTTGGTGCTGGCAAACGAAGTCAACTACAGACACAGACAGGCCATCGCAAGCACAGGATGTATTTGAATAAAAGTGTTCTACACTATTTCTTGTTTAATAGTGTTTAATAGTCCATCTATAACATATTTACAGCATATTCTGGCATCTATGCTGAAGACAGTAAAAGTGACTTACTGTTGCCTCGTACCCGCAGGAGTCCAGAATGAGTTTCTCAGGCTGGTGATGCCAGGCGGAGACCGTGGCATAGGTAGCAGAGTGGCTCGGCGGCCGGAGGTTTAGACGAGACTCTTTATGCCGGTCGCTGTGTCTGTCCTGCAGATGCAAATGAACAGGCTGCTAAATGCAATGAAGAGAACAGACTGATCCAAGAACAAAATATTCTCTGCCTTGTGTTCAATTTTTGTAGATATTAAAGGGGATAAAATGCTATTTTTTCAATGTTTTGCAGGATCTTTGTAACCACACTCATTTCAAATACTCATTTGTGCATCCATCAAGTTGGCAAGGTAAAGGGTTTCTGACCGCTGAACATTAGTGTGAAGGCAGATGTCTGGTCAGCAGTTTAATGCAAGTCTTTTATGCTAGGAAACGAATAAATATTATGCATGCTGGGCCTTAAGGTCAGTGTAGGCTGTGCTCAGTGCTTTCATGAATCACTGTCAGAGTAAAATATACTTATGATGATCATTACACACTAAGATTTTATGGAAATTGTAAGTATTGATTTTTATACAGCAGTGGTACCATATTCCCTTTCCTTATTTGTGGATGCTCCCGTGTGCTTCCAGATTGGCCTCAGTGAGTCAGAAAGCAGCTATGCCAGCTTCACTGTTTGTGTTGTAGTTTGACCTTTAACAAATGCTAAGATTTGATCACTGTGTTATTCTTGGTTTCTTCTCTTAAAGAAGAAACAATAGTCTACAAAAAAAAAAAAAATGCTCAATGGCACTTCATGTCTTTTTTGTTTTTTCTTCCTTAGACTACTTCATCACAATGATCATCAATTTATTTTTTTTATATTTTACACATATTTTCTATATTCTATTTATCAGTTTGGGGACTTAATGGAAGTTAAGATTAGCTTAATTAGCTAAAATTACACATATTTATATATAAGAAATAAACTCAAGTTTTTGTTCATTAAGAATCAGCAGTGCTTCAAATGTTTATTTGGACAGGGAGAAAATATCAGACAGATGATTAAATATGACATTGAGTTTTCCAACTATATTGATTCAAAATGTCAGCTCCAAAATGTGGGTTTCCAAAACTTTCCATCGACTGTATTTTCTACGTACATCTGAGCACATCCTTAAGATTAGAGCCACAAGGTGGTATGAGCTGATCAGGATATCTCCAGGACATCTCCTAGTTGAGGTTTATCAGGTATGTCTAATCAAGAGGAGAGCCTCAGGCAGACCCAGGACATACTGGAGAGTTTATATATCTCCAAGATTAAGGACTAAGCAAGAGCTGTAGGAGGTGGCTGAGTGGAAGGATGTCTGAACATCTCTGCTTAGACCTGGCTACGCAGCAAAAATACAATGTAAAAACCCAACAACCTTGAATGCACCTCTGCTTTTTTCACTGGTTCTAGTTACATTTTGCTTTAATCAATCACTCTGCACATCCACCCTTCAATGCAAAACTTCGTTTTACATCCGGACCAGCACAACACATTTAACTTTCGGCAGCATTTATTTATTTGTTTCTTTTATTTATTTAAAAAAGAAAGAAGAGGTCAGAGTGATGTGATTATTTAAAACGGAATACCAATACCCCCAAAGTTATTTCTACTTGATAACAAGCAGGAAACAATATGAGCCTCAGTACCAAGAAAAACCCAAATTTTAGACACTGGATAAGACAAATGATGTCAAACCTATGGCTAGAAAGACTAAATATACTGTAAATATTATGTATGTTAGATTGAAGGTCAAACAAGGGTTTGTAGAAAAGGCTTGCAATTAATCTGACTGACTTATTGTCAATGGTTTTCTGTGTGCGGAAACAGAGAACAGGCTGTTTTCTTTGCATCTTTGTCATTTCTTTGTGCCTGATTGTGCTCCTGCATCTGCTGAAAGCTACAGACATTGTTGGAGAAAAGCATTTAGGTAAAAGAAGGTGGCACTCACTACAGAACGTGGCCTCTCGCTATAAGAACGCAGAGATACACTACAGTCTTGGTCAACTCCTCTTCGCCTCCGATCTGACTCGGTCAGGGGAAGGAGCATGTCCATGGAGCGACTGGTGTAGGGGTCCAGCTGACTCAGGGGAGATGTGGTCTGGGATAGGAGGTCATGGAACTGCCATACGCATCGACACACACACACACACACACACACACACACACACACACACACACACACACACACACACACACACACACAGATTAATGATTTGAAAGCACTGTCTACACAGGCTGGTTTTCCTGATCTACATCCAAGCCTAATCCTCGACAAAAAGAGCCTCTTCCATGGAGATTCTCAATTCTTTTTAGCCCAGTTTAATCTGCCTGGGAAATCAGCCCTCAGTATTTAACTGTTGTGAACATAATGATATTGAAGAATCTCATTCCAAAATTAGATTTCCGCTGCAGAAAGAAAAAGGATCCATTTTCTCACAAAATGATGTCGGTATAGAAAAACAGCTCAACCGTGCCATGCTGCTTTACACTTCAGCTCTGTCTGGATTGTTGTAGAGTAAGAAAAAAATAAACTAAAATATAACAGCACACAGGAACGAGGCTAAACATGCTGAGGGAAAAAAAAATCAATATGTGTGTTATACTGAGGGTATGAGCAGAGCTATCCTTCTTACTAAGCACATTAAGCATATCTGATCTATTAATCGAATAAGTGTCGACAGTGGTTAAATAGCAGCACTAACACTGCTGCAGTCTGGCTGGTGCTTTAAATAAAAACATCTTCCATCTTTTAGAGCTGACCGTATTTTTGTGAATTCTAGAGAAAATGTGAGAAAATATGAAATGCATTACCATAATTGGGGACAGACGACGGGACTTAGATGGAGCCTCTTCGTAGGGTCTCTCTGCTAGAGAGGCAATGATCCTCTTCCTGTGACCCAGAGGACCAACCTTAATAACCTAGAGAGGACAACATCAGGGCATAGCATGAGACTTTCCTGTACTCTTAGATCCATATCTTACATACAGGAGTTTATCTAGACTAAAATAATATAGATACTTTATATTCAAAATAAACTGACACAGAGTTGGTGGCAAGCACCCCTCACTGGCAGGCATCCACAGGCAAACAGAAATGACTCACGTCAATAATTCAACCTCAATCTGTTTTGCCGTAAGCTTGAAGTACCGCACTGTCTCCTTCTCGGGACGCTCTATAATTTACGACCCATTTTTGGACATAGTGCTTAAAAAACACACAAGACTTTACTGATTTATGTACATGTGACATATGAAAAGGATAAAGCATAACAGTGTCACTATGTAAATACACACTGTGTTTGCCATTCACAGTATAAAAACACTGCTCGTCTATCCACAGCATCTGTCTCGCTAAACTTTTTTTTTTTACAAAGGCCGCTGCAGCTAGTGAGACTCAAATCATCACAAAAGGAACAATAAGCTAATTTTATATAGTCAAAACCCATCACCCCAAAACTGACAATTTGCATAATCGGCTATTAACATTCATGCTCATCCAGTAAAGGTGGATGTTGAGTGATTAATGTTACATTTGCAATTATGTCACGGGTACAAAATATTCCATAACAGGCTCATATGATTCTTTGTCTAAAGCTTCAATTATTTATTCAGTGGGAGTCGGAGGCAGAAGAGGCAACTGGTTTGTGTGCTGGATTTCTGGTGCTGTTTTCATCAAAACTATGTGCAGAATCCCAGTGAGGCCAGTGTGCACGAGGCCTGTGAAATGAGACGGAATTTAAATAGTAATAAAGAACACCTTGGGATTATACAGGGAACCAGCTCATAGATCATCTCAGTGCTCGATGCTGTTTGCAGTGAGACGCTGAGGAGGATGTCGGAGATGTGATGGGCAAAGTGAGTTCAGATGCTGAGAGGCAGTTCTGCTACTCTGCACACTGAAAGTAATGTGCCCTGCACTCACACCCCCATCCTTCTGCATCGCAGTCTGCTGGACACCATCTCTCACACACTGCATGGACAGTATGCTTGGCTGCTGCTCGACTGTTGCTGCTGCTGCTGCTGCTGTGACTGCAGCTGTTGCTGGTTTCTGCTAATTTACCGCCACAGTTTTTTGTGTTTTTCATAACTATGCACACAAACAAACTGAGTGAGAAGTGCAAAAAAAAACAAAACAAAAAGAAAAATGATGACTCAGTATCAGCTTTGTTGCGGTGCTGTCTTTGCGTATGAGCCATATTGGATCATCTCATTGCTGGTATTTTTTTATGAGTCACAACAAGAAAAATAAATAATATTTTCAACACAATCTGTTATAAATCAGAAAACACGGAAACATTATCACCACATTAAAAACTGACAGACAGATTTTGATTCCATATACATCAGTGATCCAGTCAGACCCTCTCTCAGAGTAAGAAATATTGATCACATTATTGCAGTGAACAAAGGAAATGCACAATACTGTTGATTGATTGACAACCATTTGGTCAAATGAGATGGCTGCATTCAGACAGCTGCACAACACAAAAAATTGTATTGGCATATAGATGGGATTTATGTATTGCTTTATATAACGCACATTCCTGTCTCATCACATTCTGTCTGACAAACTTGCTTGTATTGACTCTCACAACCCTTGTGTCTCTGCTGCTCCGATGTCAGCAACATAACCCTATGACACGTTTGGATTATCCTATTTTCACATATGAAGTTTGGACAGTTTTAGGAAAATCAAGTTGGGATATTTTCCAGTTGTCATCTCTCACATGCAGCATACATAAGGAAACAGCCCACTTCAGACATGTTCTAGTTTGGACATTTACTATATATATATATATATATATATATATCCACTATGATATAGGCAAGAGATCACCACTCTCTCATGGTAAATTACCTTTTTATGAGTTTCTTGCTCTTCACATGAGCAAGATGATATCATAACACTGAATTTACACAAGCTTCTCCTTCTTATAAAGTGCAAAAAGGAGATAATGCTGCAGACATTGCACAGCTTTCATATTAAAGCAATTGATCAACAATAAACTTCCACTTTGCAAGATCTCTAGCATCAGTTATAAAAAGTGAAATGTGAATACAATGTGAATAAACCAGGTATCAAGTGGCAAATGGAAAAACATCAAAAGGATGCCTATAAAGTTGTTGCAGCTCAATACTGCTTAAGCGCTTTGATTTGTGACTCCAGCAGACAAGGCCATGGCTATTTGCAAATCGTCATCACAGGCAGATTAATCCATTTGGATAATTTACATGTAGCCAATATTATCAATATTTCATTATAAATTATTTTTTAAAAAGAGCACCGTCTTGAAAAATCTCTAACTAATGATCATGTGTTTTTCTACTTCCATATTCTAGTATTAATGTTTCAAACCTGTCAGAAAAACACTGTTCTCCATGTACACACAATCTGAGAAATCAATCCTCCTACACATGTTGCACCCATGTTTCTAGGCAAAATTAATAAGACCGCCTCTCTAATTACAAATTATCATAAAATGTTACACTATTTCCATACGGATAAAACCAAATTACATTTCTCCATGTCATCAGTCACAACTTTGTCTCTTAATTTACACACATCTGTTAATTATCCACTAATTACTGTGTGGTGATTTTGTCTCTGCTGTAGTTTTATGCAAATGCTTCCATCACGAAGCATTTCTGATATTTCGGCTCAGCATTTTAAAGTACTGCTTAACTTCGTTGGGAGCCACATATTAGGATGGCCTTGTTATTAAGGCTATGAGAACTGGCTCGACTTCATCCATCCACAGAGTTAATCAGTGCTGGACTGTAAACCCTCAAAAGTTCATAGAGCTTAATACAAAAGCAACTAATTATCAACTAAGGCAAACTTAAATCAAATGTTTTCTGAATTATTTTCCAAGTACATGCTATATATCTGTACTTTAATTTTAATAACTGTACACTACTGCTTTGGTAGCTATTGTCCATGATGTAAATATATAAAAATGTTTGTGTGTTTCTGTTCTATGTCCTGTGTCCTGTTCTGTTTGTATATGTGTTTTTTTTTGCTGCTGTTCCAACCAAATTTCCCCCTGTGGGACAACTAAAGGATTATTAAATTGTATTCTATATCCATTTTTGAATGTCACATTTAAATACAATCAATATTCATTACTCTTGTCTTGTATAAAAGGTATGGTGAGTGATTATGTGATTATTTATTATTAAAAAATGTCTCAATTTATTTTAGTTTTCTTTCATTTAGTCTTAGTTATGACGGGCATGTATAATTTTTTTTTTGTTTTGTTTTGTTTTTTTTTTTTCCGCCTGTCCCATTTGGTTCTTTAGCCATCAGAATTGTTGTCTGAAGACCAACAAGGATACCCAATGGATTTACTTTGCCAAATGGATCATCGTGGCATTGCCGTATTGGTCCATTTGGTCGATCTTTGTTTTTATTATTTATTATATTTTATTTTCAGATGTTACAGACAGGGCATGTATAATTTGAGAATATGATTGCAATATAATATATTATCATACAAACTTACCTTTTTCAGTTTCTTTAGACTGCTCTCTCTAATGTACCGAATGAATCCAGAAACACTCACACAGACCTCTCAGTCTCAAAAAAACTTCATGCTAGCTGTGTTAAAAACAATTGCCAGAATGACAAGTGACAAACGAAAACAAACTACATTTCCTCTACCGTTTTGAAATTAGTTTTGTAGCTATAAAATATAGTTTCTGTGTCCCTGAGTGCATGTTTTCCTGGTGCAGAGTGTTTTTTCTTGCATCTATGGTTTTACCTGACATTAGAAAACACGCTAGGTTAATCCTGCTTATGTCAGCCCATGACACTCTTATGAAAGATATAATCAGAATCTGAAGAATTTAACTTCCTGGTTAAAGAATAGCTTTATATAATACAATGACCTGTATGATTGCATGCTCTTGATGAACATCAGCAAGACAGCTTAAAAATATTAACTTTAAAGATTTTCTTCCTTAACAATGAGCAGAGCATGCTCACTCCTTGCGGTGCCACAGTGTTAGTCACTAGCTCACCTACCCACCTCAGCCATGACAGCTTTGTTATTCAAACATGAAGGTAAATAAAACACGACCCAAGCAACTGAACTGTAAACATAATGGTACAAATATAGAAGTACTAAGGAGAGTAGCGCATACAATATTAATGGGTGAGCACTGACTATTGTAGACACAGTTAAATACTTAATACTTACTTAATTATATTTTTAGGTAACATTTATTTTATCGAAAAAAAAATGTTTTCGGACTCAGAAAGGGAAAAATGTCATAAAACATTGCAAAATGTTAGTAGAAAAAAATAAGTAAAAGTAATTTTTTTGCTACTTTATGCATTTAATTACTCGTAGTGCATGCATTTATAATTTGAGTAATCAGTGGCCTCTTACATTGATGATCTCCAGTTCCCACAGGTTCTTAACACACTCCAGTGTGCGGTAGCCGCTGGCAAGAAAGTTGGGCAGATATTCATGCAGACCAAGGCCATCCAACCAAGTGGCAAGAGATGTGCTGCCATCACACCCCAGTGCTTTTACCTATGGAGACAGATGCATCTAAGTAAGCAAGAACTGTGACTTTATGGAAGGACAATTTGGGTTTTCTACCCAACTAAAGCTGACTGCTGCAGCGGCCATGCTAGGCAAGTAGCTTAAAAAACAGCAATGTCAGTTCAGCTCTTGACTGGAACATCAACGATTGCCGGATGGAGTGCTGTGAAATCATCATTTATAATCCCCGGGGAAGGTTACTCCTGACTTTGCTGATCCCTACATATTCCATCTAAACTTTTCTCATCTCCAGAACAAAAATGTAATTTGTACAACACTGCAAAGCTTATGATCTTAGGTGACAGCTGCTTCCACTTCTTTAGGTACACTTGTTCAAGTGGTGGTCTAAAGGAACTAGTACATGCCCATGCTATAGCATTGTTTGACCTGTTCATGCTGGTGGCCATGAAATGAAAATGATATGATGCTTTGCTGTAGGCACGTAAATAGGTAAGTTTAGCTAACTGCTATGTGGTTGCTAGGCAACATACCATAGATCATGTATAATTCAGTTTTTGTGGATATAAATGAGATGCTACTATGATGACAAAAAAAGATACAATACTTTTAGATGGTGTTATAATTGTTAAACACTAAAAACAAGTCATTTTAGCCTGTTGCTTAGTACAGTAATTGCTAGGGAATCTGATGACATCAGAAACCTGATATACATAATAACCTTCAGGAGCCTATGATGTACCTGCGTGCCAAGTTTGGTTGCTCAACTCCTGACTGTGTAGGAGGAGTTAGCAGCCAAAAAAAACAAACACACAGACAGAGATTTGTACAGTAAATCAGTGGCACGTAGACATAGTCAAGATCTGCTCAAACCAAGTTCAAACCAAGAACATGGAAAAGAGTTGCTTTTAATAAAGCAGTTTGGATAATATTGTTCCATTCTTAAAATAACTTCATCAGCTTCCTTCATAGTCCACCTCAAAGTAAATATGCAAGAAATGGACCTTGGAGAAATGGAGGTGTCGCCGTATGCAGAATGTAGAAGGCAAGATCAGAATGATTCACTATCGTACTCACGATGGTAAGAACAAAATTGGCCAGTGCAACCGTTACATGAATTTAACAGTAATTTTGCATGCACAGTTGGTTTTTGTTCAGTTTAACAACATTTCTACAAACATTGTAGTGAAAGAGGCCAAATGAGTTCATTAAACTGTAATGATTTCCATATTAACCAGAGTTCAATCTCACAGAAAGCATCTGTGAACTAAAACAGGACTTGCATCACGAAGGTGCTGGACCAACTGCATAATGCTATCATTTTAATGTTTTTAACAGAGTCACCGGTTAATTTGTGGATTAATGTTAAAATAATACTAGCATAGTATAAAACATAATTCCCTCAAGCATACCTTATATTTATTTTTTTTATTGTAAATGAGGAGAAAAATTGTCTTTTAAAAATGGATAGTTGTCTAAAAAAAAAGTAATAACTAGTGTTTTATGACTCGTTTTTTCATTTGCAGTGATATCAAACAGATATCAGAGTATAACAAACACAAATAAAGCCACTCATCCATCCATTCATTCATTCAACTATCCTCTTAATCAGTTGTCCAGTTGAGGGTCACTGAACTGGAGCCCATCCCAGCTATCATAGAGTGAAAAGTGTGTATTCCTGAATGAAAGATAATAGGTTTTAAATGAACCCACTCTGTCATTTTGTTTGCTTAGACAGCTTTGTTGCTTCAGGCTTAACCCACTCTATGGACAGCATGAATACTCCTTCAACACTATAACACATATCAGGGTGCCATTTATCTATTTTTAGCTTATTTGCTATTGTTAGTGAAGTACTTGTCCTTATTGGGTTTTTTTTGTTATTTGAGATCCTGTCAGTTGCTGGTCTCCTTAGTGCTGAAGATAACCTACGATATTAAGCACCTTGGGCAAGTTGCGTGCCGCGTGGAGGATTTTCTTTCGATGTCCTGGATCAGTGATCCCGATGTCTCTGAGATCCTGGTCCTCCATCACGTTACTTCCCTGCATGTGCACAAACACAGGAGAGACACACAAATAAACACATTCACACACAGGCACACCCAAAGGCGTAGTCATCAGACATACGTGCATGCAAACAATCACATACACACAAGCACATAGACAGTACGCAGAATGAAAATGGATATACAGAACAACAGTATGCAAGAAAAATCATTTATAATACCGTGTACATATTTGCACAGAAATAAACAATCCACTCAAAAGTATCATGACTTGCTCCACAGCCTTACTGCAAGGGTAAAACTGTGACTGAAAAAATACACACTTGCTCTTAACACACACCGCATGCGCAAACACGCAGAATATGCACATCTCTGACACAAGCAGTAACAGCAGAGTGGGAGGACAATGAAGTCAAATAAATTGTGCGTGCCAAGAGTAATCAATCTGATCTGGTGCGACTCAGCAGGAACAAAGCCTTCAGAATTGCTGCTGCGTCTCCAGGATCCCTGTGCTGCTGTGCTTCATCCAGGGACACCAAACAGTCCAAGAGGAAGTATTCCACAACAATTTGAGACTATTTGTTAATTTAGGGTGTGGAAACAATGAACAATAGATTTTTTTCTCACATCCTGAAAGCTTCAAAAAGAAAATTCTTCCCTTATTCAAATCACAGCCCCACTTGCTTCATCATCTTCTACTGGTTTATAGGTAGGAATGTAAATACAAGGAGAACCATGAAAATGAAGAGCTAAGCGTTTTTCCCTGAGGACTGCTGCAGATTGATTCTCTCTGGCCAAGAATGTTAAAATGTTCTGTAGTCTTTACTCAATCTGCTCTCTCTGGATTGGTTTCAGAGCACAATGCAGCAGTATTCACAGGCCTCTATCAGGGTGCAGTTGGGAGATTACTCACTGATCGCAAGAATAAAAGGTCAAAATGAAGCGGGCCTGATGTAAGGGAGGTCCAAAAATAGATCCTCCACTTTTATTAACACGGTTGGAAGTTTGATGATGCCTCGGGAGACTTTGCAAACTTGTTATTTCATGCCGCATTTGAAACATGTGACAGGAATGTATGGTTCAGTTCTTACATAGCTTATAAGCTATGGTAGTGTGATTTGATCTGATATGCCTTGCAGATGTAGCCATGGTAGAAGTCCTTCATCTCACTAAATGCACTCAGTTAAGGCAACAGTGAATTAGAACTGCTCCATTCCCCTTCTCCACAGAGGAATAGTTTGGAAGCATAAAGATTTTCCATTTTTAAAGCAGACGTAACAGGGAAATGATAAAGAATAAAGAGTTTACGGATCAGAATGTTGATGTTCAGCTCCATATTACGATATTCGAAAATGGGGGGGAATGTAGCGTCTGATGCAATATTAATGCAGAAGAGATGCAATACAAGTGGATGATGATGGACAGACTTCTAAGATGTTCTCCTCCACTAGATTGTTTATCTAAAAAAAAAAATAATAATTTGTGTATTTTTTCACTCAAATGAAATGTGTGGCCATGAAGGCCAAGAGAGTGAAAGCTACGGGTGCCCCACTTTTGGTAGTGCAAAAATGATTATCATCGTGTAAAAATTATGAGAATGGGCACACAACTGTTCATAATTTATGATCCCTCAAAAGCTGCATCTCAGAGCAATCATCACATGCAGAGAGCCTTGCCGACTCATGTGAGCGGCTGCTCTTGTGCGCTGACGGGCGGACACAAGGAAACTTTCCAAGCAGGACTATACAGTGTATCTTAAGCTGTGACAGCAGTGGGTTGTGGGCACAGAAAGGCTTGCGTGCTGAGACTCCTGTCACTGCAGAATTAAACTGGGAAGAGCTTTCAATCCCCTCTGGGCTCACAAACGATATAGTGTTTAAAGTAAAATCTGCTCTGGGTTTACCCTGTTTTTATGTCAGCTGATTTCCAGAAATGGTTAAATATTACTACATGTTCCTCTGGGCTCCATTGCATTGTTCCTAAATACAGTGTTAATACATAAATGAAATCAAACATGACGGGGAATTAAAAAGGAGCCACAGTACTGCCCTCTACTGATCACTTTACTCAAATTTGCAATGAATCCCACAAATGAGTTCTGATATTTAAGTTCAGTTAGATTGATGACATCTGAAGCAAGCCTAGCACGATCTAAAAGGTCAATATTAAACATTCACAGTGCCTGCCTACTCTGACCTTTCTTCTTGTTTGCAACCTCCACATCCTTGTAAATATCCATGGCTAATTTGCCTTGTGAAGCTAATGATTTATTTCCTTGATGCATCAAGTCTAGCAGACACATTAACTGTGGCATGAACATGAACATCAGAAAGGCTAATGAACCAAGTCCACATCACACTGTATCCTGGAAATCTTGATCTACATGGATTCATTCAATCCCAATCAGACGGTAAAGCTCGCTTTTTGTTCTCTAAGTCTACTATATCTACTAAATGATGAATGTTACATTTTGGGCAAAATAACAAAATACAGGCAGAGATATTGCTTAGTCAATTGAGGATGACAGTTATTCTACCTGGTTGTTGCATCTGGCTTTTGTTGGCTTATGTTGCCTATGTAACAAATCAATAAGAAGAACAGATTTCTCCATCAACTAAATGAAGTACCTGCTCCCACATGGTCATTTGCAAGAGGACTAAAAACATATAAAGATTAGATTTAATCAGTCAAGGTTAGAAATCATCCTTTTTTAGTGCCAAAGGACTCATCCCCTCAAATCTTATGCACTGAAGTCTGAATTTAATACAGATGACCTGAGTTTTGTCTAGTACAGTACAACTGGCTGAATCCATAATGTGTTTTTTGCTGGACATTTTCTGACTGAAAAAAGTCAACTTGCCCTTTTGTTACTAGTGTTAATTACATAACAGCATTTCCAAATCTCTCAGTGTGTAAATTACTTCCAACTTAATTAACTCCAGTGTATTATTCTGGAGATAACTGATTTATTAGTGTAGCTGTAATCACCTACCAAATACTGTATTCCTTTATTTTTTACAACCATGCTCTTATAGTTGTGTTATCGCCTCATAAACAAATATAAAGCTGAGTCCATCTGAATGGTCACATTCTTACAAATTTCCACTATACTGCAATCTCATTTCTACCCAAAATGGGAAAAGAAATCCAGAAAAGACAGTAGCACTTATAAACTATACTGATTTGTCAATACAACCACTCTTTTTTTCTGACCTCACTGGTCTCACTTGACTGAATTCCACTGTGACATCAGACGCACTGTATCATATAACCCATGGTGCTATTGCAACTCTGTGGCCTGAGAAATGTTACCCCCAGGCCTACTTATTTACAGCATATAGCCATGTTTTCAGAGAAACATGACTATCAGATGGAAAGTGGTGTTTTTGGCTATCCCTGTCAAATGCAATATCAGGTTTCCTCACAATGTTCTTTACGGGAAACATGATAAAGCTTTCAGACAGATTGTGGACATCACTTTAGTATGAATATATTAATATTAGATTCTTACTGTTGCATAAAAAAAATGCTAAATTGTATATAATTCTTCAATAACTTTTTATGTTTTAGGAAAACTTATCTCTGGCATCATTTTTTAGCCACCACAGTGGAAAAAACTGTGATTTTGATCATTTTTTACAGTATAAATAAAAAATTTGAAAATAGAAAAATAGATGCATGCAAACATATGTAATGCAATTGCAGCATATCATTGTAAAAAAAAATACAGCACAACAGCATGCTGCTGCAGTGTAATCATCTCTTGTACAGTAAATGCAAGATAGGCCCACCATATGGATAGTACAGAGAATAATCTGTGGAGGATTTAATAAGATTTAGCAATCAACCATGCAAAGTGTATCTAGGATAAAACATGCTGTGCTTATATTAAGAATTGTTTGTCCTGGTTAAGTGACTATACCTAAACAGAGGTCAAGTACAGTGGCTGTAAATCAAGGGAATCGATGTGGAGACAGACATTTGAATTTTGCAGTAAATGAGATGACTGGGAATGCTGGGAAAAAGTTAATGAATGTTGGCTGTCTGTGTGTTCCCACTGGTGACAGCTCATACTCTTTATAGGGATTCAGGAAGAGGCCATAAATTTTAGCTGGGTCATGCGTTGCACAGAGGTGAGGAGGAGTTATGGAGAGGAGATGGGAAAGTGTTATAGAGGAAGAGAGAGAGTGGAAGGGTGAGTGAGAGACAGAAATAAGGGGGCGTGGAGTTACCAAGAGACAAGCAGAGTGGTGACATAAAAAGACTAATGCAGCTTGTTTGACAGTGGAGAGACAGGGTGATGTAAAGTGGAACCGACCCTTGAGATGACATGCTGCAGGTGACTCACCATGAATCGTAGGTCATCAAAGCCATTGAGCAGGAGCTTGCTCTCGTACTGCGGCAGCCCCACGTGCTCCAGCCACTCTCCCACCGGCTGGTCCAGGGCTTTACCACAGGCCCCATCTGCCGAGAGAGGGAAGCGCTTCAGCAGGGAGAAGCCGTTCAGCCGGTAGCAGCGGCACTCAGAGGACGACACATGGCATTGCCACATCATCCTCGGCCAGCAGAAGCAGAGCCGAGTGCAGCAGCACCAGGCAGGGTAGGGGGGAGACAGGGTCCAGGCCGGGGGTGAGGGGCTCCCA
Source organism: Copadichromis virginalis (assembly GCF_057382275.1). Taxonomy (NCBI): domain Eukaryota; kingdom Metazoa; phylum Chordata; class Actinopteri; order Cichliformes; family Cichlidae; genus Copadichromis; species Copadichromis virginalis. The sequence continues at coordinate 33,817,217 of NC_140622.1, forward strand.
CAGTACAGGCGGGGGCCCGGCTAAACTCAAACACAGGAGGAGGAAAGGAAGTGCTGCAGGCACCGCTCAAGCCCTGCAGGGGACTGACTAGGCTAATATACACCCACTGGTGTTAGTGTGACTGACTAGATATGTCAGGCAAGGGTGGAGGTAGTGCGGGGAAGGGAGCCCATCTGAAGCTCTGTATTGTTAAGTTATGTTGGACTGAGCCACTACAGCATCTTCCAACAAACCGAGCTCACTAAGCATTCCTTTAGTGAGCAGATGAGCAAGTGTAAAAACAAGTGCCTAGTTCGTCCAAAATCATTACAACACACCACTACAAGTCAAGAGACTAGATCATTTTCAGACTGAGTGGAAATGGAAATTATGTTTCACTAAATAAGACATTTTCATATACCTGACATTATTTACTCTGTTAAAAATATCCCCGTCACTTATTCTAAAATCAGAAACTACTCCATCAGGATGTAACACAGAAATACTCAGCTCCCCCAAAATGAATCTGTCAGGGTTTTCACCACATACTTGTAAAGCTCTGGCTGAGTCCCATGGCTTCATTGGTCAACCTCTTTGAGAGCTAGGACAAGGCTCATACAATGAAGGTAGCAGCATTCTAAAGTACTGTTGAGGTACGCGTGTAATTTTTGATCAAGGAATAGACATTTGCTTAAATCATATTTCGTCCTTACTCCACAGCCACACGGAGTACGGTCAGGTAGACATATTGTAAATCCTACATCAAAGAAACGTTGGCTTAGGCTTTCCACAGTGTGCTGATTCCAAACTCCTCAATTCATAATAAAATCCAAGTTTAGATTCCTTGATAAAGCTCCAGGTAAGCTGTCTGCCAAAGGAAAAAGGCTCAATGTCCTTGGTGGTACCAGTGCTCCCTGTGCTGCCCACATTCACACTTTTCAGCAAGCTGCTGGATGTGCGGCTAAGCCAAAGAACGTGCTTCTCATCTCTGAAAGCAGTAAATCCAGGTTCAGATCCAACAGATGGCAGGTGAGCCTCTTGACTCTGAAGCGAGGATCACTGCAGGACCACAGTGCCGGTTAAGGTAGCTCCTTCCTGAGGCAGGCGCCCCCCACTCCCTCCCCAGCCCACCTGGTTCTTCCCCTTGCTGGGTGCAGCTAGCAGCCTCTGTGCTCAGGGCAGAGGTTTGCTGCATCCCCTGCCTGTCGGAGACACGCAGGCAGCGCAGATGCAGTCACAGCAGCTGCTCCTGGCTCACACACGCTACCCCTCACTGCTCACAGGGCATAGCGTCCTCACGCTGGCTACTTCTACACAGGAGACCAACGATCTGCCTTAAGCTCAGCCACTGCCGCCACGTCCTTCTCACATCCACGACAGCCAACAGACTCACTGTTCATCCCCCCCCCTTCTCATCCAAGCAAATCCCTCAAGCTCTTCTTTGTAACTCCCCCCCCCCCTCTTGTCTCTCTCGCTTCTCTCAGCTTTCTTTCTCTCAATCTCATAGCCCCATACCCATACTGTGTGATCGCACTGCAGGGCTGCCGTATGCTGCCTGATGAAGTGGGGTGCTGCTCCACGTAACCACCTCTCTCCCACTATATCACTTCCCCTCCCTCTGCCTCTCTCTCCCTCTCTGGCTTGCACTCTCCCTCACTCTGTCTTGCTCCTTGCCTCTCGTTCTCAAACACACAGACAGATGCAAACGCACGCACACTTTCTCTCTCGACTCATCGTCTGTCTGTCTACCCCTTCCCATTATATCTTGCTCCTCTTTCTCTCTCAATAAAATGCACACATACTCACTCTTTTCTGGCAGTGCCTTTCTAACCTTAACGTACCTCTCCCCCTCTCTCCCCCTCCACTGCACTGATTAGAATTGCACAGAAGCACTCTGATCTTGCCAGTGGAGAAAGGACACCACCATCAGAGGCGAGGAACAAGCTCCGAAAGCCCCAAATCACAGTCTTTTCCAGCTAAGAATGACTAGAATTTAAAGGGATGATGGGACCTCGATCCAGTTCTGCAGGAGCCACGCCAGTTTTTTTGGCTAACATGGGATATTGAAACAAAGACTCTGCTCAAATCCCTGCTTATTACCAGAAGGCTTTAATTCATTTACATCTTACTTTGATGATAGGACAAGGGGGGGCAGCATTGATTCAAGTCAGCAGAGTTTTTAATACACTTGGAGAAGAGAAGAGAAGAGAAGAGAAGAGAAGAGAAGAGAAGAGAAGAGAAGAGAAGAGAAGAGAAGAGAAGAGAAGAGAAGAGAAGAGAAGAGAAGAGAAGAGAAGAGAAGAGAAGAGAAGAGGACATGTCGAGACCTGCCTCTTCTCCATCTCATCCAGCATGACAGAAAAGAGGCAAATTCCATTATGTACTTCCAGATGCTCATGTCATGTCAACCATTTTTAGAGCACAACAGAGGCTTCTTACAGGAAAAAGCCTGCATAAGAAAGTAAGATGACATAAAATTTTTAGAATTGGGGTTAAAAATAAACAAATCAGGTCATGTGTGGCATTAACATGTCTTTAGTAATCTGATCACAACTGGACAACTGCAGAAGTTCACACTTGGCATTTGAATGCCATGCTATCGCTTTTAATCATTTGCAACATCCCAAGACATTTGAATTGGAGGTAAAGACAATACAATATAACCCCAATGATTGAGCCCCCTGTGAGCTAACTCTTCATGATGGTGGGAAGTAAGGAACCTTATTTAACTGGAAAAGACACACTGTAGAACCAGTATCAGGAAGGGGCAGGCATGTGCCTCGACTGGTTTGGGGGTTGAGGGGAAAGAGAATAAGGGGAAAAAGAGAGACAATGACAAAAACTAATGATAAGACCAAATACCAGATTCCTGCTGCAGTCTAATTTTTCAAACCAGCATCTCACTGCTCTACACAACAGCAGATTACTGTAAGCTATCACTAAGTAGATGGCAGTACCTTCCTGAGCCAGGTACTGCCAGAGGTTTCTTCTTGTTAGAAGGGAGCTTTTCCTTCACTGTCACCAAAGAACTTTCTCAGAGGGGCTTTTTCTTTCTTTGTATTATTGTAGGCTTTACAATATAAAGTGCCTTGACGTAACTACTGTTGTGATTTGGTGTTATGTAAATAAAATTGAGCTGAACTGAATTGAATTGCATTAAAGTGCCTTTCACAAATTACAAAATCATCCAACAGTCTTTCGCAGAAGTAATAATAAATAATAGCCACAGGTGTTCAAACTGCTAAAGCCAATGGCAGATGCACAGCTGTATTTTAGTGACTAGCAAAGCTTCAGTTGACAAGTGCAACTCTGCAGTCAAGTGGCTGAAAAATGAAGCCAATGCTAAAGTACCTGAAGTAGATAGCTTATTGAACTGTAACTTTCTTTGTGGTGTTGGTGACCTTTTGACATTTAAACAGTTCAAGAGTCTGTGCCTCAGTTTTATTGCATAAAAATCTATTATTTTATGTACTATTAGAACTAAATTGTGAATATGTGTGGTATGTGCTTTGCACCTCCACGGTTTATGGAAGCATTTGCTAACCAAGTTTAGCACTTCATTTTTTCATCTAAATATGTCCATCTTTCATTATTCTGTCTTTTTTCACAACATGTCAGGACCCACTAACCCAACACCTGAGCTTTGAAATGCAGTCTACACAAACCAATCCCTGATGTCCCAAATGTTACGTTCATCTTTTATATACAAAAAAGGTGAATCAAACCACCTTCAATGGAGGTCTGAGCTATGTGATCTCGGTACATCTTGAGTATATTCACACCTGTAATTAGAACTGTCCACTTGTGATCTTGACCAAAAATGCATGTTAATGACAGGTGAACAAGGCTTGAAAGACTCTCTCACTCACTTACGCAGGGTGTCCAGTGGTGTTATCCCAGTACAGCTCCAGGCAAAGCATTATTATGCAGGCTTTCAAGCAGCCTGCAATCACCTCACACATTCCCCAATGGGTAGCCAGCCAGTCAGTAAGGTAGAGAGGGCGAGGAGAAGCAATGACAACACAGGGAGGCAAAGTGAAGGGCTATTGATTGAACCTTCTCTTTAATTGGCCACGTATACCTTTGTTTCTTCGCCCTTAACAATTAGGTGAAAGGCCAAGTCAGGTCTCAATGACCTGTCAGTCATCCACAAGGACCGATGCTCATCATTCGTTATCAGGAAAAGAGGCTGCTATTAAATTTTCTGTGACTGAGGACAAGAATGATGGATAGGGGGAAGGAGAAAGGAAGGGAGAAGGAGAGAATGTGCAAGAGAGATAAGACGGAAAAAGACTAATAGAGGAGGCGGCGATGAAACATATGGGTGAGATAAGATGGTAATAGGAAGTAAGAAGGATTGAAGTGGACTAATTATGATTCACTACAAGATCCCACAACTCCTCCTTCTCATACTTTACACTTTTCTTCTAAGCCTCATACCAATCTCAGCTTTTACGATACAACAAAACTGCTCAAAATACCATCCACCCCACCCAATTTTTTTCATTCTTTTGGGACAGGAACACCTCCCACGATAGTAAAACCTAATTACTGACTGACAGAGGATCCAATTCTCCTATGGGGGGTGGGGGGAAATGGGTCACTGTCTTATCCCCTGTTAAACAGCCCAAGCTGTCAAATCTGTCCAAGTGGGTTTCTGTGCTGTGTGAGCACTACGAGGTCTAGACTTGGCTCCACGGAACACCCCGAATGGCCTATTTACCGAAGAAGAGGTAGAGGTTGTGTGTAGATAAAGCCATGCCTTTTTATCAGAGCAGGAGAAAAGCAGTAGCTCCTTGTCAACACACCCAAGCACTGGAGAAAATGAGCCGCAAAGCTGAATTAATTCAGAGAAACTGAAGGCGGACTCTTTTCCTTTGAACGTCAGAGTGTGCCTGTACACAAACCGAGCCGATGCCTCCTGTGTGCTGTTAGCTGTGCGGTCTCTCTCCAGTCCCTCTCTTATTCTAAGCACATTTACTCAGTGAACTCTTTCATACAATCAAGGCACTTGTGATGGGCACACAACACAAACATCATTATCTTTGAGGATTTATATGGTACAAAACTGCATTAACATTTTGCTAGCCGAGAAAATCTGATTCTTTTCAGAAATTGCTTCGAGAAGATGAATGACCATCCTTCACTTGTGTTATGAAGTGGATAAGTTTTTCCTCATCCTGTCACAACAAAAGCTAAAAGTGGAATAAAGATTTACAATTTAGGTTTCCATCTTTGCATAATCCCTCCTACATCTCTCCCCTCCTATCTATGTGTACCTCCTTCCCCATGTGATTACTCTGAAGGGTAGCCGATCCTTCCCTTACACAGTGAAAAAAGGAAATATGACCTTTTTATTAAGAGAGACACAAAAAAAGCATCCTGGCAACCATCAGAACTAGTTGTGCACAATCTCCGATTTAAATCGGAGCAGCAAGTGTATGACTCAGCTGAATCTGGGACACTTTCAGCATGTCATTCTTCAAACAAGGACTATTAATAGTACACACCTATAAGTGTAGCGAAAACAAACACCATATTTGCTCTTACGTAATGTGGAATAACTCCAGGTCTTAATTGCTTAGATAGCATTTAATCCAACACTGCTCACTGAGCTGGAATTTAAGTCAAAATTAAAATGATAAATTAACAAGCTTTCCTTAAAAAAAGATATATTTGAGCTTAAAGATAATGAATGAACAGAAATTATCCTTAAAAGAATTGAATTGTGATGAAATAAGTACATTTAATGATTTCTAAGAACAGTTTATTTTTATTGTTTTTGATATACTTTCGTCCTCTTCTTTTGAAAATGTACATTTCTAAATTGTGAGTTTCTTAAAAGCACTTTGATCGGCATTTTTTTACTTTAGGGGAAATCATAAACATTGAGAATTTTCACCATATTGTTGCCACTCAAAAAGCTGTATAATGTTTATTTACTTTTACAATATAGGTTTTACTTCTCAAGGCTAACAGAAATCAATTGTCTTCCTGACATGACGACTGAAAATAAAATTTAATGCTAAATCCAAAACAGAAAATTTACAATCTTCACTATTTTATATTAAAAGTGGTCAAAGCAATCACATAAATACACCAAATGGACATTTGTAAGAGGAATACAGGAAGATGTTATGGAAGAAATGACAGCATTGAATCAGAAATATGATGAAAGAAACTCTCTCGTTAGCAGACACTGCAGCCCATAAAGCATACTGCACATTACTAATGAAAATGTTATCCCAATAAATCTGATGAGACACGTAAAACGCAGTCCTGTGCAGAAAAACACCCTTACACAGTCCTGTACGACAAAGCCTCCTTTCCTACAGAGTATGTAATGGGGGTAGGTTTACACTGTATCAACTCAGTTGCGTTATCTAAACAAACTGAGATGATGCCAGCTGGCTTCTCCCTCTGTACTGCCTGAAGGACAGTTGATGAAGCGTACTATCAAATCAAGCCCTATTGAGATCTACAGTACCACGAGAAAAAAAATTACAACACTGAGGGGAATTTAGAATTTGATTTCCCATGAAGTGGAAACCTTGTGAGTAATAAATAACAACAATGATGTGCCAAACAAAAGTCAGCATGAATCACTGTAACTTGTGAGAACAATAAAAGAGCTCTTCGTCCTTTCTGAAGGCGTGTTTAAATGCCATGAAGGAGCTCTTGCTGGTGTAAAATGACTGGTTGCAGATAATATTCTATATAAATCGTGCTCAATTAACTCATCAGTGGTAAATGAGTAACATTCCTTAATACCTCAGACAGTGTTGTTATTTTGCATTTACACCACAAAGTCAAATCTGTGGAGAAGAAAAGACTCCAAATTCAAGTTGGTTACTGATGGATTACCTGAACTTGGTATGGGCTGCTTGTTTTTGGATGTTTCAATTCCTGCTCCAATTAAGTTCATGATCTTCTCAATCTGTTGAAGAGAAATAAACGTGAAACACTGGTGAAAAATTACCTTACCCGAGACTGACATATTAACTCATGACTTTAAAACAGAAGGCAACACATCATAATGGATCGACTTTAATGCATTAATGTAAAACACACATCCAACCTTCCTTTATCCTACCTGAGCCAAACCAATTATAAAACAGGAAGGAGTGAGACTGCCTGAAGAGTTAGGTCTGTGCACTGCTACTGCTGGGAGTGTTGGAGAGAAGGCAGGCTACTTTGCATTGATGGATTACGAGCAACAGTCCAACGTGGACAGCAATTCAATGACTAATGCTTCACTCAGCAAAAACACAGACGGTTGATTAAGGTGAAGCAAGAATATCTAGGAAGTTCTGTAACCAGGTCCAAAATGCATAAACTAAGCCCCAAGAGAATGAGAGCTGCTGTTGACTGTTTCAGGGAGTAACTGATTGCCCCCTCAGACCTGTGGCTTCAGAGAATAAAGCAATAGCTTACTGCAAGATTAAGTGTGCACAATGCTGCATGCAGGAGATTACAGAACAACTCAAAAAAGAGTTGTTCTGGGGCTTAGAGCTGAGCGTGTTTATTTAAGAGGACTCTGATTTTCCAGAGCCAAAATATATTTTAAGGTTGTTTGTTTTTGTTTATTTTGCTGAGTAACAGAACATTTGTGCAGATTCTAGTGAAATGCTTTTGGAGACTGATAAAGGTATCACAGCTGATATTTGAAAGGCAAGGAAGACAAGCTATGAACATTATTTTTTTTCATCCCAATAGAAATGAATATGCACAGATATATAGGAATATACATTTCAGCAGTTGAAGAAAACTCCAGTATTTTATTATTGCACTTCATAGACTTGATTTAAAGTTTGTCAAAAATTGAAGCACTGAGAAAGGCAAGATAGAATTACTTTCTACATTTTTCATTGCATAAAAATGATAATAAACAAGCTTTACACTCTACACTCCAAAGTTTGAAACACAGCATTTGCTATATACTCGAGACAGAGAATCCCAGCTGTGCACAAAAACAGTCAAGAAATGACGCAATCAAGAATAGCAGGACTTTCCAAGTGTTTTTTTTTTATCTTCACTGGCATAAAGGTAGTTTAGAGGTGCAACTTGGCCTGCCAGCTAGTGAAATTTGCAGCCTTAGCGATGCTGGAGATTTTTCCAGCTTTAGCCAGAGGTGATAACCCTGTGTGGATTATCTGCGATTTCTTGTTTTTATCAGTAGTTTAATTATCTGAGAGAGACTATTGCATTGTTACTAAACACAATAATTCAAAAATGGAACAGTTTGACATCTTCAAGTTGAAATTCATAGAAAATAAACTAATAAAATTAAATCTGTTTTTGCATGTTAATCTAGAAGTTTTACAATTTTAGGAAATGTGAAAAAGAAAAAAATATCTAAAGTTTGGACTTTAGCCCGGTGAAATAAGCTGAAATGGCTCTGAAACATCCTCTTCATGAGACTGACATTTAAATGAAGCTTATGCGTAAGTTCAATAAGGAAGATCTGTCGTCACCCATCTGTCTGCTTCCCAGGTGTTGACGGATAATCTAAGCTTTACATCAATTCCACTTTCCCACGCTGTCAAGTTGATTATGACATCACATGTCTAGTCCAATCAGTTTTCTGCTGGCCTCCTTCAGGCCGATCAGCCTTTACTCGGCTACTTTAAATCTCACTGCGCATCTGTTATTCTTCCTTGCAGTCGCCTTCATGCAACTCACCTCCTCCCTATCACCGCCTCTCATCACTCAGGCTCCATTCAAGCCTCCATCTTCATCTCCACCACCAGCGTCTAGACTCTGGGGGGGGGGGGGTCCTGCCCTTATCCCTATCACAGCTGGGATTATGTTCTGCTGTGCTAGGCCATCGGGGTCTGAACGCCAAATACCTCAAATTGAATTTTGTACATCAATAAATCATGTTCAGTTCATTCTAATGATCGCTTCTTATTGAACCGAAGCTTACTGTTGTTCCAAATACACTTATGTCCACTATCAATTTTATTCAATCAGTCATGGTTTTGGTACTACCTAAACTACCCTAAACACCAAGCTAAGCGCTCAGTCGACAACACCTTGACAATCTCTGGTGCTATGGAAAAATGTGTAGGTGAGTTACAAAGTTACAAAGGAAGTTTTGCACCAAACACCTCATTGTGATTGGTCACTAGCAGATTGTTGCCGTTACCCACAGTTTACACCAACTTACCCACACCAACTTGCCGGCAGACACTTGCATACTACTGGCTGAGTGGAAGTAAAACTTGAAAACGTTTGATCTGTTTGCTGACGGGTCGGTTCATTACAAACTATAGATAACCTTGCAAATTTGCTAGCAATCAAAGCAAATCTGTGAGGCTAATTTTGCACAATCACTCACCAAATGGCCGGGGAAAAAAACATTTTTCCTAGTGACCAGTGATTTGCCATTGGGTCGCCAACTGGTTTCTAGACCTGTGTATTTGGAGCCTTCACCTGCTAAAGAAATTTGGTTGAAGCTTAAAAAATAAAAATAGACGTCCAAAGATGAAATAGATGTGAATTTTATTAGTCTACTTCTGCATTTTGTTAACTACTTCTCCAACCTAGGGCTGTGGGCGGGATGTGTTCTATCTTAGCTTTCACAGGCAGTGTTGCGACTTTTTTTTTTATAAAAAGCGACTAGCGACAAATCTGGCGACTTCTTCTGGTGTTATTGGAGCCTTATTTATGACGACTTTTTGACGTGAAAACGCATATCGCCCTTACTCTCAATAAGCAGCGGGTGCTGCCATGAGCACCTCGCCCATGCCAAAGCGCTCACCCCCAGCTGCTATCAGGGCAGGAGACGCTCAAACCTATGCGTCCAAACTGCAAATGAATCGCGCATGAGCGAAGCCGCTGCTCCCGCACTGACTGTAACGCAGTCAGTTCTTTTACTGTTATGTTGTTTTGTGGACCACAAGGTTTTAAAATACTTATAAACACACACACACAAAGTAACTCCAACAGAGTGCCTATTTCGGGTCACTTTTGACGGTCCAAGCCCGGATAAAGGAGCAGGTTTGGAATTGTGACATTAAAAAAACAATAATTGCCAAAAAATATAAATTATAAATGGATTTAAGACGTTTTTACTGACTTTATCTCTCTTCCTCGATGTTATTTCTCTCTCCAACTGCATAGGTTACAATACATTAGCATGACCAATTATGCAAATTAGGCGATGACATAATTTAGCGACTTCTAGCGACTTTTAGGACAGCCAATAGCGATTTTCCTTACTCTGGAGTTGGCGACACTGGTCAGAGGACAAAAGAAAAAGTACATCCTGGACAGACTGCCAGTACATTACAGGGCCATCAAATGGACATCCTTATATTTTATTTATTACAACCCTATTCCCCGTTCCTATGAATAATAATCACTGTAATCTAGGGCTGCCACAAACGATTATTTTGTTAGTCCACCGATTATTTTTGCAATTAGTCGACTAATCAGATCATGCATCTATTGTAGTTAAACAGACTTATTGCACCAGCATGCATCTGCTCTTATATAACTATCACTAGCTTACAGCTTGAAGTGTTTAAGGTATGTGCTAACTAAAAATAAAGACAAGATGGAAGTTTATTAAATTTTAATGAAATGTGCAGATTGTTGCGGTGGAGTTCAATAAACTCAGCCGATTTACTCAGGAACAAATAAAATACTGAAAAAAGCCAAACAATAACAATTTTAAGTTATCTAAGTGACTTATATTTCATGTTTAACCTGAGTAGCGAAAGACGGCGGTGGGTTTGAAAACGATTTGCCCAGAGTCCGGTGTTCTCACGGGCTCTAGTGAGGCTTGAACCCTGGCTCGCTATCGAGCTGGTGGGTAACAGACGTCTCTGAAAACGTCGGAGCGCTTTTGAAAATATGTGGTGTCTTGATAAACTGAACATATATTTGAGGTTTACACAGCTACATTCTCGCCTGAAAACACGTTAAACGTTTATTTTATGACTCAGAATGAATAATAAGAGTAATATTAAAACTAACTAGCTGCTGCCATTGTTGGAAACTGAGCTGGGCCGCGCTATGAATTCTGGGACACAGCTTCTTCTTCTTCGGGGTTTAACGGCAGCTGGCATCCTTGTACATGCAGTGCTGCCATCTTCTGTTTCAGTCCGTTATTACACTCTTAAATCCTACTACTTATTCCTGCGTCTTTTGGGATCTTACAAAGCTTCAAACGACGCGTCGACTATTAAATTAGTCGTCGACTATCGTGACTAGTCGACTAATCGTGGCAGCCCTACCACTGGCCAGGTGTATAGTCATGCATCAAGAACAACAAGGCAAATGATCTGTACCAGTCACTCTGTTATAAAAGAATCTACTACAAAAATAACATTCAATATCCTTCAGCTATTACAGACAAGTGTAAATCCAGCTACAAGTTCTGACAACTTCAAGCAAGCCAATTAACAGGCTGGGGTCACCTTAAAATGTATGAACACAGTATTGCGAATCAGGCTAGAGACTATATTTAGAAACACTGGAGTAGTCTATTCATAATCAGCATGAAGATTTTTGCAAGCCTGAAAAACTGATTCTGCTTCCACTAGTGACACCAGAGACACAGCCAGGCTTATTTGATGTAATATTTAGTGTTTGAAAAAGCCCTATGCACTTCGCTAGTGGCATCAACACTGTGGATTGCCTTGATTCATTTGGAAGTCAGGCACGTGGGACACACAGCATATGCCTCCAGCAATACAGACCGCACATTACTTTATGAATTAACCCAGTTACATTCTATATCACATAGACACACTCATCAGGAGTGCATTACATCTAAGCTTAAGTGCACCTGTATTAAGACCCGTCACCAAAAAATGCTGCTTCTGAGGAAATTAATTACGTAATAACTAAAGTGCTGAAATGTCTTCATGTGCATATGGCCTCATCCGGTGCATACAATTCCCCAAACAATAGTTGCAAAAAACCTTTAGGGTATTTTATGTGATTTCAAAAAGAGAAAGTTGCCATCATATACGTTAAAACACACAGAACTGTGCAAACATTGCACCCACCAGAAGTAAAGCTTGCTTTCAAAAACAAAGGCATGAATAGTTTGTCGATTAAGTTCATATAAAGTCCATCTGTTGCTTTTAAAACTGCATTAATTCTCCCAGGTACACTTTTACATAGTTTTATAGAGCGAGTAGGATGTCCCCAATATCTTGGAGTGCTTGCCATAGTTCGTCCTATCTCTTCTTCCCACACTTAGGCGCCATAAAATCAGGGCTTTATTCTTTGGCTTTTATTCTGGCTCTGTGTTTACTGTTTGTACCCTTACCTGGTGCCCAAAATGTTTTGCACTGTAATGTATATTGAAGGTATTTCTCACGAAACAGTTACCATGTGAACTGTACCAAATGTACTTATCCACTAACAAGTAAGTCTACTTTATCCCTAAGCCAAAGCTAAAAATGGTGGTAACGAAAGACTGATGTTACAGAGGAATCTTTACACCACAAGGAAAATTAAAGCAATAGTTCTACATTTGGGAAAATGTGCTTGTTGGCTTTCTTGCCGTGAGTTAGAAGAGAGGATCAATAAAACGCTCAAATCTGCACACAAAATATGAAGTTATACCTACAATTTGGCTTCTTCAGGTTAGAATAAAGGTGGGACACAGGGAACAAATAAGCCTCGCTCTGTCTAAAGTCCACAAAATCTGCCCACCAGCACCTCAAATTCTCAGTAATTGTTAAATCTCGACTCCATACAGAAAATGAACACTCCCAGGAACAGCTCCCAAGAAGTCAGCAACGAAATCACCAACAGCCAAAACACATAGTCTCTATTTCCAAACTTTGGTTTTTGCATGAATAAAATATCTGATTTTATTATATAATATATTAATTGGTGATAAAAATAAGCATAACAGTTGCTCGATGGAATATTTTGTTGGTTTTAGACAAAACTAATATAGCCAATTAAACCTGTTTGTAGGTTTAATGCCAAGATAACCAGCAGCAGGCTGTTCTATCACTCAGTGTAACACCAATCTAACTCATATTAAGACACATCTCACAGACTTTCTGCATCAACACAAAGCAAAACCTACTTTAATTCAGTTTATTTATACAGTGTCCAATCACAAAAAAATTAATTATTAAAAAAACCAATCTCAAGATGCTTTATATAGTATAAGGTAAAGGCACCATAACATGAGACACAGAAACCCAACAATAGCCTAGAAGTAAGGGCTTTGCATTACTGAAAAGAAAAAAACAAAGCTCTATTTTAACAGGAAGAAACCTCCGGCAGAACCAGGGTAAGGGAGGGCAGCCATCTGCCACGACCGGCTGGGGTGAAGGAAGAAACACAACAAACAAATCACAGAACAAAGCGCAAACTACAAGAGAAAGAAGACACAAAGCTAATTACATGCAGTAACGGTGTACAAATACATGGGGAGTGGAAGAGAGGAAAGGTGCTCGGTGCATTATGGGAGATCTGCCTGCAGCTTAAGCCTACAGCAGCATAACTAAGGAATAGGTCAATTACTAGCTTTATCAAAAAGTTATATATTTGAATTCTAATATGTATAATAGACACAGTGTCTGACACCTGAACCCAGCCTGATAAAGATAAAGGCTTTGACCCACAATGGAAACTCCAGGGACCTGAAGTAATGCTGGAGTTTGGAAGCAGTGCTCTGTTGGCCTAATACAGCAGTATAACTAGCGTGCATCAACCTAACCAAATAGGTATAAAATAACAATTTATAAAGTCACAGTTTGTTCTCTGAATCCAGTTAAGCACTGCTTTTTCCTTAAGTATTATGGTAAAAGGACTAGTTCTTATATAGCGCTTTTCCACTCTTCTGAGCACTCAAAGCGCTTTACACAACTTGTGCATTCACCCATTCACACCAGTACAACTGACATTCACACACATTCATACTCCGATGGATGCATCGGAGAGCAATTTCGGGTTAGTATCTTGCCCAAGGATATTTGGCATGCAGACTAGGGGAAGCCGGGAATCGAACCACCAACCTTCCGATCAGTAGATGACCTGCTCTACCACCTGAGCTACAGCCACCTGAATTTGAGGTGCTGGTGGGCAGATTTTGTGGACTTTAGACAGAGCGAGGCTTATTTGTTCCCTGTGTCCCACCTTTATATCTGAAAGGTGAAGTTAACCCAGCCTTTTCTCAATGGTATTAAGTTTAACTCATACCGTATTTTCTAGAAAATGTCTGGGAGTCAGAAGGGATATGATCAAGTAGATGTATTCACACTGAAATGCTACTGATAATGCTGTTATGAAGCACTTGGAGGTTTGAGTGGGCTGTATCATAAAAATCGGTGCTCAGCTGAATGATAGCACTAAATCCTGAAGTGATTTAGATGTTAATACAGTTTAAGCCGCTCCTCAGTTCATGCACATATTGCAAAAAATTATCCACTCTGTGCCACCTTTTCATGCTCGAGTGCTTCAATGAAAAAGATCTGATGGTAAAGGTGAAATAATTTTGCTTCTTTCCAATGCAATCAACTGCCCTGCTGAATTCCTGTGATCACTCCTTCAGTCCTTGGCACTTACTCTGTAACACCTCCAGATATCATGACTTATTCCTCTCAATCTTGAAACAAGCTTTTTTCTGAAGAGGTTTTAAATCCTAATTATTGACCAAAAGGACAAGTTAAGATCAACATTTTTTGAATTACACTTGCCACAACAATGTTTTTCTCCACTTTGTCTCAGAGACCAAATTTTTGGAGGACTGGTCTTGATCTAATTTAGGAGATTAAGACTTGAACACAAATCCAAGGTGATTAAATAATTTAACTCCTTAACTCACCCCCACTCTGTGTGGGTGATATAAAGGCAGGTTTTGTTGGTTTAGAGACGTTTGTTTGACAATTCTCAACCAACTGTGGGTAAAAAAGTATATCAGGCAACTTGATTGCCCAATTTTTCTCCCCATTCAGGCCAATGATTGCTTTCTGTCAATAACAGTACTAAGAAATGCTTTGCAATTTTTATTTTCCTGTTGTCTGTAGCCTATTTTCATTTTAAAGGAAGCAGTTGGGGATACTGAGATAAAGAGGCTGTTCTTAGCTGCACGGAAAACTAAGGAGGAAGGCACAACAGCATGAGGATTTTTCTTGCATGCATCTAAAATTAGATGTGTGCATACTGCAAAATGTATTTAGAAGCATAGGTGTGAATAAAATGTAATATACTCCACTCAAGCTGGTTGGTTTTTCTCAACAAAAAGGTTTACAACACAGCAGCAGTGGGGATGATGTTGTAGTTTATGGTGGAACTGGAGCCTCGCCCCTCAGACACAGCAAACAGCAAAGAGGCATTGCTGTCGTTACAAGAACAATGCCCCTTACTGTAATCAGAATCAAGACCTCTGCTGGTAAAAGGCCAAAAGTATCCTTTCAAAGAAAAGCAACTTTTTACCTGCTCCCATCTGCAAGTTTATTTAAGACACTTACAAAGCTATTTAATTAGAAACCAGGTGATATGATGTTTATTCATACAAGAGGACAGTAAAACTGCTGTAAATATGGAAGGAGCAGCGCTTTAACTACAGAGGATGATGCTCAACTCAAGTGAGCTAATTAGGAAGACATAACATCAAGTCATTTTTGATCTCTTGGTGCTGCTTTACTCGTGAGTGAGACGTTTTGCACGCAGGAAAAGAAACACAAAAATCACGTTAGAAATCAGGTTTGCCTATGTGGAGAAGGTGTGGTCCCTGGCTTGGCTGCAGGGGAGGGGTGGTGCAGTGAGCTCAACGGGGCGGTGCTGGGAAGGCAGGTGAGAACACAGCTGGTGGCGTTTGGTCTGATGACAGTTTTTCCCCTTTTTTAGTGAGACGGGACACGAGAGGAGAGAAGCTTGAAACAGCTGAGACCGGAGCTGACCAGACTGTGAACTGTCACAAAAAGCATAGTCAGAAATAAACGTGATATCTCGCTATATCAAACTGTGTGTGCGTGAAGTGCATTTTACAAGTGGTGCCGAAACCCAGGGACCACACCTCTGCAACAGCCTACATTTTATCATCAGCAGAAAGTCAGTTATCAGAACTGTAACAATAACTCAGTTGTGTTGCTTTACAGCCTGGGATGTATTGTGTATCCTTTATATCACTGACAAATCAATACAAATAACACATTGCTGACTTAAATCAATGGCACTTTAACATGCTGGTGACTGAGCCTGTTATCTTTAAGACAGGCCTGTTATTTGCCAGGGTTTGGACAATTTTATCCTGGGGTAGTCAGCCTGAGTGAGTGTTACTCTACAGTCTTTAGATACTAACTCTCATCATGGGTGCTTTAGTGCACACAAGATGAGAAATAAATACACGTGTGATGACATTCCAAGAGATTCTAGACCCTCAAGTACTGCTGGAAACCAGGAGATGGAATATTTTAATGTTTATACAATAAAAATGGAAAATTCCCCAACTTCAGCTAGCGGCAAAAATTACAGAGGGTTTAGTTGCTGTTGGACCTGCTTGTCTGGGGACACTGTGTCAAACATAAATAAAAACAGAATGCAATTAATTAATTTCAAAACATTTAAAATCTATATTTAATTGAAATGATTACAAACGCAACATGTCAAATGCACAAAGTGACAATTAATATTCTATTCGGTTGTCCTGTCCCTTCCACCAAAAAAACCAATCAACAGGCAAAGTGGGAAGTACAAGTCAGCAAACAGCTAAGGCAGCTCCAGTTTTGTGCTGGCAGACATACTGCATCTTTATCACAGTATAGATGTGTGTATTTACTATGTTTTATGTCCCTTAAAAAAATGTCCCACGAAAAGGGCTTAGATTTAAAAGCATGATTAAAAAAGCCGGTCTAGAGCAGGTTATATTTAAGAAAAGAGAACAAAAAGCTGCAAAATCATCACCTTCTGACCAATCAGTTCTCTAGAAAATAGTGTCAACAGTCCTGCGACATCCCTCTGACCTCTCATAGATACCAAGAATGAGTCTCACATTTCTTTTGAACGTCTAAAATCTTTGTCTATCTTTGCTAAACATCAGTAATAAATAAAAATTCAACTTTAATCCTTAATTAATTCCTTAAAATCCTTTTTTTTTCCTGTTCATTCAATCAATCAATCAATCAAATCAGTTTTATATTTCTATAAGCCTCAATATATAACCCTAAAACAGGAACCCTATTTTTACTTGTTGACCCTAAATTTGCCTAAATTAATTAGTCTAAATTAGACTAAGACTGCATTTTCTATTTTTACACATACTCTTTACTTGGTCTGAGACCATCAAACACCACCAGCGCTGCAGAAGAAAGAATAAAAACTCAAACTGAGCATCAATTTAACTGAATAACAATTATAATCTATCATATTTTCCCTGTGCAAGTGGTATGTCTTACTGACAGAGCAGTCTGTTAACTTACAGTTATATTTTTTGGTTTTGTCTGGCTCAAAAAGGCAAAAATCATTAATATAGTAGCACATTTTCACTTGCCAAAATAGTAAAGCGCACACACACACACACACACACACACACACACACACACACACACACATTAATAACTACTGTACAGCACTATTTCAATTATACACACAAACACCACTAATACTTGCTGGCTCTACATATTTAACATATTCATATTTTTCTAACATTCTAGATTTATCTTTCTTTGTAGCATGCATCAGTCCGTTGTAAGCAGACTTATTCATGACCAGAGATGGGCAGTAACGCGTTACTTGTAACGGGTTATATATTGAGGCTTATAGAAATATAAAACTGATTTGATTGATTGATTGAATACTTGTTACTTGTAATGCGTTACTGTAATCCAATTACTTTTCAAGTAACGAGTAAAGTAAGGGATTACTATTGCAAAAACGGTAATTAGATTACCGTTACTTTCCCGTAGGAACGCTGCGTTACTGCCTTACTAAAACCGTGATTTTTTTGCAAGAATGTCTCATGACAGTGACGTAAACAAGTGCGACATTTGTGACAACAGCTGTCTGCAGATCAACAGTGGATAATCTAAAGCAAAAAACCATCCTTTCGGTGCTTTTTTAAATGAAACCAAACAATATGTTAAAACCATACAACATTCTCAATCAAAAAGCTGTCAAAACCATAAACCTATGTTCCCTGTTCAATATCATGTGATTCTATAATAGACTGTGTCTATTTTGCTTTTTTATACGAACCCCCTGACATTGTGTTTGCTATTTTGTATTTGTATATCTGTATTTTGTGCTTTGTCAATAAAACGTATTCAAAAAAAAAAAATCAACAGTGGATAATATATGGAGTCCGGGAGAGAGTATGAGCGTGCAGCGTTTAAAGCGTGGAAGTACTGACCTTCCTTTAAGTTTGATTCCATAAAACGTGACAAAAACATTAGCATCCGTTGTGCGTGGGAAGAAAACTTCTTTTTACAGCGAAAACCCCCCCCCCCCCAAACTTCCAAACAAGCACCGAGTGCGCAACGACGTAATGGGAAATTCACAGAGAAACTCGCGGATTCTTCAACTGACCTATGCAGCACACCTGCACCAGGGTAAACCTCCGCCTACCCTGCTCCTGCTTTACAGGTGAAAATAGAGCAAAAGGACCGCTGAGTCTTTGATTTTATTTATTTTCTGCTGTGTTTTACTTGCATCTATTTGACTGTGTAAACACACACAAAAAAGAAAAATTATGTGCCGGAATGTGCAGAAAATAGGTTTAAATATTAAACAAATCTCTTCCAGTCAGAGAATGTTGCATATAATAAAATTTTTGCTTGATGCATAAAGTTAAAAGATTAAAATTAATAAAACAAGTTTTAAAAAGGGACCTTTCCATTTGATTACATTTTGTATGATGGATTATGTAGAAAAAGTAGAATTGGGCTGAAAGATCTATCACTTTATCACCTATTCAGGTTGTAAATCGTGTTTTTAAAAAGTAACTAAGTAACTAAATAACTAATTACTTTTGAAAATAAGTAATCAGTAAAGTAACGGGATTACTTTTTTGGGGAAGTAATCAGTAATTAGTTACTGATTACTTTTTTCAAGTAACTTGACCAACACTGTTCATGACTGTGATTGATCAGATGGGGCCATTGCTGAAGAGGTATAAGCTATATTAAAGACCCGATGACAAGCTAAGCTTGGCAAGTGTCACACACTTGATCAGCACCATCCTTTCTTAATTTCCCTTTTTCTGTGCAGCAAGAACACAAAAAAGTATAAAAATGCTACAATATACAAATATTTGCAGTTCAGCTAGTTTTGTAACAACAGTAGGCATTTAAATTCCACAAACTACATACTAGCTAACATGTTTGAGATAATGTGAAATGATCCTAAACAATGCCCTTTAGAGAGCATTATTGTTCACTGAGCCAGAGTCTGAATGCGCATAAATGATGGCTGCAAATCCAGAACAGAAAAGACAAAGAAATAGATGGCTGAATATAGAAATACTAAAAAGACTACTTAGAAAGGCTGCCTGCTTCACTGTCCCTTGTCTGGAAACAGGATTAGCGCCTCAGTATCACTGTCAATAAAGACAGATGGCCCAGCAGCTCCACAGTATACAAGACCAGCAACACATAATTCTATCCAC
Organism: Copadichromis virginalis; assembly: GCF_057382275.1. Lineage (NCBI taxonomy): Eukaryota > Metazoa > Chordata > Actinopteri > Cichliformes > Cichlidae > Copadichromis > Copadichromis virginalis. Next base: position 33,836,781 of record NC_140622.1, read on the forward strand.
CGGATTTTATTTGACAGCTCTGAAACCACACAGCATAAATAAAGCCTGCGAGAATAGTAACAGTAAAGTCAAGAATGCCTTTATGGTTCAGCTTATTCATCTTTTCAAGTATCATTTAAGAATCCATATGATGTAAATATAGTTATATTGAACAGGTTTGAAACTATTTTTTCACAAGATTCTAAAATTCTTTTGAGGAAGAAATATTTTAAGATTTATTGTGAAAGCTGCTAGCTTAGGTTGAGCTCACATTGCAATAAATTTAAGGGCCACTTAAATGTAACTTTCATAATAAAGTTTTATTCAATCCTGCTTGTCAAAAAAACCCTCCAAATAAATATCTGTGCCAAGTCACAAAATCAACCAAATTTGAAAAAAGGGTGTTCACTTTTATGCAAATGCAGATTTCTCCAGTGAAATACCAGAAAACATACAAAAGGGTGCTAATATGTTTTTTTTTCTGTTACTCTAAATCATAGATGTTAAATTGATGCAGTTTTATAATTAAAACTATGCTACATGGACCTGCTAATGGAGCTGAACTCATGCCATGAAGATCATAGGTCACAGTTTTTGTGGTGATCTTAATGCTAGAGGAGGCCTGGAAAGAGTGGAATCAGGTAATAGGAGAGGATGCTGATTAGGCTCGACAGTTTGGGACATCTTAAAATGTACAATCTGAAATTTCTATTTTCAAAATTTTAAACTCCCATTTTTGAAAGGAATTATAGTTTCAGCTCTTGCACATGTGCAAAAACTGCATTAAAAGCAGTTTGGAAGCAGTGTGGAAGCAGTCTCCTGCTTCTGATACACCTGTTGTGAAATGTTACAGACAACACGGCATCAGAAGCAGGACTGTGCCTCACCCCACCAAGCCCCCTGAAAACACCATTACTCTCATATTAATGTACCACATCTGTCAAACCAGATCTTGGAATGTGTTCACTCTGCTGTAGCTCGCTGTATAAATTATGAACCAGCTTGCACATACTGTAAAAAACTTGGCACCAGCTGTAATCTACAACATTAAGATATTTTTGTGCCCTTTTCATTTTTTTTATGACATGCATAAAGCATGTGAATATTTAACAGAACGAAATTAACAAGATAAAAATATATTGGAGGGCCACATCAGCTTGTGTGATTTATAACCACAGAATAATTTGAAACCCCAGAAATACCACTGGGAAACTTTGAGTACATGCAGAAATGAACCCAATTAAGCATCTGCAATATGTGGCTGCTTAACCTTTGGCTTTTGAGCGTTCAACACATGTACTGACGATGCCAATCACCTTAACGACATTAAGATGACTGAAGTGAAAATTACTTTATAATTGAAGTTATTTGTAGCATTATGTCAAAAAGGGAAAAGGAGAAATTCACAACTAAATCCACATGTAAAAGTAGTAAAAGGTGAAAGTAGTCAGTTTACTGGGAGAAATTTGCTAAATGCCTGCTACTGATAATAACCATCAAACCAATTTAAAAATGTTGTTTAATTTTACAGGAACAGTAATGGTAAAACTGGATAGTAGTTTATCTTTGAGTAGTTATTAATAAATGTTATTAAGGCCTGCAAGATGTAGTCTAAGATGCATTTTTGAAGCTTAACGTAGACGCTCAAATCACATCACTGACAGATAATCTTTTTTTTTTTTTTTATTAACAGGCTAGTGCTTTTTTCCCTATCCTCAAAGAAAGAAGAAAAAACTTGCTTGTTCCTGTATAATTAAAATATACATTCAAACAAAAATAGTGCAGGATGCTGACATAAAATCATGTACTGGAATATTTAGATTTGGTGGGATGTTCATAAAACATATAGTTGTGCTTGAAAAAAAAGTGTAAATCAGGTTTTAAAATAAATATCACCACTTACAAGCCATTTAAATTATTCTCAATTAATAATAATTACCATAACCCTTGCCATAAAATATTAACACTTGCTACAATTTTATTTGATTTATGAGACATTTTGTTTTTTAATGTTAGCAAACTTCAGCTGCACCTGTTTTAAGCTAGCTAGCTACTAGTTTAGCTAATTTGGGCTGTAAGATTTAACCTAGATATGTATGCATAAGTAATTTTGTTTTACACAAACAATTAAAACCAAATTTGAACTTGAATTTTGTTTTACAAGACACCACAAATCAGAAGTAGTTCAAACTTTGCTGTCATCAGTGGTGTTGAAGTTAATGCCGGTGTCCTGGGAATCCATCCTTTTTTTTTCTTTTCTTTTTTTTTTTGTTAATTAAGTCTTTTTATTTATTTATTTATTTTATTTATTTATTTATTTATTTTTGGCAAAAAACAAAAACCAACAGAATGGGCAGGAAAAAAAAGGGAAAAAATGCATATATCGATCACCTGGATCACCTGTTGAGAAAGAAAAAAGAAAGCAAGCAGAAGAGAACAAGAGTAATAGAATAAACAACATCACAATGATATATGGGAATATGACAGTAAATACTAAATATTAAACATTATTGTGCAGCACATAAGATCAACAGAACACAGTGTGCTTTGAGGTAGAAGCCAAAAAGGGTGTAGTTTGTGGGTGTGATCACCCATGTGTACACCTGTGAGCATGGACGCGCTTGTTTTTTTTAAAAGGTTCCTTCATGTAATGATCTGCTAGAGGGTGTGGGGGGGCCACAGCCCCGTCCTCCAGGGCATGAAGCAGGCATGGAGGAGATCCAGGCTCCAGACATCCAGAGGCCCCCAGAACACAAGAGACCAAGGAAGACCAACAGAGGGGCAGCTGCGCCACTGTCCCAGAAAGAGCTGAGGAGAGTCCCAGATGAGGGCTCACTCAGCAGCCGCGGAGCAGAAGCCAGGGGGAGTTGCAGTGACGCGCCCGTGAGCTCCGCCGGCAGCCAGCTGTGCCTGAGTGACCGAGCCCCAGGCCAAGAGGCCGGGGGCACCCCACCTCCGAAGTGGCCCGACCGAGCCCCAGGCTCCAGGCCCCGATAAGCGGCCGCCAAGGAGTGAGCCGGTGTGTACCTGGACGCCCATCCCCAGACACAAAGAACCACCAACGCACCGATGTCTGAGGGAGTCCGCCACTGGCAGGGGAAGTGGTGGTGGTGGGAGATAGGCCTCCAAACCTTGGAGGGCCTGAGATGTCCCCAGAGAGGTGGCGTCTGATACCCAACCTGACATATAGACACAGACATACAGGCACACACAGATACAAACATCCATTCCCACCCTCATGCTCTCATATGCACTTACTCCACACTCAACCAACGTGGAGACAGACATAAAGAGACGCTGTACACACGATCACACTCCCCAAGCGTACTCTACGAACCGGGTCTAGGTACCCTTGCTCCTGGAGGGGGGAACTGCACCCAGACCCAGGTGGTGTTACCCTTTTCCCTGCGGTGGGGAGAGGCAGACCGCCCCGACTCCGCAGCAGCAGGGAGGCCCCACACTCCAGACCGCAGTCGGACGTCCAACTCCTCCTCCTAGCCCCCCCGCTCCAGCAGGCCGCAGAGAATGGGGGGGGGGTAGCCTCCTCTGCACCCTGGTGACATACCCCTACTCCAAGGCCCTGCATGTGTGGGTGGTTGTGGTGGAGCAGGAAGAGGGAGGCAGCTGGAGATGGGGAGGGAAGGAAGGGAGGGGCAAGTGACCCCTCCCAGTAGGCACCCCCATATTCCGCGACCCGCCAGGGAAAGGGGGCCCAGGCCCATCCAGACCGGGGCCCAGTGCAGCAGCACCTCCCGGCCCCACAGGGCCCGGGACAGTCCACCCAACCCCACCACAGAGAAAATTGCACCCACCCCACCATCCACTCATCTTCCAGACTACATGAGACAATAGATGCCCAGGCTGAGATCTTCCTCCACCTCTCCTGTATCTCCCCCTCCTGCAGAGAGAGTTCCTGAAGAGAGGAAAGCTCCTGCAAGATGTGACAATCTCCCCCACCAGTTGAAGTGCCCCCCAGGTGGCTCGACGCACCGGCGGCACCTGGGCCCCCATGCACCCACCCGCCCACAACCCTGGCAACATCCTGTCGAACTGCATCACTGTGTGGTTTGGAGCCTGCAATGCGTCCTGCCATAGAACCGTCCAACGCATAGTGAGAGCTGCAGAGAGGATCATTGGTGTCTCTCTCCCCTCCCTCCAGGACATTTACAGCACCCGTCTCACTAAAAAAGCCCTTTGCATAGCGGCTGATCCCACGCACCCAATGCAAAGCTTCTTCAAGCTGCTGCCGTCAGGGAGGAGACTGCGGAGTCTCCAGGCCAGGACCAGCAGACTGAAGGACAGCTTCATCCATCAGGCTGTCAGGAAGCTAAACTCCCTCCCGATTCTGCCCCCCTCTCCCCTCTTCTCCACCACGGTCTCACTGAACTCTGTCACACACACACACACACTCACTCTCTGACGCACTCACTGGCCTGCTCCAGTCACTTTGTGGAGCATTGGACTGCTTAAGCATTGGACCTCATAAGACTTTGTTGTTACACTATCTCTTACCGTACACTACTAAATCCCCATTTGCACTATTTGCCTATTTTGCACCACTATGCCTTCTTACTTGAATATTGTATATTGTATATTGCATAGCTTTTTTTTGTTATACGTAAAATTGTATTGTATTTATTTAAATTTTTACTTTTTAATTATTTTATTTGCATTTTTCTAATCACTAGGGTTTGAGAGTAACGCAATTTCTATTCTGTGTATGTCCTGTACATGTGGCAGAATTGACAAATAAAGTTGACTTGACTTGACTTGACTTGACTTGAACCAGGACCCAATCCCCCGAGGCCTGGCCAGGGCCCCCAGAACCTCACGCCCATCCCGGACCCACCCAGGGGCAGCCAGGCTACCAGGTCAGTAACCCACGTCCGTCAGCACAGACCCTCCCCTAGCCCCGCTGCACGCAGCCACGAGGAAACAGTCACCTGAGAACCAACAGAGCCCCTAACTGGACATGACCGCTACCCCGGGTTGAGCCCCACAAGGAAGATGCCTCCGGGGAACCCCCCGACTCCCTAAGCCTGTCCCTACCCCCACACCAATCACAACAGTGAAGGCGGGACCAAACTATGACCCCTCACCCCCACTAGGTGAGGGAATCCATCCTACCTTACAAACTATCCTACCCCTTGTTTCTGCGCATGCTCTGCATATGCGCACAACACAAAACCCAAATTTACTTCATTTTTTTAAGCTATTGTGAATATTTGTTATGGTTATGGTTAGGGTTTGTCAGAAGTCAAATTTGCCTACAGGTAGCCTACAATTTGCCAAAGTAGGACGGTTTCTCAGAACACCCGGCTGTTATATTCCTCAGCTTTCCAGAGTGACAGTGAAGCAGGCAGCATTTCCTGGTCTTACAGCTTATTTGTAGTGGGAAAGAACTAAAATGGAGAAGTGGCTAACAGAGTCAAATTCACAAAGGAAAAATATTTTAGAAAATCAAAAGGAAATACTTCATTACAAAGTCATGAAACCTGTTCTAAACATTGAAAAAAAACCCTCACCTGTGGTTATTGTGTTTGACAGAAAGGAAATAAAACAACTTTACAACCAAGGTATATCGACTAATACAGTTTACATATTTAAACTGAATTTGGGACAATTACAAAAATATGAAGGATGCAGGAAATGTAATTGTTCATCTGTTTTATGAATTTTCAATAAAATAAAATTATATGGAGTCAAAACAATCTTACTTTAGGCAGAAATTCTGATGAAGGGTGCAAGTCCTAGGCACATGTCAGCAATATCATTTAGTAATCGAGCAACAGCTGACAGGACAAGCACAGGACATTATGATTCATGTCATAAATGTGAAACAACAGATGCAGCAGCACCACTCACCCTGCAGATGTCTGCCATTTCAGGGCTCTGAGGTTTTCTGCTGAGTATTTTCCTTAATTAAAGCTTAGTTTAATCACACTACAGACAAATCCACAAGGATTTGTATGCGTCAAAGCATTACACAGTAGTATCACTCTCTACACCAACAACGTTAAGTGCTGAACTAATGGCTAATCTGAAGATTTTTGATCCACAGTATCAGAAAGGAAAGCTTTCTCATCACAAAAACTAATGCCTGCCTTTGTTTAAATAAAACTTTCATAGAATAACAAGTCTTTTCACAATAAAGGAGAACAAAAAATGCTTTATAATTATATAACATACCAGATATAATAATGTTTTAAATGTATCAGGTTTCTTTTTTTAATGAGATCATCTGAATGCCAGTATGTGTACACAGTTTGGCTTTCTTTGTGTGCATGTACTGCCACAAAAGTGATTTTATTTATATGACCTGAAGCCCAGTCCCCCTCTAGGCCTGGTACGTTGCATTGATGTTTTCATGTTTAATGTGGTGGTTGATTGCATTATGACATACATTGGCTCAATAATTGGATCAGCAGACTTTCAGAAAGATCCATAAGGCAATTTCATAGGGTCATTGGTTTTGTACATTCTTGTGTTTACATTTGGTAAACACAAGAATCATATCACGCATCAACAGGATTAACAAGACAAATTCAGCTCACAGGCCATTTGAGTAGAAAGAGCAAGCACAGAGGGAGAGTGATATGACAGAAACCGTTTGTAGGCCTAAAGAATAAGGCAGCAAGGATTAAATTTGCAAAAGAACATGCACAGTAAGGCTTTTTAAAACTTGTGTTATTTTTGGATGGTTTTAAATTCAACCTACAAGGATCTAATGCTAGAAAGCTGGTATGGAGAAAGCCAGGGGGGGAATCTTCAGTCAGGCCACCTTGCTTTGGCACATTATGACAAAGCAAGGTGGTGGATGCATGCAGGTTTGAGGCAGTGTTCAGGTGAACTTGTATCTATTCACTGAAGGAATCATGAACTCTGAAAGCTTTCCTGACTGAAACATGATGGAAAAACTTCACCATAGCTATTAACAGAAAGCTGTCAAGCTGATCTACAAGTAAAAACACAGAAAGCAAAGACTAAAATATTATGACTTTGATGCTAACAGAGAGCATCCAAGTACTTTTTTGTCCTTATTTGAACTTAAGCATAACAAACATTTTGTGCTTAATGTAATGCCTTTGATAGCTGTTTTTTATTTGCTAATGCAATAAAAATGTGGTGTAAGTCTCCCTAAGTGTTGGTGCTATTGTATATATACACATAGTGTATATAAACACATGTATGCACAAACTGATTTAACTTTTGCCCTGAGCCTCACCCACACCCATATCCCCAACCCAAACAAATCCCTTGACATGTGGAAGAGAAACAGACACTCCAGGACAGCTGCAAAACAGGATGCCCTTGAGAACAGGACACCCCACCCAACATAGCCTGGGTAAACAGGCCTGTCAGAGAACAGGGGTGGAGTGGAGAACAGGCACAGGGCATGCAGGGCTGACAAAGAGAGAGATCCAAGTTCAAGATGTCTCGGACCCCTAAACTGCTTCATTGCAGCCCTTGTTGTAACATATGGTACAAACCATACGTTTTTAATGTGAACATATTTTTTTAAAATGCTTTCATTAAAACATGAGGCAAGATTAGTTTAAGATAAATCTTTTAAAATTGAATCAAGTCCAAACAGGCTCAAAACTGAGTCAAGAAAAGGACAAACAAGTCAGCTGTCTTACTGATGGTCACAGTGAGACAGATTTAGGCAACGTTTACTGTAACAACTCACTCTGAGCATTCTTTAAGAAAAGCTTAAAGTGCTGTAAATTAATTACAAATATAGAAGAAAAAATGAAAAGAAAACTGATTTCCCCAACAGGCATATGGCACTTTCCAGTGCAGTCAGTATACATACACTTAAAATAACAGTAAAGGCTTTTAAACTTTTAGGAAGCAGTCGTGATTTCTGGAGCCTGTAGGGCCATCATTGACATCAAGGGAAGGCATTTTGTGTTTAATTGTCATTTAAAAGTCATACATACAAACATAAGTCTTCTTTGAATTTGCAATCTTAAATAATTAGATATATAAAATTATGAAATCAGTGAAATCTAAAAGAAACTAAAAAGTGCTGTCCTTCTGGTGCACGTTACAAATTCTAAAATCTTAAAAATGAATTTTACTTTGTTTTGTGTTAGATTTACTTACAACTGATAATATATGGAAAACAAGAATCACAGGCATTGGTTTACAATCACAGAGAGCAGAATGTGAGGAAAACTTTCTTTTTGGATAACTGAAACCTGACAGCAGTGTCTTCAGATGCTGGACTTTGGAATAGTCCCAGCCTAACCAAAAATAATGGATGACAGACTGAATATAAAAGATGGATGTAGTGAGCACAATGTGACCCAATGTTAAGTGAAGTCCTGTTGTGAAACATTAGCTGATCTATGGGCTTTAAACTGGATGTAACAAGCGAGATCTAACAGTTACAGGATACTATATCCTGCTTTACCTTCTTTTTGGACCCACAAGTTACAACTTGAGCATGATGATGTATTCAATAACACTTGAAGCTAGCAAATGAGTAAATAAAAATAAAATTGAGTAAAAGAGCAGAAGCAGTGTTTCCTCAAAGACATGTGTATAATGTGACCTTGTTTTGCAACCATTTTTCCCTGCTGGACATTAAGGAATGCACATTTGCATTACAGTGACTTTTTAGATCCATCTTTTATATAAAGTCTTAGTGGATGTAATGAAAGAGTATCCACAAAATAAAGGGTTTCGTATTGCTCATTTGGCTGCCCAATTGTAGTTTCTCTTCTGTTTTGCATAAAAAAGATTGATTTTTAAGAAACGAATCGGTCACGTTGCAACTATCAGTGGAGCCAATAGCTTTTGCTTAAGCACTGATAGCAAAAAATTCATGCAAGCAGGAAGAACTGAGTTCCCCAAATAAATTGCAGACAACTAAAGCCTTTTCTTAAGAGCCATTTCAGTTCGACTTAAACCATTTGCTAGCCAAGATATCAGCTGGGTTTGATGACATATGGCACTATGCCAAAACTTAATCTGATAATCTGATTAAAATCCTTCACGTTATTATTGTGATGGGGAATAAGCACCAGGCATGAAGCGTCAGATATGTTCTACTTTGCTGTGGACATTTTAAAAAATTGTACTGCTCTGCCTCTAAGCTGTATAATTTAATAATATATTATCAGTCGTCAGCCATTGTCTTCGTTGTCTCCAACCATTTAAGTTCTGCTAAGAAATGATTATTCATTCCGTGGTTTTTGCAGTGCTTTAGGGTGTACTGCATTGATGCTCCAAAGTGCTCAGAAATCACAAGTTAAGGCTTTTGGGGATAATGGGGGGGTGGAGGACCATTCACATTGGGCTGAAAGTAGATGGCGCAAGACGTAGAAAAGGAGCCAGAAGAGAGCCGGATACAGTGGAAGCGTGGGTCGGCCCTTGAGACATGTACTGAGTGGATATGGAATGACAGCACAAGCCCAATTAGTCTTGGATGCCAGGGCTGCTACAGGGAGGTCGGTGCAAGTGATCAAGCCATTCATGCATTCAAGCACTCGCCCGCAGGCATTCTCCGCCAACAGCCTGGGTAAAGTTACTCTATCACTGCTTCTGCTGGACTCCTGATCGCTCTCATTGCGCTGCCTCCGCTCTCCCCCTCTCCCTTCCTTCCTTCCTTCCTTCCTTCCTTCCTCTAGCATGAAATGCACTGCCTCGCCCGTTCTCATTTGTCTTTTTTCACACTAATCCAGAGTTACTTCTCTTATTGGTTTTCTGTTTTCCCCCTCACACATTCACACTTGCTAACACACTCTCTCTTAAAGACATTAACACGCTCCATTCGAAAGCCTGTCCATGCCTGAATAGTGACAGTACCACTCCCTCTGTCCTCTACACCCTCCCACTTTTTCCCCATCCCTAGAACTTGAGTATTACCTCATCCCACTCAGAGGCAAAGGAAGGCATGCGCTCCATGGATGGCTGCCCAGAGCTGCAGTTAGACACAGACCCACTTCGGCCAACCAGACCTCCATCCTCCTCTCCAAGTGGCGATGCCAACAAATCAGAGTCTGACTTGGACAAACTTCGAATCAGCCCCGCGTCTGCAGGTCTGACTTTGGCTGCTCCCGCTGATGCAGACTCAGCCGAAACCTCACTCAGCTCCTTTATGTCAGCCTCTGGATTCTGGATTACGTTGGTGGGGTTTACATCCGGTGTGCACTCTGCCATTGCTTCTGGAGCTGCCAAGTGCAGCTCAGTGCCTTCACTGTTTTTCTGCCGTACTCTAACTTGTTCAGTCAGTCCAGAGAGTGATCCAAAGTCTTTGTGGAGTTTTTAAGCTTGTAGTTGTGGAAAGCCAACAGATGTACTGGAAGATGCAGATTAATAAAATATAGATGTTGAAGGATCAGTTAATCTTTCTGCGCAGCAGCTTATTCAAAGTCATTCAAAGTTCTCCTGTTTTGAGGTAAAGACGGCACAAATGAGAGACTTGTTGTGCACGGAAACAATAATCAAGGTCCACCCACTAGTTGTATCCTGTAGCCCTCCCCTTACTAACTGGCTGCTCACTTTGATACTCCTACACTTGCTTTTATCCACACATGCAGCCTTTTTAAAAAATAAATAATTCCGTTTTTATCATCAGTTCAAGTCATTTATTTAGTTATGCAAAGCCTAAAAGTGAATACTCCCAAAGAAATCTGGAAGGGTAACTCAGGTTTAGATAGAGCAAGAAGCACATGTGTTTATACTGTAAATATAAAACATAATGTGTCTACCTTAAAATATAATCTTCTCCCAAATATTTAAGAAACTTAGACTCACCAGAACCAAAGAAGCCAGAATCAAAGTTTTAACTACTGCATCTTACCTGCTGGCTTTTTCTGGTCCTACCAGTTCTTTCCCTTCCCTGTGATTGTGTCCGTCCTGCTCTGCTCCAAAATCTCAAGGAGGACTGCTTCTATCCTGTAGTGAGGATCAGACGACGGGAGGATCCCGAAGCCTGGCCTTATTCAGACTGACAGCTGGGGTAATCAGGTTACTGACGCACTGGGTGGCTGCTCCATTAGAAAAGGAGGGAGAGTCGGGATTCCTGCGTTGTCGTTCATGTGTGTCTACCAGTGTGGGTGCATGGAAGAGATTGAGGTTATTGAGTTACTTAGCTTTGTTACTGTAGAGCAGAAAGAGTCTAAAAAGTATTTCAAACCTTTACTGAACCTGTATGGAATACCAATGAGATTTCTAGCGTTGTACCTTTGTGCAGTATACCTATTTATACACAGCGTATTCCTATCTAAAACTCTTTTCTTGGCCTAACTCTTTTCTGATGTTGTGACCTAAAATCTTGGCAAAAAAGTAAGGATGCTCCTCCCGGAGCTTCTCCCATTTTCTTACCTCTGCAAATTCTCCCTGACCTGAAGCTTTATCGCTAACACGCTTACATATTCATATATTATAATCACAAATCCATTTGAGGCCCAAATATTCACAGTTCAGTGAAACTGATTTTGGTGCCATTTTCATTGTTACTATCATTTATGATTATATTTTTAATCTAATCTTCTTTGCAAGAGCACTCACTAAGTTGTAGGCAGCAGCTCAATCAGGATTATGTGCAATACACATCCAGTGTGCACACAGGTATTCACATTAAACACGTATGCAAATGGATTTGAAACATCAACTAAGCATAAAACAGGGGTAATAAGGGTCATGCATACAGCTGCAGACAGATGTGACTGCTTCTTCTAGTCATTTGGTGAGACCAACTCACTAAGATTGAACAGATTTTTGCTACTGATCCCAAGCAGCATCTTTAAAAGTCCCCTTCGTTTTTGTAATTCATCCATAAGACCAAAAACATATTTTTTGTATACTTTTTTGAAGGATATAACTCTGTAGGCTCTGCAAAACCAAATGTTCTTGTTCATGAGTTTACAAGAGGACAAAACAGTTCATCCACTTCAAGCATACAATGTGCAACAGCAAGAGTTTTGAGTTTTGTGATGAATCCATCAAGCTTGTGTAAACACCGCGAGGATGCCTGCAGACGAATAACGTCAACATAATCCAGCACAGACATAAAAGCCCTGGGAACAACTCTTTTTTTGGCCTCAGAGGAAAGCAGGACTAGGAATTTAAAATAAATACCAAATTTCATTTGATATTTTGCTAACTGGTAAATGTGAGTCTTTGAAGAGAGAGAGGTAGAGGCATAGTGAGATAGTAACACAATTTTAGAACCATGTAAAGTAATGATTAAAAAAAAAAGCTGAGTGGATTTCATTTTACATGTGAGGAGAGTTTAAGATGACACCAGACAGTGTTTCTGCTAGAAAATATCACTCTTCAGACAGGGTAGAGATGAGCGTCAGGGATGATTTGTGACAGAAAGAGAACAGCAAGAGTGAAAGGGAATATTTACAAGATGGTAGTGAGACCTACCACGCTGTATGGTTTGTTGACGGCGGCACTGACAAAAAAAAGACAGGAGAAGATTAGACATGCGTAGATCAGAGAGGGAGCTCAGGTTGAGCCCTTTGGACTTGGTGACTTAAAGAGGCAGGGTTGAGATGGTTCGAACCAGTAGTTGATGCTCTGGACAACAGGTGGTGAATATGAAGCTCAGAAATAAAAGATGGAGAAGGCTCATGGATCTAGTGCAGAATCAAAAGTGAGCCTTTATTTTGGCTGGTGAAAAGTTCATAAAAAAAGTCTATCAGAAAACTAAACAAACTCCCAAACTGTCTGGAAACAGAGAGAGGAGGTTAACAGATGCTGCGACAAAAGACAAAGGAAGAGCTTGAGTACACACAAGAAAAAAACTGGGTGGACAAAGCTTTTCAGTCTGTGGCTCCAAGCCTCGGGAACGGTTTACCACTCCAGCTTCGTTTAGCTGACTCTGTGGAGTCTTTGAAAAACTTATTTAAATTCATTTATTTATTTGTCTTCTGGTTTAAAGGCTCTCCGTTGATATTAGTTGTGTTTTAATTGTCTCACTTTGTGACCTTTGTGTCTGTGAAGAGCACTATTTAAATAAACTTACCTACATACAAAGTCGTTATGGGGAAGTGGACACAGGAGGGTCAAGAGTCACAGTAATCAAATACAATTACACAGGAGAGGAAGTGAATTAAACTCAAGACACTAGAAATGAGAAACTATAAAAATAAAACAGGAAGTGAGGACCATAACTAAATGGAGAATGCAGGAACAATGAATAAGATAGGAAACAGAGAAAGTAAATGGAACTAAACACTGAAGACTGAAAATGCTAAGGAATAACACAAAGATGACAGCATAAATAATGAGCAAACTAACTGACAAACAGAAAATATTTAACAATAAATTCACTAGCTGGGCCCACGTCCTCATTTTAGGTTTAACAGCGTTTTAGTAGGTAAAAGTGAATGCTTTGACATGAATTGAGCTGCGGTTTGGGGAAGGCATCGAAGAGGACTGGCGATGGCTCCCGGGCCTGGCAGATCCCCATGTACTAAATAGAAGTGAAGAAGTTAAAGAATGGAGAACAAGGAGGCAGGGAGGGTGGGGCACGAACCTATATAGATGACAACCGGAAGGAGTGTGTTTGGATGCTTGGTCCTGCTCCTGAAATTCCGATACATAATCTCCAAAAGAACGTGAAAGCCCCAAACTCAAAGAGGTGGGTCAAACACCCAGGACCATAACACATGCAGAGGGTTGATGCGACAGAGGAGGATGGCTGGGATAGGGTTAGAGGGAGTGAGGGTGAGGGAGGCAGATGATCCACTGTGGCAACCCCTAAAGAGAGCAGGCAAAAGAAGAAGGCTCTTTCATCGAACAGAGCCAAAAGGTGAAAAAATGTATCAAAATGTAGCTAAAATTGAGGGCTTATAGTCACCTGAACTGTGACTTCATGAGAAATTCTTTCGAAATGTGGCGATTTTTAATATGATCGCCCCTCACCGTGTCAGAAAGTTAGAAAATTTTTAGCTTTACATAATTTATCGATTATATGTATGAGTTTTTGTTAAGTACAAAGGTTTTAAACACTGAAATAGGAAATCTTGATGATATGGCAGGAATGTAGACAAGATCTCACACCCCCTGTGCTATTTATGACTCTTCTCAAAGGGCGCTGACGCTGACAAAAGATTCTCTTGTGAGACATCCTTAGTATTCACAGGCAGCCATAGCAGTGCACAGCTCGCCTCTGTGCCCTGTGCCCTCAATCAGCCAAGTTCCTTGCATGCTCACCTCTTCCCCATGGGCAGTGCTGGTATGAGCATGACAGAAAAGATAACATCCTTCGTTCTCCGAGGAGGGTTCATACAGCCACACGCTGCTTAGGCTCGCAATAACAAAACCCTTTCCTAATGACGCACGCTGGATTGAACGTCTAATGATGAAACAGTTTAAGTTATACACGTATTCAGTGCCATTTTAAACAATAAAAGCTCTGGAAAAAAAAAACGTTACGAGATAATGATGTCTTCACGCCATATTAGAGAGACAAAAATAAAACATCCATCCCCTCCTTCAGCTGGCTGGATGCTGAGCCTTAGGGTAAAGACAGTGGTGACTCATGAACACTCTTCTAACAAAGACATGCACACTGTGCAAGTCACAGAGAGGCAGTGTATACAGTAAACGCACATGCTGAAGTGCAGTGTTTTCAAGTGCACGGGGTTTGTGCCTGTGAATGTGGATTTTGTGCTTCTAAATTGTTTGCACACCGTGACACATGAATCCTTCTTTAGGATTCCTCTGATTCTTCTTGTTCTATCTGCACCTGCTGTATGTGTATCCAGGTCTACAACTGACATTTTTAATAACATTTCAAAACTTCTAATACCATTTTCTCATCACTCCCGCATGTAAATCATTATCCTTCTCTGCAATTTGGTGCCCTGCAGTTCCCACCTAATCAGTCGGCATTACAGGCACAGAGAATGAGGCCACTGGGTAAAGATCTAATAAAGTTAATCAACCGAGGACGCTATTACCTTCAGATAAGTTCCAAAACAAGTGCTGCAAATCAGCATCTGATGAAAATCGTAAAAAAGTGAAATACAGCTCCCTGCATGCCTGTGAATGCGTAGATCCAAATGGCATTTTTTCACATGTTTGCCTTGGAGAGATTTAGAGTACATTAACCCGAGAGTCATGGACCCAAATGCTTTGATGCTAACCTCTGAGGTCCTCTGCTCCCAAAGGCAGCAGGGATGCCATTCATCCATGCTATCATTTTCACATACCCCAAAAGTGGGAATTATTACTATTTATCATTGGTGTAGCAGAGCAGTCCAAGGATTGATATCATACTCAATCCAGTTGTGCTTAGCAGACTAGAAAAAAGGTCATTTAGAGGGCAACAACGCAGCAGATACACATTCTGAAATAACCCCGAAACACGTTCGGGACCTCAGCAGCAAAAGTCATGCGTTTGCCATCATTTTGGAGCTACTGAGAACAAGTGTTTCTCTCTGAATCAACACTCGGCAACACTACAAATGTTCCTTCATTGTACACTTCAAAGTCAAGGGATGAAATGAATCACTTCAAATAGAGGCAACAGCAAAACTACCTGCTGTTAGCTCAGAGTAGCTAAAGATGAGGCTCCTGTGAAAGCTTTCCAGCAGACACGAACAGCACTGACCTCTCAGCAGGGAAATGGGAGGGCAAGTGTGCACGGCTGAGTGAAGACGTAGTGCTGGATATCCGTCAGCGTTAGAGGAGGACGGCATGAGAAAGAGAGACTAGAGGGTAGAGATACGATCTTTTCTCAGAGTTTAGTGGGGTTTTGTCAGTAATCTCACTTTGCTGTTTTGTGAATTTTATCAGACTCTCTTTTACCAGTAAGATCTGAAATATTTGAAGGATATGGGAAATTAGGTTTCCTAAACTGAAGGAGGCAACAGTTGGCTACCTGCTAGTGTGTTTCTAATTAAACAGCTTGGAAATGGTGATAGCCAAAGAGTTTGGTGGTTAACAGTTTTCACCTATTTTGTAAAGTGTGGTAAAAGAGTGGATCACCACTCCAAAAAAAGTCCATTTTTTTTACCGAACATGTGCAGCTATTAATTTATTACTGTACCTCTGCCAAGGGGGTAGCATTTGCATGCATATATACATGTCATTCTTTCTGTCTGTAAACACAATAGCTCAAAAAGTTTTAAATGGAATCTGATAACACTTTGCAGAGGTGTAGACTTGACTCATGTCAACAATCCTTTTAAACTTGGCTTACGTCCTTCAAGGTCTTCAGAGTCAGCTTAACGATTTATTCATCGAAAACTGACAAAAAGCCTTATAACTTAGAACCTATGATTTTTACAAGTGTGCTATTGTCAACGAATAATACGTACCTTATAAAGCGACCTCTGACCTCTCCTTCAAGGTCAATAGACCAATCATAAGTAAGATGTTTCTTACATCCAATGTTTGCATTGACAACATATAGCCATATAGGGAATGATATATGGGGGTTCTAAGTATCCCGTCAGAGTTTGTATCCAAATACCATGTCACATTTGACCTCTGACCTCATTTTTTCATTTTACATCTGCCTTTCTTTCATGTTGGCCCCCAAATATGTTATTTTTACTGCACTACAAACCTCTTAAATTATGCTTAAAAATAATAAAGAACACAAAATGAATATACAAAAAACAATACGATTCCCTTAAAAGTAAATACTGCCCAGAGAGTGAGCTGCCCCAGTGGAGGTTTGCAGTCTTGGAGTGCTTCTTGTTTAGACTATTTTTGACGTAGGTTTCCCGTTTTTGGAGATATCGCCCTTCTGTTGAATGTGTGTTTTGGTTTTCACATGGAAAAGGATCCTTTTATATCTGAGATGTAAATTTCATCATTGGACAGCAAGTGCTAGGATCTGTGTGTAGATGTCTGCGTGCCTGCTGTTTTTTGTGACACATTGTGATACTACACTTTACTGATTGAACATGTGCCCTTCAGTCAGATTTTAAAGAAGCATTACAGGAATGATGACTCTGTGCGCTGCAGTCCGTATCTGCAACTGAGTATAATCCCAAAGTCCAGTTTGTTTGACAAGTATGGCTGCTGCATGCCACGTCCAGGCGTGGTTAAGTGTACAGCACCCTGAGTTGCTTAAATAAGTTTTTCCACGCATGGTATGTGTACAGCCAGACCACACCCAAGAAATGAACTCCAGTGATTCCTGAACTACAGCTGCCTCTTCTAAGATGGAACTAGATGGCAGACCTTGTGGTCTTCAAAACACCATAAAAATGCAATTGAAAAACTCAGCAGGCATGTCTCTTTCCAGAAATCATGACATGTTTCCAAAGACCTTATTGTGAGCATTTTTATGCTTTATTTTTATTTTATGCTTTATTATTTTGTTTTTGCTGTCTACAGGGGCTTTAATCTGCAGAATGAGTGAAGTTGTTGGCAGGTGTAGTAAAAGAGAAAATACTTGAATACATGAAACAGCTCACAGCATGTTCATGATTTATGGAAAGAGACTTTTCACTTATTTATTATTTTCACTTATTTATTTATTTTTTGGCACTTTGGGCACCACAAAGCAAGTACCATTTAGGGTGCATTATATTAAAGAGAAATCAAATATTTCTTAAGAACGTATATCCAAATTTAGGCAATTCTAATGTATAAATTAAACTTAATAAGCACAGAATCATGTGCAGACATCCATGGCTCTGAGGTGATGGTCATGACTTTGATGATCCCCATTTTTCACCCTTGTTTAACGAGACTCTCTTGTGTGACGAAAGGGTTCATTACAGTCTTTGAAGGGATTTTCACTGACCTTGGTGGTCCTGTGGTACTTTTTCTAATGCTATTATCAGATAAAAAGTGAAATATATCTAATATTTTATATTTTATATTTATTTTAGGTTTCTTCCTGTTAAGAGGACGTTTATCCTTCCCCCTGTTGCCAGGTGCTTGCTCAAAAAAGGCCCTTTGATTGTTGAGGTTTTTGCTATGTTACAGAAGGGTTTTTACACTCAAAAAAACTTAAGGGATTTGTTTGATTACTTAGATATATAAAAATGCTTGATTAATATAAATCTATTATGTTTATGGTTATTAATTGATTCCTTCTTGTTGGTTATATTTGAATTAACTAGATCAACTAGATTTATATGTGTTCACTCACTGACAACGTACTCTGTCATTGCTAACTATTACGCATGCTCCACACCCAGGAAAACATTCAAATCAAACATCATGCAGCTCTGTTGTATGTTAATTGTCCCTTGGGTATAAATAAAGTCTTCTGATTCTGATTCTGCTTCTGAAGTGGGAAGAAACATTGGAACTGATAAGCAACACATCCTCAGAAATACCATTTGCAGAACTACTTTTTTGCATCCTTAATACCAAGGGTAAATAATGCATAAGTAATGTATAATTATAGACCTGGATATATTCATTTCTGTAGGAGGGATGAGTAAATCTTTTATAAGAGTTAACAATGATACCTCAACCCTATGCTGTGTTGTTTTGTTTTCCAGTATACTCCATGCAAGTTTTTACTCTTACTGATCTTACTGGTCTCGCTGTAGATATTTTACAATTATTAATTACCTTTAATGGTAGTTAATATCTTGCTCAGTGTCAAATTTCTTTCCATTCATGAAAATATTCCTATTTTCCCTCCTCTGACTGATTACAATCATTAAACATCTGATGTGTCAAGGTTGAAATGAGAGTTCTTTGTGTGTGTTTTACAGTTGAAATGTAAGTAGAATTTATTTGATTATTCTTGACTTTACCAGAAGTACATCACAAAATAAACGAGCCTTTCATCTGCTCGTGGGCTCCTGCTCTTTAATCCATGGTAAGTTTTTTACACATTTCTAATTAGATGGACATTTATGTACTTGGGGTTTGGGTAAGTTTCATAATATTATACTTGGACTCCACTAGAGGATATTGTACGCAATGCATGGTGGCATTGATATGCAGTAACTTATACATGAATACTATGCTGAAATCACGTACTTGATTTGCCATTTTAAATATATGGCTTCAGTAAACTAATCAAAAATATGGGGGTGTTAGTCTGATTAGGTTAAGATTAACAACCAAACTGGATGAAATGGTTATTTGCAGTATACTGTATGTCAGTATATACAGTATGCTGTGTTTGTGTGTTCATAAGGAAATAGTCTCGTTGCAGAACAATTTTAAATGAATTATATTACTTAAGATATTAAAACTGTATTCTATATCACAGGACAAATAAGGATAATTCATTTGAGGGATTCTTGAGAATTCATATTTAGATAAGCTTTGTCTTGCCTTCAGATGTTTGTTGAAATATCTGTATTTCTTCTTTTAATAGTAGATTTATGTTTTTATCAGACAGATTGATAGGCAGCAGATGCCTTTGAACAAGTTGTTGTGATGGTGAGAAACAGTGAGAGCTGTATCCTCAGCAGACATTTAAGGATTGATTCCAAGAAATGTACCAGCGAAATCTGCTTATATGATCAATGCCATTACAGGTTTCATATGCCATCATTGTCAAAAGGATATAAAATACTTTTTCGGTGTGGTGTGATAAGGGATTGCTCATTCTTTGCTTTCACACTGCGAGGAGTCGTGTGAAACAGTAAATGCTGCCGGCCACAAAAGGACAAAGATAAAATTAACAGATAAACATAACAGGCCGGAAAGATCAGAATCAAAACACAACCTGAATTCTAACTGTATCTCTGTCATTTGCATGCAAGAACAGAAACAGTAGTATGTTGGCGTGTGTGTCGGGTGGGTGGGTGTTTACCTGCAGTGTCGTCATGCATGAATGCACGCATTTTATGGCCGCACGTGTACGTATGTATGCATGCAGGGTAAATGTTTGTGTTGGAGAGCCAGAGGCATGCAGAGCTTCCTGTGTTAGGTTAATGCTCCCTGTGCCGCTCTCAGTGAAAACAATGGGCACAGCTCCATGTTTCTGAATTTCCCATCAGGGGGACGATGATGACAATCACCACTGACAGATTCACACATTCACTGTTTTTACTGCGGCTGGCTCAGAATATCACGGTTAAAGAGAAGAAAAAGGAACACCACAGATTTTCCAATTGTATTTAAGTGCTAACAATTTTCTGCTTCTTACTGGAGGTACATGGCATTGAATGGGGAACACATTTATATTCAGAGGAAAGATGGGACAAAGGGAGAAGACGCAATCTCATCCTCACCCTACACAGGTAGAGTGAGGATGAGAGGGCAGAGTAATTAATCCACAGATAACGCTGACGGTTCACAGCCAGGTCACTTTCAGTGTAACATCACCATAATAGCTGTCTAAATGATAGTAATGATATTGGCAGTCATGAATCAATGAGACATGCTCAATATATTCAGCAAGAGAGTCGAGAAATTTATTCTCAGCGATGTGATAGTGTCAGACAATGCACTTCCATTATGAACCGGCTCACACAGCACTTTAAGATAGATTAAGAACACAAGTTGAGAATAAAGACATTAATCACTGTTGATAGCTGAAGAAAAAAATCCATTTATAAAAGAAAGGTTTGCACATGTTTAAGGTACAAAATACTACAGGAGCTGCTTTCTATCGTCAGCTCTTTGTTGGACAAACTCTGGTCCAAAACCCTGGCTAAATCTGCCTTCATCTTTAGATACGCAACACTAACTCCAGTGCTTTTAGCCTTTTCAAACTTTCTCAACAACAAAGAGAGCAAGAATCCTCTCCTTCTACAAAAATAGACTCTGCCCTTGACTCTATATTGAGCACATTTTTAGAAACAACTTTACTTGTTGCTGGAGTAAAAGGCGGCACAGCACTCTAGCATTCATCCTCGCTGTGATGATGACATCTTCAGATTTAAAAGGTGACATTACAGGAAATGTTTTGTTTGAACCTTGATTTACCTGCTTGTTCTTATTTTTAGAAGGAGAAATGTCTCTGTTGTTTTATGTGTATAAAACACATTTTTTTAGTCAGTAATAGCTGCAAATGTGCAAATTAGTATCTCCTCAGAGAAGCTTGCCTTGGCAATTCGAAGACACTAATGACAGTAAAAACTCTGAATTCTCACAAATTGTGCCTAGAAAATGGTTTCAGTTTTGTTTTAAGGGACTGAATATGTTAATTTAGCAGAAAGCTGATTATCGGATCAACAAATCTTTGGCAAATGAGAGACGAGAGAGAAAAGAAAGCACAGAGTGGACAAGCAGTCTAAAGTACACTTTGATAAAGATGGGCCTTAGCTAATTTCTAACAAGAGCCAAGTGCTTGTATTAAACACCATCACATGCATGAGTGAGATAGTAACAGATGATGGCTTTTTCAATTTCCACATCGGTGCATATTGACTGGCAGAAGAGAACAAGAGAAATTTCTATAGGAGAGATAAGCTATTTGATTGCAAAGACAGCACCCAGCAGAAACAATTTGCAAAACTTGAGGCAGTTTCACATGTGCCTCTGAGGCAAAGATTTTTCAGACTTCTTTCTTTTCTGCTGTTAATCTTCCACAGCCATTATGGATAAAACTGCAGATTTTGCACCTTCGCTTTGTTCGTTTCATCTTCTGTGTGCATGAGCAAGTGAAAAGGACTGTACTGGAGGGCATTAAGTTGTTCATGATCCTGATGATAAGAACACAGAATGAACATGAACAGGAAAGCCTTAATGCCTGCACCATGTGGGGCTGCTGTCAGTCAAGTGAGTATTATCATTCTATTTTTAAAAGAGAAGACAGAAGAGAGAAAAAATTTTAACGTTTTCAGCATTTGGTGACAAACATTTAAAATGCCTTATTTTTTAGGCTTTTGAGGTTATTATGTATATAAATGAATATACTACATCCTGCATTTGGAAAAAGTTCCTTTATATAATTTACATAGTTTATCCAGAATAGCCAAAAACAGTCATTGGACACTTTATTAGGTACACGAATTCAACTGTGCATTAACACACATCTAATCGGCCAGTCGCATGGCAGAAAATCAGTTCATTTGGGCATGTAGATATGATCAAGACAAAATGCTGATGTTCAGACTGAATGTCAGAAAGGTGAAGAAATGTGATTTAAGACATTCTGAATGTGGCACGGTTACTGTTGCCAGATGGGCTGCTCTGAGTAATTCAATAGCTGCAAGTTTACTGGGATTTTCCCACACAACCATCTCTATGGTTTACAGAGAACGATTTTATAAACAAAAAAACCCCGGTACAGCCAGATGAACAGAATCAACTACCTCACAAGTGTTGCTTTATCATGTTCATCCCTTCATAACCACACTGTACCCATCTTCTGATGATTGCTTCATGTCACTATGTTCAAATGATCTCAAACTGGTTTCTTGAACATGACAGTAAATTCACTGTACTCAGATGGCCTCCAACAAGATCTGTCCAATTTGGGAGCTGGTGGAACAGGAAAACACAGATTATGCTATCATTATACTATCATGTCAGTATGAACTAAAATCGAGTATTTTCAGTGTTATGACAAATTAAAGCAGTTCTGAAGGCAAACTGGTGCCCAACTGAGCTTCAGCAATCTGATACTGTCCAATTTTGG
The DNA here is from genome assembly GCF_057382275.1 of Copadichromis virginalis. Classification (NCBI taxonomy): domain Eukaryota; kingdom Metazoa; phylum Chordata; class Actinopteri; order Cichliformes; family Cichlidae; genus Copadichromis; species Copadichromis virginalis. The sequence goes on from NC_140622.1 coordinate 33,859,252, forward strand.
TGACCCTGTGTGAATTGTAGCCCCCCTTTTCCCAACTTAGCTTACATGAGAGGCACCTGGTGTGGTTTTCTGCTGCTTTGCATTCAAAGATGCTCTTCTAAATACCTCAGTTGTAACAGTTAGTTATTTGAGAAACTGTTCCCTTCCAATCACCTCAAAGAAATCTGGCCAATTTAATATGACTTGTGGTTTCAACAAACTTTTTCTATCAGAGAACAACCATGATTTCTCTTTCTCTGTACACCTAGCGATTGTTGTGCAGATTAAGTTTCTATAAACCTCAGACTAGCCAGCTGTCACCAACAACTGTGTGCATTTACAGAGTCGCTTAAATCACCTTTCCTCCCATTCTGATGCTCAAACTAGAAATGTTCTGAGTACGCTGGAGCAACATCATATGAACAGAGGGGCAGGATGTGCTTTAAAAAGCCAGAAAATGAGGTTTCCTAAGAAAAGCACAAAAATAATCTTGTGATGCCACATCAACAATTGACTTGGGACACTCTTAAAAGGCAGAAATTTGCAACTGCTTTTAAATGCATGTATGGACGGGAACCATATGTTTGAGGTGATGAGGACCTTGATAAAAAATTCAAGTCCTTTAGTTGGAGGTGAGGTTATATGAAAAATTTATCAGGTGACTTTATTCCAAATTTAGACTTTTGGAATTGGGGAAAACAAAAACACTCCAGAAGAGAAGATCGGCCTCTATGTTCCTGGATGTTTCTTTTTCTGTAGCTTTTAAATTCAGCTTGACTGTTAGAGAGGTTCATGCCTTAGATATGAAGTGTCTATCCATGTAAACAATCATAAGAATAGGAATAACTTGATACTTGATTTTAAAGGTTAAACATTCATTCATTCATTTGAATTCATTAGGATCTGTTATCTTAAAGGAATACTTCATATATTTAAACGGTTGGCATTATAATGTTGCCGTATTAGGAAGAAAACTCAGAAAAGCTTTTAAAAAGATGAGGCTTTTAAGTTGTTGGAAATCGTTTTTATGTATTTTGAGCAGCTGACATGCATTTGGAGATGCTTGCATAGTCAAATGTAAACGTAGTCAACACCACTTGCTAAGCATCACTGGGTCCATTCGTGTCAGATAGTATTTTTAGAGCATTTCCTGCTTGACAGTCTCGAATTTGCATGAAACTTTTATGGTACAAAGTTTGAACATACAGTTTAATATGGTTGTAAATTTCAAATCCTTACAAAAGAGAAAGAATGAATGAATTTCTGACTTAAATATTGATTCATGGAGCTGATCATTTATATTTACTGGTCATTTTATTAGGTACACCTTGCCTGTACCAGCTCAGACATCTTTTTGCATTTAGAATTCTTCATGGTATACATTCAACAAGGTGGTGGACACATTCCTCAGAGGTTTTGCTCCCTATTAACATGATGTGATCTTCTATTGCAAAATTGTGGTGAGCCTGCGCAAATTTTAGCCTCTGTTTCCTGTTCTTAGCTGACAGCACTGGCATCCAGTTTGCTCTTTTGCTACAGTAGCGCATCTGCTTTGAGGATCAATATGGTGTATGTTCAAAGACGCTCTTCTGCATACCTTGATTGTCAGTGTTGGGGAGTGTTCCGTACGGAATACATGTACCGCTGTTACGTATTTAAAATACAAAATATGAGTAACTGTATTCCGTTACAGTTACCGTTTAAAAAGGTGGTATTTAGAATACAGTTACTTAGTTGAAATAAATGGATTACACGGCGGTACTTTCCTGTTTCATATTGTGGCGGGTCAGGACTGTTTGGGTTTTGTTTGACAGCTATGTTCTGTTGTTCCAGGCGGCAGCGTTACGGTTGCCATGGTTACAGGGTGACGCTCTCTCTGCGTGTTTCCTGGGTGAGAGAGTGCCTTTTTGTTGTTGTTTTTGTTGTGCTAAGCTAATAGGCAGAATGCTACAGGTATAGCTCTAAAGAATGTAGTCCGTGCTGCTGGGAGAATGGACTGCCATACCCTTATGTGTCTGTGAGCGAGGGAGGGAGAAAAAGGAAAAGTACGAGCTGTCACCGAGCAGAAACGGGAGCTGGAAGCATGTAATAATAATGACTGCAGCCAAGAAGAGAGTCTGACGAGCCCAGTTGTAAGTAAGCTATTAAGACTCGACTGTACACTGTGTTCGTGTTTTCCTCTGAAACAATAAGTTTCGTTGCAGCAGCCTTTCAACGCCTCTCTCTGTCTCTCGCTGCAAAGTTGACCCAGACAACAAAGTAAAGCTAGTTTTCAGCTATGAGCCCGACATGGAACTCACCATATTAGCCAGAGGTCCCTTTGCTACGGTTCGGAGCCGCGGACCTTCAGTAACAGTAATAAATCACAGCAATAGTACATTCACGTAGTTGTAAGCAGCATATATTAAGTAATCCAAAGTATTCAGAATACGTTACTCCCATCGAGTAACGTAACGGAATACGTTACAGAATACATTTTTGGGCATGTATTCTGTAATGGAATACATTTTAAAAGTAACCTTCCCAACACTGTTGATTGTATTGCAAATGCTTATTTGACAATCGATCCCTTCCTATCTGCTTAAAGCTTTCTGGTTATTCTCCTTTGACTTCTGCCATGAACAAGGCATTTTCAACCCAAGAACTTCTGCTCACTGGATATTATCTCTTTTTGGACCATTCTCTGTAAACACTCGAGATGGTTGTGTGAGAAAATCCAAGTAAATCATCAGTTTCTGAAATACTCAGACCAAGCCATCTGTCACCAACAAGCATGCCACGTTCAAAGTCACTTACCCTAAATCACTTTTCCTCACTCAGTGAACTTCAAGCAGGTTGTCTTGACCATTTCTACATGCCTAAATGCAGTAAGTTGTTGCCATGCGACTGGCTGATTAGATATTTTTTATTAACGAGCAGTTAAACTATAAATAACATAGTGGCAGGTGAGAGTAGCGTTTTATTCAGGCCTTTTTGTACTAACTTAAAGTGCAGTAAGGTCTGACAGTTCCAACCATATCAGTAGTTGAGGGTAAATTATTTGGCTGTCCTTTTGACTTTATGAAACTCATCTGTAAAGTGCAAAATACTTGTATGCAAATGCTAACAGATGAATATTTAACACACAGTTATTTATAAAACATGGCAATGCACAACGCAGTTGAGCAGGTGAAGGAGAATCACTGTCAGTGTCCACAGAGCGTACAGCTGGCCGGTGGCACCCGTGGGGTGGGCTTAAGACAGTTTATACTGAAGCAGGGCAACTAACAATGTTATGTGTGATCAAAATGTTTGCCCAGTGGCAGCGAATGACTAGTTCTTCAGCTAAATATATCTGATGGTGTGTCGTCATTTTGCTCAAGGACACTTTAACAGGCTGTTCATGATTGAATCTCCTCAATGCAGTATAGTAATAGTAAATACTCTTCATCTCCCATCCCAGTATGCTCCACTGTGCTGACAGTGGGTCTAAATCAATCCTGGAGGGAGAAGAAATAATAATTCCAACTTCCTTCCTGGTCACTGGCACGGTCCACTCATCAAATTAGCTTTAATTGAATCTGATTCAGTGTCATTTATTTACTAACCAACTAGGGGTTGCATTTCATCCTCTCTCAGGAAGAGTATTGTTTAGAGTAATCAAGAAGGAAATCTTAGCAGAAGTGTAGGTTGTGGAACAAAACACAGGTTAAAATGTGAGGCGAGTGAGAGATGAGATGCAAGTTCAAAGAGCGAGCTTTGTTTTCCCAGATACTGTTGTGTAGTACATCTGTATCAGCCAGCAGGCCCACGGGAGCCCCTGCTGGCCAACACAACCACTGTTTGAAACAAGCAGATTCAAGAGGCTCTCCCTAAGGCCAAGGAAAATGGATATTGATCTGGAGCCATGACTAAATGGATTAAATTACAGAGTAGTGTTGGTAGCAGGGCAGCAGAGAGAATGAGGCAAGAGAGAGGAGGAGGAGGAGGAGAGGAGGTAGAAGAGTTGGAGGAAGAGACAAAAGGGAGGAGGAAAGGGAGAGACAAGGGGTATTGAAGAACTCTACCCAAACCTTTGCCTTGCAGACTGCTTTCTTTCTCCCTGATTCTTTTAAACAATAGTCCACCCAGTAGCTCTGTGCAATCATCCCCTGCATGCCGTACTGAAGCATCACCCTGGTCTTCATGCAGTTATGAGCCAAATGGTTTTAGAGGAATTGCTGGTCAGGGGATTATTATTTTCTATTCAGCCAAGGCTGCTGGATGGAAAGAGTGCCAAGTGCATGCTGGGAGTGAAAGGAGATGCACCATCATGAATACAGAAGCCAAACTATCTTGCAAAGAGCGTAAATCTGGGCGGAGGTAGCTGGCTGTCTGCCGCAGTCTAACCTGTTTGGTATGAACGGTTAATCAATCAGCAGTTCTGCTTAAGCCCCTCTGTGCTGAGGCCTCGCCAATGGGTCTGGGGGTCTGCAGAGAATAGCTTTCCGAGTGCCTCTCTGTGAGCTCTGAGTGTTGATATTCGTGACATTAATGCGTTGACTTGTGACAGGAATATCAAAAAGGTGAATGTGAGCTGCACTGTAAAAAACGGAAAAAGATGAGAAGAGTTAGCAAACATCAAAAGAATATAAAGTTAAGTTAGTTACATTTAACCAAGATAAATCAAACATCCTTACATTAATAAGTTTGTTGCAATGAACCCACAGAGAACTATAACCCAACACTGTGAAGCTTTGCAGAGCTCTGCAGCACCTTTCAGCTCATTGTTTTGGTTTAAAGTGGACTGGTTCTCATATAGTGCTTTTCTACTCTACTTCAGCACTGAAAGGTCTTTATACAACAGGCCTCATTCACACACATTCTTACAAGCACTTCTTTTTGCTTTCAATCTAACATTCACACTTCGATGAACCCATGAGAGAGCAACTTGGGGTTCAGTATCTGGCTTAAGGATAGTTTGACATGCGGTATGGAGCAGATAGGAATCTAACTCCAAAGCTACATAGATTTAAACTGTGTGTTTAAAGTGTGTTCCACAAAAACACCCAACACTAGCTGTGCAGCTTCAATTGGTAGTGTTAGCTCCTAACTGGTGACATTTGTTGAGCATTTAGTGGCTAAAGCACCATTTATTTCTCTAGTGAGATAAAAAAAAAAGAAGAAGAAAAGAAATTGAATTTATTTCACACTGTTGCATATCAGCTGAGTAAATAAATTCAGGAGGTCTGTTTTGTTTTCCATGTTTGTAATGCAGTTTCACGTTTTGCCGATGTGCAACTCTGATATTGGTGAATTTGTTAAAACCAAAGTAAAAATTTTACTTTCAGATTTATTTCTTAATGAGCAGTGTTGTGTGTTATATATGAATTAAAAATGCGAAATCTGATACCCTGGGAGATTCACTCCCTGACATATGTTCTAAAGGCGAAAAGGGTCCAACCTGGTGCTGGCAAGTTGTATCGAACAAAGTGGTCAGTGAGTGTATATGATAGTGTTTTATAGTGCAAAACAGAGCTCCAGTGATGGAAACATCAAGGGAATACTTTCTCCCAAAGCTCCCTTTGCCTGCATTGTTGAAAATATCTCTGCATAAATGTTTTTTTCAGGGCCTAATTTCACTCAATCCGACAATGCGGTGGATGCTCACGAGCTGCTTTGCTTCTGTAGATTTCGTTATAATACATATTTCTCATGATTTCCTCAACTCCTGAGCTCTAATCATAAACACTTTTCGCCACTCCACTTCCTCCCCTTCAGGGCAACGCTCCACTTCATGGCTGGATTGAATATTCATAAAGAGTCTGTGGATTTCAGATGACACAGGGGCATCCGCCTATGCTCGACATATGCATAAAATGTGCATTAACATGGTTTTATTTCTGTCTCACTGATGTGGAGAGTGAATGTTTATGTGACACTTAATGAAATCTATCCTTTAGAGTGTCCTAAAGAATGCATGTAATCTATCAGAGTCTCTTTGAAGATTACAATTTACACCATGCATAACTGACAGCTCCCAAAAGTTATCTGATGTGGTGCACAGCACTGTAACAGTTTGGATTGTCTTTGCAGTGCCTTCCCTCTGCTCTGCAAGTCTATAAATTGGCAAACGCAGCGTGAAGCATATGGCTATTGCCCCCCAACAAATTTGTTTCTTTTTTGTACGTGGCCTAGAAATTTCCTAAACCATAAAGCCACATAAATGTCCTCTGGGAGTGTGAGATACAAAGAAATTTGACAGTCCATGGAAGCACAAAAATCAGTCACTGCACATCATTCCAGTGTCTTGGCTCTAATTGGAAAGCATTACGACTCTCTAGCTCCATCTGTTGAGAAAATTTCATAACTATGGGCAGAGGTTTGTGTTAACGGATAGGGAGGTTAGAGCCCAGCTAGAGGACAGAAGTGAATTCTTGCAAGGCGTGGAAGATACAAATGTCAGCTGAGATAATGATTCACTAGCTGCTGCAGATTCTTATGTAAGAGCTGTAATTCTTCAAACATGCTTGACTGGGTAAAGTAATGAGGGTGGGTGAACTTTCTCATTTGTCTTGTGAAACAATATTAGAAATATCCATCTGTTGTGTTTCTCTGCTTGCAATGCTGAGAGAGGCTAACACATTAACCAACACATTAATACCTGCAGGCGGAGACAACGTGCCCCTCGCATGTAGGATGAACCAAGTACGGGAGGGGCAAACCTTGAAACTTCTTTCTACAATTTCTGGTTTAAAATTCTCTAAATGTTTGCGTCGAATAACAAACCGGGACACGAGCAGGTAGAGTTCAGAGTGTATTACGGTCGCAATAATTGCATTCTAGTTTTCCGCTTTTCCTCTTTTGAGAGCAGAAGCAAACACTTTTTTTCTTTTGAGCGATGCTGTGTCAAATCCATTTTTGAACACACACACAATCCACACCATGTAATTCTGTCAGCAGCTCAAAACAACATTCAGCTGCCAACTATGAGCTTTAATTTCAAAGACACAGTTTAATTTTAAAAGCAATATCTAGGCAGATATACCGGCTCTGTGTCACCTACTTGAGTTCATATGCCAAACCCGTTAGCAAAGGGTTGACTGAAACATTCAGGAAATAAAAATCTGTCAACTCTTTTTCCAAATGTATAAAACAACATTGCCATATTCTACATTAGTGTTTAATTACAGGGGGTTTTGGCATGTGAGCTATATTAGTGGTCTTTAATCTTTGTTTATTCCAAATGCTTCAGCTGCACTTATCTATGCAAAGATGTTTTTGCATTTTTGGCTTTGTTACTTTTTAGAAATACCATCAACCCATCAGGGACTGCAGATGATAATTACTGTGTATGGCTACATCTGGGGCATTTAAATGATGGACCCAAGTGCTCACGTTAATTAATGTGCATTGTCCCTTTTCAAATAAACATTAAAAATACATTTGAGTTGCACTGCTGCCCAGCTGCTTTCGTATCACCCCAATAGAGCACTTTGCTCTCAGACTGCGGGCTTACCTCTGTTTCCTATGGTATTTAAAAGTAGAATGGGAGGCAGAGCCTTCAGCTTTTAGGCTCCTCTTCCACCTTCCAGCTTGGATTCAAGAGACAGACCTTCTCTACTTTTAAGATTAGGCTCAAAACTTTGCTTTTTGATAAAGCATATAGTTAAATCTGGATCAGGGGACCTGGAATCCTTTCTTAGTTACGCTGCATTAGACTTAGGCAACTGGGGAATTTCTGTGATGCACTTTTCTTTCTTCTCTCGCTCCCTTTGTAGCGTATGTTTATACACATCTCTGTATTTAATTGTGAGTTACTAATAATCTCTAACTCTCCCCGTGGCTGTCCCTCCCTGAGCCTGGCTTTGTTTCTTCCTGTTGAAACAGAGTTTATCCTTCCCACTGTCGCCAACATGCTTGTTCATAGGAGGTGGTATGATTGTTGGGGTTTCTGTTATTGTAGGGTCTTTCCTCACATTATTAAGCACCTTGAGGTGACTGTTGTGAATAAAACTCTTTAGTAAAAAGAAAAACATATTGAACTGAATTGATCTACTTTTTAGCTCCTAAATGCTCCACATTCTTCACTATCTTTGTTGCGTTATGGTGTACAGATACTGTGAATCGCCTTGATTCCTGTCGTATAAAGTTTTAAATATTTTCTGCACAAAGTATGCCGTACAAATTAAAATTATAAGCACAGAGTCTGAAATATTGAAGCTGAAATATTAAGGCAATATTTCTGATTAGTAATTGGGCAATTGGCTCAAGAGCAGTTTCAAAGCAAGGTGACGCCTGTGCCCTTGTTTTATGATGAATTAAGAAGATAAAAGATGTGGATCTTGATTCCAAGTGTTCAACTTGCTTTTGGTAGCTATTCAACTCTGACCGCGATGTCCAAAAAGATGTCAATGTAAGTGAAGCTGAAAAACCAAATATAATCCAATATAAACCTATCAGAGGAAAATTAGCGGTCAAATCCACAGACTGTTATAGTCTTAAGACTGAAAGAACTGGCCAGCTCAGGACCACCAAAAAGCTTGAAAGACCACAAGGATGATTGCAAGTTTTATTCTTTGGTTAATAAAAACAACTTCACAACATCTAATCTAGTGACATCTTGCAAGTAAAGAAAACTCTTGAGGAGGAAAGTGTATCATGTCCAAAATCTTTGCAATTTTCAGAATGACTGGAAAAGGAACATCTCATTATCGGAAGCATGCTGCATCCGTGAAACAGATGAGCATCTAGTTACCAGTGTTTTATGTTGTGACTGCTGATTGACACAGCAGGATGAATTCTGCAGTGTACAGAGATATACTTACTACCCTGATTCAAACAAACCAGCGTTTCACTCCCATGTATGACACAAAGCGCACTGCAAAAGTAACCCAAAGAAATTGGATATTGTTCTATGTCCAAATCCATCACTTGATTTCAACCCAGTAGCGCACGGCTTTCATTCACTGACAACAAAACTGAAGGCAGAGAAAACATCACAAGCAAGAAGCAACTGAATGTGATGCTCTGCCAGGCCTGGCAAGTAACAGCATTTAGTGATGTCCATGAGCTGTGGATTTCAACTAGTTACTGACTGCAAATGATTTTCATAGTATTAAAAATGATTGTTTTGTCCAATCAAATTGAGCCTCTGAAAATCACACATCAGTTAAAGTCACATCAGTTAATACTACAGAAATGGTTAGATTGTGACTGACTTACAATCAACAGTGGTGTTGTACGGAGGCAACATTACGAGTTTTATTAAAATTTTTGATTGATAAAGTAAATGCTTTAATACTGGCTTGGCTTAGAGTCTGAACATAAAGGTTTAAATAATTACAAGGAAACAGGTTTTTAAATCAACATTTTATTCCTCCAACCATTGTAACAAAGTACAAAAACATTTAAAATCTAAAACAAAGCAAAACCTTAGTGATGAACATTGTCAAATCAAACCTGCTTCTCTTATGTGTTCGTTGAATATCAGGGGGAAAAAAAAAAAGTTCCAATCATACACTTCAAAATGACAAGATTTGTATGGATATTATCACAAATACCAGGAAATGAAGTATTTATACAGAAATGACATAATTTAAATGTATGTTCAAGGTTGAAGACAGGCTGAGCAGGCTTAAAAAAAAAAAATAAAAAAATAAAAAGAGTTTAAGCCAAGTGTCCTCCGTACACAGCGGCTCTTGATGGAAACAAACAAAGCACAAAGTCCACTCAGCCTTATCTGTCTGGTCTCATCATGCCCGGCCTCACCGGCGGCATCATCATCGGTCGAGGATGACGCATCATGTTTGGTGGTCCTGGCATCATCTGCATGGGTCCTCCCATTGGTGGCCTCATGCCTCCTAGATGTAATGGTGATGGCATACACAGCTTTAGGTATTATTCATTACACCAGTTTACCCAAACGCCCACATCAGTGCGCTGACAGACTTTTTCAAATAACCTCCTTGTCTTTTGTCTCATCGGGCCACCAAGGCACAGAAATGTGTGATTGCTTAAGATATTTAAATTTTGCCAAAACTGATTCAAAAGATATTGATTTTACAGTGATATAAAAGCAAAAGAAAGGCTGCCAATCAGGAAAGAGAATTCACACACAATAGAATAATAAATAAATATTCAAATAACCCTGTGTGGTCAACAGCTTCATCTGCATGTGTGGTCATTGCTTATGAACACACTCTTGTTTAACAAACTTTTCAAATGACTTGACTATGTTCAAATGTTTCTGTATCATGTTGAATAAATATCAATTAAAAATGGAACTAGGGCCAGGCCACACCTTCAGGTAATACCAAATTTTATCACAAGATGGCGCAACAAGTTTAATGACACCTTTACTTAACCGGCGAGGCATTTATAGCACATCCTTATTTACAATGCTGTAGTATTGGCAGTAAGATTTAAAAGAAACAGAAGTTAAAACAACAGCAACTGTTGGGGTTTAAAAAAAGAAAAGAAAAAAAAATTAAGGAAAAATGTTTCTTACCAGGCCCACCGGGCATCATGCCATGTGGTGGAGGCCCCATCATAGGCATCATTGGAGGACCTCCCATTGGGGGTGTTGGTAGCATGCCTGGACGAGGAGGACCAGCTGCATTTGAGACAGAAAAATGCCAGTGCACAATTAATGTTAAGACTCTGTACAAGTGCACAGAAATTTACATGTCAAAATCCCATAGAGTGAATCACAGTATATGCAAAGAGCCTCATTTACAGTGATATTTGACCAACAAGAGAAAACAAATATCCAACAACAGACAAAGCTTATGCTCACTACAGCTCTAAGGGATCGTTTTATTGGTTGCAGTTTTATCATCACTATCTTTGACCTTGTTTTTTTTTTTTTTTTCTCCTTCTCTTTGATCAATAAATCTGCAAACTTGTCAGTTTTGTTGTTCCCCTTAATTCATTTTCACGCATGAGCTCAATGTTGGGAAATTTTAAAGAGTTTCCCTGTAGCACCACAGCAGGCGACCGTTCACTTAGATGCATTCTCACTCCTGGAAATCATAAAATAATTGAAGCGAGGTGCTTCCTGGTGGGGGGGGGAAATAGATTAGTCAACTTTTCTAAAAGACAACACTCAGCATACAGCCAAAATAGAGTACCAGCTAATGGATGAGGTTAAACATGTTAAAAATACTGGATGTGTATTTAAGCAGCATTTAATAACTAATAATTACATTATTCAGTATTAAATTCAGGGTTTTTAAATCTCACTGATAAGTGCAGTACTTTACACTGCATAACACCTAACAGTTTGCCTATGCTAATGTTAGTGCTAGCACCAGTAGCCATCTTTCTTTGCAGGCTAATCTGCACATAACTGTGCAGAATATGGTTACACACTGCCGTGTTGGAAGTAAACCAAACATGCAACTGTTTATTTCTAGGTTAAAGTACTGTAGAACCACACCCACCAGTATGTTCAACCATCATTTCTTTTACCTCCCACTTTGCTTGTTTTCAACCTACACTAACAGAGAAAGAGCTGCTGCTGTCTGTTAGGGCTGCAGTGGTGGATGATGGTGTACGGCCTCTTAACATCTTGCAACCACAAGATTAATAAACATTAATAAACTTATTAATTTATGTGATTAGAGTTGCCACAGTCAGTTAGAGTGGGGGTAACTCAACATATGTTTACCATTAACTTTGTCGTGCAGGTTTGTGGTCACAGTTTTACCACAATTTGGAATTTAAAAAACAAAACAACATTTTATTTACCAAAAAATATATATATATATATAATAATTTATTTTCACACAACACTGAGAAATTGCTCGTAGTTGCCCTTCCTTGCACATAAACACACAACAAGAGACAATCTGCTTCAAATGCATTCTCACTACTGGCAATAATACAATAATATAAGCAAAAGGTGCTTCTTGGATAGCACTTGCAGGAGGCACATCATGTTCTGTCTCCTGCAAGCGCTACCCAAGAAGCACCTTAAAGTGAATTTACTCAACTTTACAGGGACTAGTTACATATGAACTCAATCTGACATTACTTAAGGAATGTGTGCTTTTGTCTGATCTCACAGGGTCAGATGCATCTCTAGCATACACGCTAGATGCATGTAATAAGTTTAGATGCTGAATACAAAGGCTCTTATTTAAAAGCTTTAAAACGCTAATAATTGGCACATAGTCTGGACTTAATACACGTTTAAGCAATCCCAACCTGAGTCATAAATCCAGCTTTCAGGAAATATATATAAAAATACTGAATTTTTTTTTTTCATGTCATGAGATGCTTTATTCATGCAAATTAATTGTTAGTTATCCTGTGGATATGACTGCTAAAGCTCCACATGTATGGCTTCTTGTTAGTCTAGTGAAATGCACTTCATTCCAATTAAAAAGAAAATGTTAAAAAAATTTCCCATATGGTTATGAATTTATAAAAAGCCAGTGTCCATGTTATGGTTGGTTAATTAAATTAGATTAGTACCAAGTGTAAAGATGGACTCACCTGGGGGAGGGCCACCTGGGAACGGTGTGGGAGGAATCTTTCCCTGTTGAAATGCGGCCGCTGTTGGCAGAAAAGACAAAATTAAAAACACACACACACAAAAAAAAAAAAGACATTTTTCATGAAGATTATGAATCCTGTACAGATCCCAATCTAACTTCAGTGCAATGCTCTACATATGGAGTCCAACAAATGGGATCTTTTTAAATGGGAGAGGAAGTAACATAAAAGTGACTTCAAAAAACTAAATCATGTGTCATGTTTAAAAGCCACAAAGAAGAACTTAGTCTGTAAAACAACAGATTCCTCCACAGTGGACAAAAACACTCATGAGCTTTGCATTTTATATATGGATTAGTGGTATGTAATCTCATAGGCCCAAGTAAGATGGTGTATAGAGCCCACTGGTTAAGCAGGGAACTTGGATATCCTACATGAGTGCAAAAGCATGCCCGTGTGGGATATGTAACAGGCTTTTACTGTCTGCCTCTAAACCAGCTTACTAAATATGGAAAAGAGCATGCGGTGCCTACATTAAGCATATAGACGGTTTGCTGTACAGTGGTCCCTCGTTATAACGTGGTTCACGTTTCGCGGATTTTTTTTGTGCAATTTTGCATGCTTTTTTTTTTTAAAATTACAGTGCATTGTGTTCTGCGTCCTGATCGGTTGTAGACAATCGTCAAACAATCTCCGCCATGCCGTGTCACCTGTCCAGTACAGAATGTGTTCAGCTTGTCAAATTTAAATAAATCTTCGATCGCTAGCAGTGTGACTCTGAAGTGCTGTACTATATGTTTGTAAGTTTTCTCCCCAACAAGCACAACAATGTCGACGAAACGTTTTGCACCGTCAAAGGCACCTGCAGTAGCACCCAAAAGGCAGAGGAAGATGCTCACCATCGCACAAAAAGTTGGACTTCTGGACATGCTAAAGGAAGGTAGAAGTTACCGTATTTTTCGGATTATAATATAATACTGGACTTATTTTTCTACGAAGATTTGAACTTTGAGGGTGTTTAAACAAGAGAGAAAAGTGTGAAAATCTTCTTGCCTGTCTGAGAAAAGTGTGTAGTGAGGGGTTTTACAGCCTTAAAACATCTATAATAACAGTAAAAAATAAAGTTGGCTACTTCGCGGATTTCACCTATCGCAGGTTATTTTTAGAACGCAACTCCCGCGATAAACGACGGACCACTGTACAAGCAAATAAAAACATCACTGATACTGCCACTAGAGGGCACTTTCACATTTACGATAGGCTTGTTGGACAAGTGATCTGTATCCAGAAGAGCTCAGAGTCAGAACAGAGTTTCTCCCCTGATCAAAACATGTTTTGACTCAAGCTTCCTAATCTTACCTCAAACCAAAGCCTATAGTAATTTTATTCTTGACACAAGACATTCAGACAATAATATTCTTACTTGTTTTATCAATCAGACTCTGTGCTTGCTCCTCCATCCATTTCTGGTAGTAATCTTTCACATTTTCTTTGTGCTTTCGGCCACTGCAGTGGGTTTTCCTCACTGACGGCTTAAACAGAAACAGAGTAAAACCATGAGATATTTAACTGGAACAGAAAAGACACACACACACACACGCGCGCACGCACGCACACGCTAATGCCTTTCAACAATTTGATATGATACAAACAAAACTTACCGAATCATGTGTAAGGTAGGTATCACAGTAGTCACAGTAAAACCTGAGGATTAAAAAAACAAAACCAAAAAACCCCAGAGGTTAACTTTTTAGTATTTGTGTTGTTTTTTTTTTTGTTTTTTTTGTTTTTTAAATCCAGACCTTTTAAATATGACCAATCGGAGATATTATAATTCTGATCATTTATCAGTACATATCCATATTTCTATATCTATGTATAAAAACTAAAGCTGACACTTGTGAGACTTGCCTTTGTGTCAAAGTAACTGAGGATACAATACAGAAGAACATGAAGGAGATTTTCCTGTCCTGGCATTTTATAGCAGATGACACCTTTAAAAATATTCTGCAGTAGATCAACAACAGACAAATACCATGAATCAACATATGAATATTACCTTATGCTTTTGAAGGTAAAGTTACAGCGGTTTTATTAGAGACGCAGCTAAGCGTTTTGAAATTTTGCATAATTTGTAAAGGTTTAATTTCTTCAGTACTGAAGAGCAAAAATTTGGCTTTCTTGCCAGAGGTCAATAAATAAAATAAAAACAAACAAACGCGCTTTGTGTTTACATCTTTTTGCTGAATCAGTTTACCTGCTCTCATTTGCCGTTTTAGCTGTTTGGCGTTTTTTTTTTTTTTTTTTTTTTTAATAGTTTGTTGAGCTTTAACCTGAAATCCTGGTGTTTCTGGCAAAATACATGTATATTTAAAATAGGGCTGGGCCATATCATACCATTCACAGTAATACCGGTATAATTTCGGGCAATGATAAGAAAATGAAATATTGCAATAGAATATGGGTAAAACGCACATGCGCAGTGCCTTTCTTTACATATGCACATGGAGGAAAAAGAGTGCCGGTGACAGCGAATGAGAAGGGCGAACGCGGATCGTTGAAACGGATGAACCAGAATTGGTTTGTAAAAATGCTGCAACTTCAGTGGTGTGGAACTGGTTTAGCTTTCGCCCGTCAGATACACAACAAAGCTCTGTATTTGGTAGCGCATGCTAGCGGGCTGTCGTTATTAGTGTTTTTTGGAAAATATGACACACTTAAAATAAATCCTTTGATTTTTCTGAAAATCGGCAGTGCCCCTAATAAAATCCCGTGTGCCTTATGTATGAATTCTGGTTGTGTTTACTGACCTCAAAACGATTTTATGTGGTATACACACACAATATCTTTTAGTGCGCATGCGCCAACCAGCGTGCAGCCTGTTACAGTCGCTCCTGCTTTTCTCTTAGTTTAGCTTTTTTTTTCTTACGTATTCTTTTTTTTCCTGACTTGTATTTTCCTCCGTTTTCTATCTCTTACTCAATCATGTGGATTGAGAGAGTTTTTGTTCTTCTGGTGGCCGTGGAACTGTTACTTTTATCAAGGAACGGGACCGCGGCACATCTCTTACACTCACGGACTGTTTACTCCAGAGATCAGCTGATTGCCCTGATGCCGGCCGGTTCGCTGGCCAGGCCCGCAGAAGTACCAGCTGAAATTTGGAGGAAAACACATCGGGGATGCAGAGGTCAAGGACAGAAGAGAAGAAAAAAGGTGACGGTGAGACAGCGGAGGCTCGAAGCGAGGAGGAGGTTTAAACCGTGTCTGCCGTCTATCGTGATGGGTAATGTGCGATCGTTGGCAATTAAAATCGACGAGCTCTCAGCACTGGTACGGAGTCAGAGGGAATACCGAGAGTGTAGCCTGATGTGTTTCACCGAATCATGGATGCACCAGGACATTCCCGATGAGAATGCTTCCGTGGAAGGCTTCCACACTGTTCGGGCGGACAGGGACAGCATCGCTAGCGGTAAGCGGAAAGGAGGTGGGCTTGCTGTTTTAGTTAACAACCGGTGGTGTAACCCTGCCAACATAACAATCAAAGAAAGGATTTGTTGCCCGGACACTGAACTGTGTGCTGTTGGACTCAGGCCGTATTATTTACCCAGGGAATTCTCTCACGTCATCTTGGTGGCTGTTTATGTACCCCCCTCTGCTAACCCCACAGCTGCATGTGACACTATCCACTCCGCCATAGCTCGGCTACAGACTCAGCACCCGAGTGCCTTTATTGTGATCTCGGGTGACTTCAACCATGTATCACTGGACAATACACTACCAACATTCAAACAATATGTGGACTGTCCCACCAGGGGAGAGAAAACTTTAGACTTACTGTATGCTAACGTCAAGGATGCATACAGCTCCTCCTCCCTCCCCCCACTTGGTAGGTCAGATCATAACCCGATTCACCTCACCCCCCGCTATGTGCCAATTGTGAGGAGGGAACCTGTGACCACCAGGACTGTCAGGAGGTGGTCAGAGGAGGCCTTAGCAGAACTACAGGGCTGTTTCGAGGTGACCGACTGGGAAACACTCTGTGAGCCTCACGCCGAGGACATCAATGAGCTTACTGAATGTATCACAGACTACATAACTTTCTGCACCGACTCCATTGTTCCAGCTCAGACTGTTCATTGTTACCCAAATAACAAGCCGTGGGTGACTAAGGACATCAAAGCCCCCCTCAACAACAAGAAGAGGGCTTTCAGAGGGGGCAACAAAGAGGAGGTGAGGAAGATCCAGGTGTTACTAAAGGACAAGATCAGAGAGGCTAAGGACAATTACAGGAGGAAGCTGGAGTGGAAACTCCAGCAGAACAGCATGAGAGAGGTGTGGAGGGGCATGAAGACCATCACTGGATTCAGGCCAACCAACAGCAGGGGAACTGAGGGAGGTGAGAATAGAGCCAATGAGTTGAATCTGTTTTTCAATAGATTCGACACCACAGTGTCTGCTCCCACCCCCACAACCTCACCTGTAGTCAGCCTGGAATCCAGAGCCACACCACTGTGCCAGCCTCTCTCTTCACATGGCGCTGTTGCCTCCTGTGAGATTCCTGACACCCCTCCCCCACCCATCACCTTCACTCAATACCAGGTTGAGATGCAAATGAGGAGACTTCACTCAGGCAAGTCTGCTGGACCAGACGGAGTGAGTCCCCTTGTCCTCAAGACCTGTGCCCCCCAGCTGTGTGGAGTCTTTCATAAACTGTTTATGCTGAGTCTGAGTCTGCAGAGGGTCCCGGTGATGTGGAAGACATCATGCCTCGTCCCTGTACCAAAGACGCCACGTCCCAGTGGCCCCCAGGATTACAGGCCCGTGGCATTGACCTCCCACATCATGAAGACCCTGGAAAGGCTCATCCTGGACCAGCTGCGACCCATAGTAAGACCACACCTGGATCCCCTTCAGTTCGCTTATCAGCCTCGTCTCAGAACTGAGGACGCCATCATCTACCTGCTCAATCGTGTCTACACCCATCTGGACCAGCCGGCGAGCACTGTGAGGGTCATGTTTTTTGACTTTTCCAGTGCTTTCAACACCATCAGGCCGACCCTCCTGGGTGATAAGTTAGCAGCGATGCAGGTGGATGCTTCTCTGGTGTCCTGGATTGTTGATTACCTGACAGGAAGACCACAATATGTACGTCTCCCACAGTGTGTGTCTGACAAGGTGATCAGCAACACAGGGGCACCACAGGGGACTGTCCTCTCCCCCTTCCTCTTCACCCTCTACACCACAGACTTCAGCCACTGCACAGAGACATGCCATCTTCAGAAGTTTTCTGATGACTCTGCGGTGGTTGGATGCATCAGCAGGGATGATGAGACAGAGTACCGGGCTGTGGTCGACTCCTTTGTCACGTGGTGTGAGCAGAATCATCTGCAGCTCAACGTGGCAAAGACCAAGGAACTGATCGTGGACTTCAGGAAGACCAGGAAACACTTGACCCCTGTTTCAATTCAGGGGGTCAGTGTTGACATTGTGGAGGACTATAAATACCTTGGAGTACACATTGACAATAAACTGGACTGGGCTAAAAACACCACAGCACTTTACAGGAAGGGCCAGAGTCGTCTCTATTTTTTGAGGCGACTGAGGTCCTTCAACATCTGCCAGAAAATGCTGAGGATTTTCTATGAGTCTGTTGTGGCCAGTGCGATCCTCTATGCTGTTGCATGCTGGGGGAGCAGGCTGAGGGTCGCAGATGCCAACAGACTTAATAAACTAATCCGTAAGGCCAGCAATGTTGTGGGGATGGAGCTGGACTCCCTCAAGGTGGTGTCGGAGAGGCGGATGCTGTCCAAGATAAAGACAATGTTGGATAACACCTCCCACCCACTCCATGACATGCTGGTCAGTCACAGGAGCACGTTCAGTGAGAGACTGAGATTACCGAAAAGCACCACTGAACGACACAGGAAATCATTCCTGCCTGTGGCTCCCTGTACAACGCATCCACTTAACACACTGGTTACTGCTACAACTACACATGTTTCTTTTCCAACTATTTATTTATGAGTGACTTATGTATGTATGTATGTATATATATATTGTACTATTCTTAGTTAGTGTATTGTCTGTCTTGTCTTAATGTTGGTTTAAAATGGAGCACTGTAACAAAAAATAATTTCCCCCAGGGATCAATAAAGTATTCTGATTCTGATTCTGATATTACCGTATTGTGTGTGTATAACCTCTTTTTAAGTTTTGTGGATATTCTACACAGGCACGCTGGTTTGATTTTCTTGGGATGCTCAGCACATCAAACCTTGAAGCAGATGGACTACAGCAAAAGAAGACCATACTGGGTGTCACTAAAGTCTGCTAAGAACAGGAAAATGAGGCAACAATTCACACCAAATCGTTGCCTTGGCAGACAAAAGATTGAAAATATGTTTTCTGGTCTGACGAGTCGCTACTTCTGTTGTGATATTTGAACGGTCAGAGACTGGTGGAAGCAGCATAAAATGCTGGATCCATCCTGCCTTGTATCAATGGTTCACGGTTTGATGGTCAATAATCCAGGTAAGGAAATCCCATAAGGTTTATTGAGTTCATCTGTAAATAACATTTTTCAGTGGGAAAAGTATGGATGAGAAATTAAACTATTCACCCACTGAAAATGCTGCATCCAAATAAAATGAATCAACTTTTAAACAACATGGTGTACCTGAGTAATGTCCAGCCCTTTAGAAACCACAGTTTTCCAACAGGGTAACACCATGTCACATGTCAGCTCAAATCACCACTACACAAAATATTCCCTCTAATATATCCTTTTGTATATTAGAAGTGTGTTGTAAAGGAGAATGCATTTTTTAAGTAACATATGCTCCATGCAGGTGTTAGAAAATGTCCACCTAGATTTTGAGATGCCCTACATGAAAAGTCCCTCCCGGCTGGAAATATTTACCTTTCACAAAGGATAGCATGTATACTTCTGTGGTCATGCAAGAAATGTTTACATTATTCTTATTTTTCAGAAATAGATAAGATATTCTCGGGCCAGATGACTCACTAATTTTAGCTAAAAAAGACTTTTAAAAAAAGGCAAACGCCACTGTAATTCTGCGGGAAAAAACAATGAAAAGTTTGAACTAAATACACATTTGTTTGTTGGACCATTAGGAACCGCGAGAAAACTCGAACAAAACAGTGAATTGCTCTGTAGTTTAGATATTTGTTAAGCGTATTACACAAATTACGTAAGCCTCAATAGAAACCATTGAGAGACTGATCTGTTCAATATCACAGACCCATGACTTCACTATCTGTCGATATTTGCTGGTAAACGTTTATGTTGGCTTTCGCTCCAGCAAATAGCCAGAGCCCAGACACAGCTTACAGCCTCGGTCTGAGCATACCCCGGTTATTAGTCTCCAGGGTTTTTCTTACCACCAATTCTTACTTAATTTAAATACAAACGCACACCAATGCTGTTAAACGAAATAGGTAGAAGACTTATCAGTAAAAACAAATTTTATGTGAACTTACTTCGGCATGTTTCACAGGAACCTCCACCAGAAAGCGCGACGCCGGTGCTCCCAATAAGCGTTCCGACAAGATATGGAGACCTACACAAATTTAGTTCCGCCTAAAATCGTGCTATGGAAAATTACATGGTTTTCTTTCTTCTGTTGGTATTTAGTTGTTATCACAGCCATGGCTTAAGTCACAAATTAGCATGTATGTGGCATGTATTGGCTTTAACTTGTTAACCCAGTTTCTAAAACCATATATTAGATTTAGTAGTTTGTTAACTGCAAATGACATGAATTGAATTTTGTATGTGTTGTATGTGCTTTTTCTTTAGTTATTGATGAACTCACAAGTTAGTTGTCATTTAAATACAGTAGATGAAAAGTACAATGATAATAATAATAATAATAATAATAATTTTTTGACATTTAGTGATTTCCATTACTATTAGGCAGTACATACTACCCCTGCATGTAAATGACGTAATTACATTCGTAAGTGCAACCAAAATCAGCAACTTTCAAACAAACAAACTAATTACATTTTTTAAACCCACCATATTATTTGTACCAATAATAAAACAATTATATTTTGCAATCCAGTTAAAAAAAAGAAGGTGGTGCAGATAAAGGGCACCATTTACATGTATGTAGTAGATTCAGTGTTGTTCAAAACAAAAACAAAAAAAAAACCCAACATAAATAAAATAAATGTGTTCATTTCTCCCAAGACACTGGACAGGAAATGTTGTCAAAAGCACTATATTCATATAACCCCTTATATTGATAATGAACAACACAAGTTTTTTAAAACTTTGTATTCATTTATCATTTATAAAATTGAAAAATGGGGATTTTGAAGCATGACATTGATACATAAAATATGATTATGTGAATAGATAAAAGATTAGGTACATGAGGTATAATGTTAAACTGTGAAAATTTGATATATGTAAATGATATATACAGATCGTTATTGATTTATATATTTCTTTCCTGTATGTTGAATTTTGCTTTCAAGCATAATCACTTCATAGAAAGGTTAAGGAAAAGTACATCTTTAAAAAAGTGAGTTTTTATAATTCTGAAAAATTTTATATGTGTAATTCAATTCTAATTCTAATTCAAATTTTATATAATTAATATATTCAGTGCTGTTTTCATGTACATCGGTAGTCATACTGTCCATATTTTACATTGAACAGATAGATGGGAAACAGATTTCATTGATAAACCAATGAAAAGGTGGCTACAAATAGCAACAGATGACGTCGACGCCCACCAAGTGATTGGCGGAGGGCGACGAGCGCGCTGTTGCAACGTCAAACATCGTCCCCCTAGTTGTGCCATGCGCATTAACGGTTGTTGTTGTTGAACTGGTTGTTATGGCTGAACAAGGCCTCGGACTCAATTGAGAGAGGACCCCCGTACCACCCCCGTCTCCGCCACGGGACACCTGGCACCCATGGAGGGCACGGACATGGACGTGGACGCGGAGCTCATGCAGAAGTTCAGCTGCATGGGCACCACGGACAAGGACGTCCTTATTTCGGAGTTCCAGAGGCTGCTGGGCTTTCAGCTCAACCCTGCCGGCTGCGCCTTCTTCCTGGACATGACCAACTGGTGAGTGCGGGGATTGGAGGGCCCGCTGTGGGGAGGACAGGAGTATGACGCTAACCTAGCTTTATAATTAGCTTGTTAGCCTACATAGATAAAAAAAAATGTTCAAAATAGAGCGCTATGGAGGTGATGTTGAACCCTGAAGGTAATCATATCACCATTCCCATTCTATGGGATGACTGTTAACTCCAAGCTATCATCACTGGCAAACGGAAGTGAAACGGTAAAGTTTGCCGTGACCGCAGAGGAAACAGTAAGGTGAAGTCACCGAGGAACCAAATAGCTAGCAGGCTAATTTAAGCACAGGGAACTCTCCCTCCCGGATCGTCAGCCATGTTACATAACAGCGCACAGAGCCAGTTAAACCGTGCTCATCGGGAAGCCAAAACTCAAGGCAGCGTCGCTCACTTCACGTTATTCTGATGACGTAACCAGTCGTGATCTATCAGCGGCCGACAACAAGTGGTCTTGATCACAACGCCTTTGTGCTCCTGGCCAGCTATGCTCACGTTCTTTAGTTTGTCAGCGATTGATGCCCTTTATTGGATCAATTTTGAAAGATAAAACTTGATTTCACATAGCTTCTGTATAGGGGAATGGAGCTTAGGAGGTCATAATGGAAAGAAGGCATCATTGCGCGGCAGTTGTTTGAATCTGTCCCCTGAATCCAAGATTTAGAAGTTCTAAGTAAACATGAATTTATGGCTAGTATATGAGCAATGGCTCAGAGGTAGCAAACCACTAAACCAGGCAGCCTTATTTCTCTCTTACTGGCAAAGCTAAACTAAGAGAAGTGCCACTAAGATGACTATGTAGGACTGTACAACTTTGTTTTTACTTCTTTTTGTTGTGTATTTTTCACACTTACATGCTTCAGATCAGCAAAAAATGTGAGTAGACAAAGTTAATCAGAGTTAATACAAAATACAGTTTTTATATGACAATTTAATTAAGGGGGGAAAAGTTATCCAAACCTATCTGAGACAAACCTAATAACTAGTTTTGCCACCCTTGGCAGTAAGAACTACAATTAAGAGTCTGCAGTAACTGGCAATGAGTCTTTTACACAGCTGTGGAGGAATTATGGCCCACTCTTTAATTCAGCCACATTAGAGGCTTTTCGATCATGAGCAGCCTGTTTAAGGTTATGCCAAAGCATCTTAATCAGATTTAAATTCAGACTTTAACTAAGCCACTCCAAAACATTTGTTTTCTTTTTATCTTATTTATTTTGATCTTTCTGATATTTTGTTGTTGTCCTGCTGCATAACCTGGGTGTGCTTCTGCTTCAGGACAAAAAACCGATGGCTTCAGGTTTTTCTAGTATAGATTGGAATTCACGATTCCATCAATAATGGCAAGTCGTCCAGCTCCTAAAGCAGCAAAGCAGCCCAAGGCCATTATACTACCACCACCATGATTGACTATTGGTGTGATGTTATTTCTTATCAAATATTGTGTTAGTTTATGCCAGATATAAACTTTCCAAAAAACTGAACCAGTCTCATCATTCCACTGAATATTTTCTGTTTTGGGGATCATCAGGTGCATTTGGCAAGCCTTTGTGGGGATTTTTTTGGTAGCTCAGTAGGTAGAGCAGGTCATCTAATAATTGGAAAGTTGGTGGTTTGGTCCCTGGCAGCTCCAGTCTGCATGCCAGATATCTGTGGGCAAGATACTAACTATGCATACTAGAATGGATGCATCAGAGTATGAATGTGTGTAAAATTTAGATAGAAAGCACTTAAGCATAGAAAAATGAATAGGAGTGTGTGAATGAGGCATGTTATACAAAACGCTTTGTGCTGTGGAAGAGTAGAAAAGTGCCATATAAGAATCCATTTTTGGTCAGAAGTGTTTTTGCCCAGTCTCTGTTTTTTGTTGAGTCATACACTCTGACATTACGTGAGCCAAGTGTGGCCTGCAGTTCCTTAGATGATGTTCTTGGAGGAATTTTAGTTTGGATAGCCCCCCCCCCCCTTAATACATGAAATCATCATTTAAAATGTATTTGTTCTTTTTGACTAATTAAAATTTGTTTGATCTGAAAACATGTAAGTGTAATATCCAAAATGTAAGAAATCAGAAAAGGCAGATACTTTTTAACAGTACTGTACTCAGGAGGTGCATGTTGAAGTAGTCAAATATGTTATGAGGACAAGCTGATCTGGCAAATATGTTACAAATAATGCTAATTGTAAAAGTAGGGCAGGCTTTGCAAAGACAAACAAAAACACTTGGACAGATTTTACTTTATACTTCAGCACTATGATTTCAAGTTTAATAACCAGGATCGATAGGTATTGCTGATGTGTATTAACTCTATGCTCGCTTCTTTTGCATTGGAACAGGAATCTGCAGGCTGCTATTGGTGCATATTATGACTTTGAAAGTCCCAATGTCAACACCCCATCTATGTCCTTTGTTGAGGATGTGACAATTGGGGAAGGAGAGTCTGTCCCTCCAGATACGCTGTTCACTAAGACCTGGAGGATACAAAACACAGGTATATGGGCTTTACATTTACACCTTCACATTGTATACATGTAGATAGTCTTTATAAATCTGTAACGTGTTCATGGATTTTGTTGAGATGTATTTTGAATGAATTCTTCTTGGTGTCTTGTAGGTGCAGAGTCATGGCCACCGGGCGTTTGTCTCAAGTACATTGGAGGCGATCAGTTTGGGCATGTAAACACAGTTATTGTGAAGTCGCTAGATCCCCAGGAAATATCAGATGTGAGTGTGCAGATGCGAAGTCCCACAACTCCTGGCATGTACCAGGGCCAGTGGAGGATGTGTACTGCCACTGGATTATTTTATGGAGGTAAGAACCACTACTACTTTGATTAACTATCAAGTACATTTATGAGACCTATGACTAATAATAGTAAATAATAATTTCAGTTCATACTAAGCCAAGATAATTAATCAGATTTATATCTCATTTACAATTTTCGGTTCCCGTGATGATTAAAAACAACATTATAATACAACTGTTAGTATTTTGCTTTCATGTTCAGAACAAAGGTCTTGTTTAGGTACTCTGTAATACATTAGGCTCCCCTTTTCTTCATAGCTGTGTTCTTTGCTCATCCTAATAACTTAAAGTCAGTCGCTTTTTACTGCAGCTTCAGAAAAGCTCATTAAGAGACATCAATCTAGAGCAGGGGTGCCCAATCCTGGTCCTCGAGAGCTACCGTCCTGCAGCTTTTAGATGCATCCTTGTTCCCACACACCCGAATCAAATGAATGGCTTGTTATCAGGCCTTTGCCAAACACGATGGCATGCTGAAGAGGTAATCAAACCATTTGATTCAGCTGTGTTGGAGTAGGGATGCATCTAAAAGCTGCAGGATAGTAGCTCTCGAGGACTGGGATTGGGCAGCCCTGATCTAGAGGAAGTAAGACTCAAGTTTTTGTAGTCAAAAACTGCAGGATTATCAGTTGTGTGTGGCTCCCTGTTTCTGCAGATCCGACGGTCTTTCACTCAGCCCACTTTCAACAGTGTGCGACAATTTGCTGTCGGCTTTGGTTTTTTTCTCGCCTCTGTGACTGCTTTGCAGGTCTCTGAGCCACTTGAGCTCACTGTCACTCTGTGCCCTCTTGGCCTCCATCTGTGCCGGCAGACTTCCCACAGCGGAGGCAGGTTGGCAGGAACCAATAGCTACCGGAGACAAAAAATTGCCCCCTGGTCAAGGCCTAACACTGTTCCTCACCCCCCATGATTATGACTTTTGCCATAATTGAACTGCCTTAGTCTGTAATCAGAATCAGAATACTTTATTGATCCTTGGGGGAAATTATTTTTTTGTTACAGTGCTCCATTATAAACCAACATAAACCAACAGTAAGACAAGACAGACAATACGCTAACTAAGAATAGTACAATATATACATATATATATACATACATAAGTCACTCATAAATAAATAGCTGGAAAAGAAACATGTGTAGTTGTAGCAGTAACCAGTGTGTTAAGTGGATGCGTTGTACAGGGAGCCACAGGCAGGAAAGATTTCCTGTGTCGTTCAGTGGTGCTTTTCGGTAATCTCAGTCTCTCACTGAACGTGCTCCTGTGACTGACCAGCATGTCATGGAGTGGGTGGGAGGTGTTATCCAACATTGTCTTTATCTTGGACAGCATCCGCCTCTCCGACACCACCTTGAGGGAGTCCAGCTCCATCCCCACGACATTACTGGCCTTACGGATTAGTTTATTAAGTCTGTTGGCATCTGCGACCCTCAGCCTGCTCCCCCAGCATGCAACAGCATAGAGGATCGCACTGGCCACAACTGACTCATAGAAAATCCTCAGCATTTTCTGGCAGATGTAGAAGGACCTCAGTCGCCTCAAAAAATAGAGACGACTCTGGCCCTTCCTGTAAAGTGCTGTGGTGTTTTTAGCCCAGTCCAGTTTATTGTCAATGTGAACTCCAAGGTATTTATAGTCCTCCACAATGTCAACACTGACCCCCTGGATTGAAACAGGGGTCAAGTGTTTCCTGGTCTTCCTGAAGTCCACGATCAGTTCCTTGGTCTTTGCCACATTGAGATGCAGATGATTCTGCTCACACCACGTGACAAAGGAGTCGACCACAGCCCGGTACTCTGTCTCATCATCCCTGCTGATGCATCCAACCACCGCAGAGTCATCAGAAAACTGAAGATGGCAGGTCTCTGTGCAGTGGCTGAAGTCTGTGGTGTAGAGGGTGAAGAGGAAGGGGGAGAGGACAGTCCCCTGTGGTGCCCCTGTGTTGCTAATCACCTTGTCAGACACACACTGTGGGAGACGTACATATTGTGGTCTTCCTGTCAGGTAATCAACAATCCAGGACACCAGAGAAGCATCCACCTGCATCGCTGCTAACTTATCACCCAGGAGGGTCGGCCTGATGGTATTGAAAGCACTAGAAAAGTCAAAAAACATGACCCTCACAGTGCTCGCCGGCTGGTCCAGATGGGTGTAGACACGATTGAGCAGGTAGATGATGGCGTCCTCAGTTCCGAGACGAGGCTGATAAGCGAACTGAAGGGGATCCAGATGTGGTCTTACTATGGGTCGCAGCTGGTCCAGGATGAGCCTTTCCAGGGTCTTCATGATGTGGGAGGTCAGTGCCACGGGCCTGTAATCCTGGGGGCCACTGGGACGTGGCGTCTTTGGTACAGGGACGAGGCATGATGTCTTCCACATCACTGGGACCCTCTGCAGACTCAGACTCAGCATAAACAGTTTATGAAAGACTCCACACAGCTGGGGGGCACAGGTCTTGAGGACAAGGGGACTCACTCCGTCTGGTCCAGCAGACTTGCCTGAGTGAAGTCTCCTCATTTGCATCTCAACCTGGTATTGAGTGAAGGTGATGGGTGGGGGAGGGGTGTCAGGAATCTCACAGGAGGCAACATGTGAAGAGAGAGGCTGGCACAGTGGTGTGGCTCTGGATTCCAGGCTGACTGCAGGTGAGGTTGTGGGGGTCGGAGCAGACACTGTGGTGTCGAATCTATTGAAAAACAGATTCAACTCGTCGGCTCTATTCTCACCTCCCTCAGCTCCCCTGCTGTTGGTTGGCCTGAATCCAGTGATGGTCTTCATGCCCCTCCACACCTCACTCATGCTGTTCTGCTGGAGTTTCCACTCCAGCTTCCTCCTGTAATTGTCCTTAGCCTCTCTGATCTTGTCCTTTAGTAACACCTGGACCTTCCTCACCTCCTCTTTATTGCCCCCTCTGAAAGCCCTCTTCTTGTTGTTGAGGAGGGCTTTGATGTCCTTAGTCACCCACGGCTTGTTATTTGGGTAACAATGAACAGTCTGAGCTGGAACAATGGAGTCGGTGCAGAAAGTTATGTAGTCTGTGATACACTCAGTAAGCCCATTGATGTCCTCGGCGTGAGGCTCACAGAGTGTTTCCCAGTTGGTCACCTCGAAACAGCCCTGTAGTTCCGCTATTGCCTCCTCTGACCACCTCCTAACAGTCCTGGTGGTCACAGGTTCCCTCCTCACAATTGGCACATAGCGGGGGGTGAGGTGAATCAGGTTATGATCTGACCTACCAAGTGGGGGGAGGGAGGAGGAGCTGTATGCATCCTTGACGTTAGCATACAGTAAGTCTAAGATTTTCTCTCCCCTGGTGGGACAGTCCACATATTGTTTGAATGTTGGTAGTGTATTGTCCAGTGATACATGGTTGAAGTCACCCGAGATCACAATAAAGGCACTCGGGTGCTGAGTCTGTAGCCGAGCTATGGCAGAGTGGATAGTGTCACATGCAGCTGTGGGGTTAGCAGAGGGGGGAACATAGACAGCCACCAAGATGACGTGAGAGAATTCCCTGGGTAAATAATACGGCCTGAGTCCAACAGCACACAGTTCAGTGTCCGGGCAACAAGTCCTTTCTTTGATTGTTATGTTGGCAGGGTTACACCACCGGTTGTTAACTAAAACAGCAAGCCCACCTCCTTTCCGCTTACCGCTAGCGATGCTGTCCCTGTCCGCCCAAACAGTGTGGAAGCCTTCCACGGAAGCATTCTCATCGGGAATGTCCTGGTGCATCCATGATTCGGTGAAACACATCAGGCTACACTCTCGGTATTCCCTCTGACTCCGTACCAGTGCTGAGAGCTCGTCGATTTTATTTGCCAACGATCGCACATTTCCCATCATGATAGACTGCAGACATGGTTTATACCTCCTCCTCGCTTCGAGCCTCCGCTGTCTCACCGTCTCCTTCTTTCTTCTCTTCTGTCCTTGACCTCTGCATCCCCGATGTGTTTTCCTCCAAATTTCAGCTGGTACTTCTGCGGGCCTGGCCAGCGAGCCGGCCGGCATCAGGGCGATCAGCTGATCTCTGGAGTAAACAGTCCGTGAGTGTAAGAGATGTGCCGCGGTCCCGTTCCTTGATAAAAGTAACAGTTCCACGGCCACCAGAAGAACAAAAACTCTCTCAATCCACATGATTGAGTAAAAGATAATAAACGGATGAAAATACAAGTCAGAAAAAAAAAAGAATACGTAAGAAAAAAGAGCTAAACTAAGAGAAAAGCAGGAGCGACTGTAACAGGCTGCACGCTGGTTGGCGCATACTTCAGTTTCTCATAAAATAAGACTAACAACAAAATTTCATCAGACTGTCAGGCTTTAACCAGACACCAGACAATGTTGAGGATGCCCGTGGTTTAAGCCTTCATTTGAGACTTGTAACAAACCTACTTCATATTGTTGTCTCAAGCATGTAGCTCTGGCTGTGAGCACAGAGGTCCCACCCGCTATCTCAGTCTTTTATTTTAGAGGGACAGACAATCAGAAGAAAGCTGGTTTAAAGTGAAGGGGGAAGGGAGTGAAATCTGCATGTTTCTGACAGAAGGTCACCTGGGGAGCTCCACAAATGCCCAGCAGAGAATCAACATCACCCTCAGCTGTAGATATTCACACCTTAGCCTGTGAAACCTGTTCACAGCAGTCTCTTATCTCCTTCCTCATCATGCACTCCTGTGCTTACATCTACCTCTCCCTTGTTGTTGTTATCAGAATCAGAAAACTTTATTAATCCCTAAGGAAATTATGCAATTATGTCAGCACCATTAGTTACATTGCTGGTAACAGTGTTAGTGTTGGAAGAGGTCACAATACAAAGTGGAAGATAATAGTTTCAGTAATTATTTTCTAAAAGCTTCAAAACAGCAATGCAGTGCATGCTTTAGGGGATAACCTCCAAAAACCAGTGTTTCACCAGCTGTAAAGCATGCAAAAATGCTCCAAAAGAGTACATATAAATCCATATAAACAGTTGGAAAAGAGCAGAAAAGTTACCCGTTAAAAACCTTACTAGCTGCATACTCTTTTTTTTGTTTTTTTGGCACCAACATACAGCAACAAATTCCTGTTTGTGTACAAGCTTGGTAATAAAAGCAATTGTGATTCTACATATTCTCTTAATGGCAATTTAACACTAAGAAAGTTGTCAAACTGGCAAAACATTTGAGTCTTACACAGTCAGGTCACTTTTGTGCTTGTTTGTTATCTCCACAGATGTAATATGGGTGATTCTTAGTGTAGAAGTTGGAGGTCTTCTTGGAGTGACCCAGCAGCTATCTTCCTTCGAGACAGAATTCAACACTCAGCCCCAGCGCAATGTGCAGGGAGACTTCAACCCTTTTGCCTCACCACAGAAGAACAAGCATGATGCCACTGACAACAGTTTCAGAGATCCAGGTGGAGCCTGGGAACGCACGCAAGAGCCAATCCAGCAAGATCAGAATGGACTGTCTCATAATGCTGTAAATAGGGCGTCAAATGGTCTCCAAACTAATCTTTCTGTGGTAACTTATGGACAGGTATGTATATGTAAAAATGAACTCATCACAGATCTGCTCTCACCTTTAAGCCTACATCACTACATTCACTCCTTTATACTTTTAAGTACCATATGCAAGTTTTTGTAAAAACTATATTCTCTGTTCTACAGGTGATGGGCAGCAGATGAGCAGTTGTTTTGACTTGTACAAAATGTTTAAATATTGAGCTTTATGCAGTTCTATGGCTCTATAGGGTGTAGCTTACGAAGTGTTCGACATTGCCAGGATGTCTTTGCATCTGTGTGTTTCACATAAACCTCAAACCCCTGACAGGTATCACAGTGGCAGTTATCAGCTTTCTTTGTTAACACATGTTTGGATTCTGCCTGTGTTCACTAGAGATTATAACAAAGAATATAATGGAAAAATGCAACACTGGCGTTGCAAATAAGAGAGCAGTACTGGCAAGAAAAAGATTAATCTCTGGAATTTGTAAGTTATTTATTTTACCACTCGTGTACCCTCCATGTCGCTGTTTATTTATAACGTGACAGCTGCACATTAGAGCTCTTAAACTTGATCCATTTAAACAAAGCACTAAGTAACCTTTACGTGCTGCTTTCAGCTCTGACGCTGTCCCACCAAGAAGGAGATGTGGAAATCATATCAGTGCTGAATTGTGAGACTGAAACCTTCTTTCAGCAATGCTACGTGGATTTTTTTTCTTTATACAAAAAAAAGAAGAAGCGATAATGATCATTATTTCTCTGTAAAATTAAATTCTATTACATTATCAGTGTTTAGTTTAGTTCCACTTAACCTGTGAAGCTGGTCCCAAGTATCAGATGTCTTTTTTTCCTCTCTCTCTTTTTATGGGCATGAATGTGATAATTGCATTTATCATTTTCTTCCTCTTGGGACTACACATATTTGCACACATTTTAACACAAATTTAATATATTCAATTCACCTACATATACTTCGCACTGAGTAAAATGTTGCCAAAGGAAAGTTCACGTGAGTAATTAGATGATTAGATATCTTTACTCGGGGGATTGTGGTTAGACACTAACCGTCTTCTTGGCAGTCTGCTCTGCAGCTGTCGGCATATCAGGTTGTGGACAGTTAGACGAGCCTCAGGGTTTAAAACTTTATTCTAATTAGTTGTAACTTGAGATGGATTACTTAAAACAGAAAAGAGTTTCTGTGACTTAATCCATTTTAGTCTTACGGTACAGTTTGGCGAAGCATATTGCGCAATCGTCTGATGATGCAGAACAAAGTTTGAATATTAAAAAAAAAATGTTCTAATTTTACAGACAAAGTAGGGTTTTTGTGTGTGTGTGTGTGTGTGTGTGTGTGTGTGTGTGTGTGTGTGTGTGTGTGTGTGTGTGTGTGTGTGTGTGTGTGTGTGTGTGTGTGTTTTGGCGGTAGCTACATTCAAATCAGCGGTTGGTCTGCAAATGGTCAAAGCCAAAACCGCTTTCCCTTTTCTTTTGTAAGTTTGAGTAAATAAACCTCACTTAAATATATATTTTTTAATTACAGTGGAAGGCCTGAACATTCCAAAGGAATGAAAAGCCCCACTTTTTCAACTGGGAATGCTATAGAGTTTTAGTTTTGGCCAGGTTTTGTATTTTCTTGCAGTGTTGGTGGTAAGTATCAGAGAAAAGCAAAGCGAGCTCCTCATTTCTTGTTAAGTTTTTACTTTTATTCTTAATTACTGTAATTGCAATTCTAGTGTGGCTAAACAGCCTGTTAAAATCAGAGATGATATGGATTGTTGCTACAGTTTGGCTGACAGGTAATTATTTGTGACACGTGTAAACCTCTATGTTACAGCGTTGTTAAACTCCCTCAGTGGTCTTTGTTGAAGAAAAAATTACAGTTAAATCTTTTAGATGAGACCTTTTTGTTCTATGGTATTCTCTCCTCAAACACTGTATGGACTGAACCACCTACACATTACACCTGGAGGAGCTGATCGCCCATGCCACGGAGCTCCATGCATGCAGTTATTATGCTGATGTTTATGCCAGTGGAGGTTTTGGCGTCTGCACTTTCTGGGTCAGCAGAGAGCTGGCGACTTTTATGCACATGGCTGAAGCGCTGTGGTTCCGCAATGCTTCCACTTTCCACTTAAAGCCGATCGTGGACTCTCTAGGAGGGAAGAAATTTGCATGAGCCGACTTGTTGCAGTGGTGGCATCCTGTTACAGTACCACACTCAAATTTAGTAAGCTCTTTAGAACAACCCATTATTTTATATATGCTTGTAAAGGCACACTGCATGGCTACGTCCATCATCTTATACACCTGTAGAAATGCAAATATCAGAATTCAAAGGTTAAGAGGTGTGGTCCAGTACTTTTCATAGGCAAAGCTTTGTTCACAGTTTGACCTCTCAACCTTTTCAGGGTTTGTTACACTGGAATAATTAGAGTCAACTAGCTGTGTGAATCTTTTGTGGCTTTTTAAGCGATGCATTAATTCGAAAGAAGACTGCCTGGGCGGTTTGGTTTTGTCACCTTTTATTACCGCCCTGAAACTGAAGATAAACACAGACATGGTGGAGCTTATGCTTTTCTTTCCCCTTTGTGTTGTAATAGAAACTAAACCAAAAGGCTTTCTCTCATTTTTTTTTTTTGTCTTCCCCCACAGGGACCCTACCCATTTGGACAGAGCTAGAATGACAAAGACCCCTCTCCCCCACGGTGAATGAAGAGCTTAGCACCCTGGGAGTCCTTAAACACAGAGGAGTTGGAGGGGGAGAGGAACAGTTGTTTTATATTGACTCATGACAACCCTCTTCCAAAAACAACCCGTGACCCTTTCCACAGAAACACAGAGGACAGTGAGGTGATGGATTACATCAGCTGCCGTGAAACATCCCACCTGACATCAACACCTGGACTCGCATGTGTGAATGCTTCATTTAAGAGTGCTATAAACCTTTACGAATAGATACACCTGACTATTTTTTATTTACGTGGTAAAAACGTGCCTAATTAAAGTGAAAGTCACCCTAAACAGTTTGGTATTCCCGTGGGCAGTTGAATGCTTTCTCTCTTTTGGGTTCCTACCCAGGTCTAGAAATTTTTTTATTTATTTTTTTAAATATGTTAGAGTAGTACAGGAAATTCTAGTGGTCATTCATGTTGAGGTTTTACACAGTATTTCAAAAAAGGTGTTATCTTTTATTCACCATCCCCCTCAAAAAAATGTAAAAAATCTAAATGTGCAGAAGTTTCAAACTCCTTTAGGTAAAACACAGAAGCAGAAAACTACACATAAGAAAGGAAAGAAAGAAAACATGCACAGGTCTTTGCCAGCTCTGGAAAATCATCACTTAAGTGCGTACAAAAATGTAAGCCTCAAAGTTGCATTCATGTATGAGAGAGATGGGAATCTTTCCCATCATCAACCAATTTTGCATCACCAGACAACTGGTCGTAATGGATATGGTGATGCCATGTTTAAAATGTAACACTATGTCTAAAGTGCCCCTGTTATGCTCATTTACAGCCTGAATTGTTTTACATGATTTCAGTGTTCAAAATAATGTTCACATTTTTGGCACGCTCACAGCTTTTTGAGGCCCCTCTCATGACAAGTGAGGAAACCGTCTGAAAGCTGTTGACTGCTAACAAAAGGTTTTTAAAACTGTTAGAAATACATTGTATCGCTTCTGCCTTTTACTTTGACTCATCAGCACAGCTGTTGTCTGCTAGCTATGATAATGTTGATCGTTACTGTTAAAACACAAGGATTTTTAGCCTTGTGAAAATGGCTGATTAGTCCTGTACTGTGCTGTGTTTGTGTCACTATTACATGTGTGAAATGTGTAAATGAGGACAGCTTTTTTTTTGGAGTTGGAATAATTCAGTTTGGCCTTTTTAACTCTGCAAACTATTTCCATGCGCAGAAGATATGTAACACACTGGAGGGAAGGAGAAAGCACAATAGGGGCACTTTAATTTTGGCTTTGGCAACATTGAATATCTGACTTTGGCTAAAGTGAGTCGTCCGCATTTGTTTGGTTAAAGCTCCAGAAAAATCACACATTTCCATTTGTAATTCAAATTTTAAGAAATTCACAAGCTGGAAACTTGAAATTCTCAAAACTCCAATATGACTCCAGCAGTTACTGCATTGCAGCAACACACTTTCCCCCCTGCTACGACTTGGCTTGTTAGACTGATTGCTCCACATTCAGTCACTTTTTTTCCCCCTTTTCTTTGCAGTCCTTGATTTGAGTTTAGCACTCATCCTTGATAATTTGGAGATTTTATGTTCTGCTGTCATACAGATTTGCACTGTAAGATGGCTTGGATGCTTCCAACAGAAGCCGTTTTCTCTCGTTACTGCAGTTAACTTCAAACTAAGCAGGGTTGGACTTTGTGAATCCAGGATGCCATTCAATTCAAGTCAGACAACATGCATTTGACTTGTGTCGTCTGACAAAATATCTAAAGAAACAAGTCTTATTATCCAAGTTTACATAGACTATTAAAAGCTAAGACTTCCTGCCCTTCTGCATATAAATATTTGTCATTCTTGTGTAGGAACCCAGTTTCTTCCAAAGACAAAATCCAGAGAGACCAGACACTAACGGGTGGCATCATCCGCTGCATAGTCTGCAGGTGCATAATTGAAACTGCATGGGACAAGGGTGGAGTTTATTTTATTATTATTATTTTTGTTTTGTTTTGTTTAGGGTGGGTTTCGCTTTTAATGGAGGCTGAAGCGCAAATGGATGTGAGTAAGCTTGAATATGTGAGTTGTGAGGAAAGGTTGATAAAGCCATCTAAATCTATTTTGCGTGATGAATGACTGAGTCCATGTCTATGTATGTGCCTGCCTGGTGCGTGTGTGCGTGTAAATGTTAATGGTTTCTCTTTGGATTGAACTGACATAAATGGTGTATACTACTTGGGGAAAGGATGACTTGACACATGCACATCATTACTGAGAGAGCTTTAATAAGTGTGTACCTCAGAAGTATTTTTGAGTGATTCTGCACCAAAAATTCACGCATCAAAAATGTCCCAGATGTTATTTATTTTGTCTTTTTGTCTGTGCTGCAGATTTAATAATTCCCATTCATAGCCAGCAGGTGGTGCTAAAAATCAGAAGACCAAACTACACCAGACTTGTCATGAGTGCTGAGTATACTGAATTGAGGGGGGAAAGGTGATGAGTTGTAGTGTGAGCCTAGCAGATTGTCTGAAGAATGTAGATGTTTGTTATCAGCATTGTTAGCACTGAGGGTCAGTTAAGGTTTTCTTTGGCTTATTGTGGATCGTGACACCAGCATTCCCCCCTCCTCAAAATATTGATTTGTGTATTCCTCACAGCTTCAGGTTTTTGTTTTTATATATCCTGAAATGAAAGGTTTCAATGTTAAACACTAGTTTCATTCCTACACCAGTGTCTGATGTTGACTGTGAAGGTTATTGTATGTTTTTTGGGTTTGTTTGTTTTTCTCTTCTGATCACATGAATGAGTTTGTCTGCTGTTACACCTGAATTTCTACTTCAGCTTTGCTGCCTTCATTATGTCCATGTTTTGTTTTTTTTTTGTTTGTTTGTTTGGTTTTTTTTCTGTGTATCTTTTTGGCCTAAAAATAAAATGGGTGGTCCATAGAACGCCATTATAGTGTTACAGTTTTTATAAGGAAGTGTTCAAACAGGATTATTAGAAACTTTTAATATTTTGATTTTAAAGTCCTTTAAACAACTTTTGATGGTTAATTATCAAGGGGATTGTTTCTTCTATTATAATGTATGTTTATCTTTAAAATTCACCAGCATTCTGTGTTGCAGCTCTTCTCTGTTTGTATTGAGTCATCTGACAGTCCTCCTCCCAAACAGTATACACTGTTCTGCACTGCTTCGATTATTCACGTCTGTCTTTTCCTTCTTTTCGTGTGTGCGTGCATGTGTGCGTGCATGTGTGCGTGCATGCGTGAGCTTCCTTCTTGTTGGCTTGCTTGTGTGTGTGAGGAAGAGAAAAATGGTGAGAAAATACTGCTGGATCCATTCTTTAGTTTTAGTTTGTGACTATGTTTGGACTTGAGATGGGTGGCAGAGTGAGTGGATGAGATGAAAGTTTACATAGTCCTAAGATAGCACATTTATCTGAAGAGAAATTGTCAAAATTAAGTTTTGTTTTTTTTCCTCCTGTAACTATAATTAAGCATTTGTATGATTAAATTAACACTGAAACAATGACTTCAGTGTTTGTTTTTTTCATGGGGTCAAAGTAAATGCCATCTTTGCATAAAATCACTCTATACTCCAGCTGCCGCTTTAACCTTAAGCTACACCCAACACAAACAGTATCATGTAATCGTTGAGCTACAGTTTCACATCCATCGACAGCACAAAAGATGCATTGTGTAGCCACAGTAACATCACGCAAAGTCCCACTTCAGATCTTCAAAATGAGTTTTAGCCACAGCTTACTGTACTTGGATGAACGTGTGGAGTTTTAAGGTAGCAAGCTGCATCCATTAACACAAAAAGTACAACACATAGACACGCGTTCTTTAATTAATGCCAAGCAAATTATTAAATAGTAATAAAATTTCAACCACAAAACCAAAGCCTCTTGGATGATCTGTGTCACACACAGAGCCACATTGTGTTTCATTAAAAGTTCTATAAAAGGCACCATTAGCATGCACATGGTAAACAGGTGCAGATCAGTGATTCTAATTAGCACCAGGGATGCGCCAGCACCTACAGCTGCCAATGTCAGCACATCTGTCAGTCATCGTGGTTGAGCTGTCAGGCTTTGATGCCAGTGTATTTTGGGGCCACACCTATCTTCAAGATAGATGGTGTGCATGTATTGGCAGTTATTAGGTGTTCTATTTTTTTCATTGTTTTTTTTTTTTTTTTTTAATTTTGACCTGTGCTGCCGTGTTATTTTTAGAGAGAAGGCAAAACTTCCAAACAAGCCATAATTGTTCAGGGGTTTTTTCTCGTTGTACTGTCATGAACTCTAACAGTTAACATAACTGGAGTCTGCATGCAGCTCTTGGATCTTTTTGCATTTTCTCTAAATGCGCACGGTCTGATCTTGGGATAAATTTGCTGTGAATGTGACATTGTGTTATCATATATGTGAATGCTTAAGACATGTGAATTGCCAACATTGCTTTTTTTAATAGAAGTCTTGCAGGTCTTGCTCACACTTGCCGTTCATCAGCTAGCAGCACATGACTACTGATGAAGCAGTAAGTCTTTTTGCACGAAAGCCTCATATGACAGCAGCTAGTCTTATGGTGATAAGATATGTTGATAAGGTGTGATATGTCTATGTCTGTATCTATTATTTTGGCAGTATATCAAGGTGTGTGTGTTTATGTGTGGGAAGGCGAGATGTCCATGTGCATTCAGGCAAGCCAGCACTGAGGCAATTGTTTGAATGTGTCTTGTGTGCCAGGGTGACTGAGGACAAATATTGACTTTTGCAGCGTTAATTCAGCAAACATCCCATCATGTCTATCATCTCTCATTGCGCTTGAGTCACTGTTTTTCTATTTTCCTTTTTTCTGTCATTTCTATTAGGTTAATGAGGTCTTTAATGTGAGGCTTCAACTGTTTTAGTGAAAGAATGAAAGTCAGATGTGACAGATAATGTTTTTGTCTTGAAAACTTTACTTTAATATTAAAGTAATTAAAATGGAATACATTTTACTGACTTGGTTTTAAGTTAATGTTGAAAAAATGTCTGTGTTTATAGATAATGTTTTAAT
This sequence comes from Copadichromis virginalis, assembly GCF_057382275.1. NCBI lineage: Eukaryota > Metazoa > Chordata > Actinopteri > Cichliformes > Cichlidae > Copadichromis > Copadichromis virginalis. Next base: position 33,896,851 of record NC_140622.1, read on the forward strand.
TTGTCATATTTATGTTTAGGACGGTATGTTTACAACTCAAATTTATATAAAATGTTTAAAGAAGAATAGCTTGCTGCAGTTTTTCCTGGGGATCTCTTGTCAGTGACATGTGACATGTGACGAGAGTCCTCAAAGTCAGCCATTTAATGTAAAATAAAGGTTTAAAGTACAACTCTTGCATTTTTAGTACAATAAAAAGAGAGAGAGAGAGAGTCAGCGTTAGGGACAGGAAGCTGCCATATGTTTTCAAACACCATCTGGTTAATGGGGAATTTGCTGCCTTTGGAGCTATCAATGTGATTAGATTATGGATTTTATTTGTGTGGGTGGGGAGCACTGCAGGCGTTATAAATGACAGGCAACTTTAAATGATGGTAAGTCTTGAGCATCGGGAACTACGAAAAGTAAATAGTGGGAAAGCATTTCCTGAAGTTAAATAGTACTGCCTTACAAGAAAATTTGCTCACTTGAAAAATGTCATGTAGCCTCTTATTATCCTGCAGCTGCAGATTTAAACATATAATTTTTAAATACATGAGAAACCAGGCGTTGTGTCTCAGACACTGTACTGAAATCAGCATTTTTATAAGATGGACTTTATAACAAAGGACACTTTATGAGAAGGAGAACATTTGAAATCTCTTTAAAATAATTGTTTTATTTTTCCAGTGCTAACTTTTCTGTGTTGGGTCACTTCTCCTGTTTTCAGCTCTGATAAACTGATTGCACATGCTCTGCCAAAATACACTGCTCAAAAAATAAAGGGAACACTTAAATAACGCAATGTAACTCAAAGTCAATCACACTTCTGTGAAATCAAACTGTCCACTTAGGAAGCAACACTGATTAACAATCAGTTTCACATGCTGTTGTGCAAATGGAATAGACAACAGGTGGAAATTATAGGCAATTAGCGAGACATCCCCAATCAAGGACTGGTGACCACAGACCACTTTTCAGTACCTGTGCTTTCTGGCTGATGTTTTGGTCACTTTTGAATGCTGGGGTGATTTCACTCTAGTGGTAGCTTGAGACAGACTACAACCCACACACATGGCTCAGGTAGTGCAGCTCATCCAGGATGGCACATGAATGCGAGCTGTGGCAAGAACGTTTCCTGTGTCTGTCAGCGTAGTTTCCAGAGCATGGAGGCACTACCAGGAGACAGGTTGGTACATCAGGAGATGTGAAGGAGGCCGTAGGAGGGCAACAACCCAGCAGTAGGACTGCTACCTTTGTGCAAGGAAGAACAGGAAGAGTACTGCCAGAGCCCTGCAAAATGACCTCCAGCAGGCCACAAATATGTATGTGTCTGCTCAAACGGTCAGAAACAGAATCCATTAGGGTGGCATGAGGGCCCGATGTCCACAGGTGGGGGTTGTGCTTACGTCCCAACACCCTGCAGGATGTTTGGCATTTGCCAGAGAATACCAAAATTGGCAGCTTTGCCACTGGCGCCCAGTGCTCTTCACACATGAAAACAGGTTCACACTGAGCACATGTGACAGAGTCTGGAGACACTGCGGAGAATGTTCTGCTGCCTGCAACATCCTCCAGCATGACCGGTTTGGCAGTGGGTCAGTAATGGTGTGGAGTGGCATTTCTCTGGGGGGGCCACACAGCCCTCCATGTGCTCGCCAGAGGTAGATTGACTGCCATTAGGTACTGAGATAAGATCCTTAGACCCCTTGTGAGACCATAGCTGTGTCCAAATTCATGGGCTGCATCCTCCTGAGGACGCATTTGTAGACCGATTACGTCACAGCAACACGCCGAAGGCTGTCCAAATTTGTAGACTCCTCCAAATGCAGCCGACAAATGCGTCCTCCTTTTCCCCGAATTTGAAGGATGGGTCGGGTGTGTCCTTCGTGGCCCACCATATCCCAGAATTCATAGCGCGGCCCAGCCAAACTCCAGTTTCTGGCAATGGCGGCCGCAACTAAGTTTTAAAATTACTCTTACTAGTCTTTCTGGGTCACAAAATAAACTTTTAACATATTTTCAGGCGAGAATGTGGGTGTGTAAACTTCAAATATCTGCTCGGCTTATCAAGATATCGCATATTTGCAAAAGTGCTTCGACGTTTTCGGAGACGTCTGTTACCCACCAGCTCGATAGCTAGCCGAGAGCTCGAGGGTTACTGAAGCCGCCGAGAACGGGCCAACTCCCGGCACATCATTTTCAGATCACATCGGACTTTTGCTACTCAGGTTAAATGTAATAAATAAGTCACTTAGACAACCTAAAAATGTTATTGTTTGTCTTTTTTTCAGTGTTTTATTTGTTCGTGAGTAAATCGGTTTGGCTGAGATTAAAGTTATTAGATTAGATAAAATAAAACTTTATTAATCCCCCGGGTGGGTTCTTCTTTGGTTTTTACACAGTTGAATATACGTCAAACAGAAAACTGAATAAACAGAAGTGTGAGATGGTCGAGAATTTACGCCAGTGTCCTGTTATATTTTAGATAGCAAGGAGCAGACGGCCGAGTTTATTAAACTCCACCGAGACAGCGGTGACGCTAATCAGAAGGCTAGATCGTCCAATTTCCCCAGCCGTTTACTTCCGGCCTACCCGACCTTCTGAGGACCCGGCCCACGTAGACCGCGAAGGCCGGGTCCTCAGGAGGATGCAGCCCATGAATTTGGACACAGCTCATATGTTTGTGTGGTTGGCCCAGGGTTCCTTCTAATCCAGGACAATGCTAGATCTCATGTGGCTGGAGTGTGTCAGCAGTTCCTGCAAGACGAAGGCATTGATGCTATGGACTGACCTGACCCTGCAGACCTGAGTCCAATTAGGCACATCTGGGACATCATGTCTGGCTCCATCCACCAACTCCACGTTGCACCACAGACTGTCCAGGAGTTGGCGGATGCTTTAGTCCATTTCTGGGAGGAGATCCCTCAGGAGACCATCTGCGATCTCATCAAGAGCATGCCCAGGCATTTTATGGAGGTCAAACAGGCACGTGGAGACCACACACACTACTGAGCCTCATTTTGACTTGTTTTAAGGACATTACATCAAATTTGGATGCACATGTAGTGTGTTTTTTCCACTTTAATTTTGAGTGTGACTCCAAATCCAGACCTCTGTGGGTTGCTAAATTTGATTTCCATTGATAATTGTTGTGTGATTTGCTGTCAGTACATTCAAGTATGTAAAGACCAGAGTATTTAATAAGAATATTTCATTAATTCAGATCTGGGATGTCTTGTTTTTGTGTTCCCTTTATTTTTTGAGCAGTGTACAAACGGGCACAGTGAGTAACGTCAGTTATTTTAACAAGGTGTCAGGACAGAATAAAAATTGTCAAGAATAAGGAAAATACAACCTCAGATGAACAACAACGCATAACACATTAGATCTTGTCTTTATTTATTTAACAAAAATTAAGCTAAAATGAAGCAGCAGTGAGTTAAAACCTAGACAAACCAGTACTGATTCCATAGGACTAAAGAAGGCAAGTAAAACCCAGGTGTTACATACAGTGGGATGCAAAAGTTTGGGCAACCTTGTTAATAGTCATTATTTTCCTGTATAAATCGTTGGTTGTTACAATAAAAAATGTCAGTTAAATATATCATATAGGAGACACACACAGTGATATTTGAGAAGTGAAATGAAGTTTGTTGGATTTACAGAAGGTGTGCAATAATTGTTTAAACAAAATCAAGCAGGTGCATAAATTTGGGCACTGTTATCATTTTATTGATTCAAAAACCTTTAGAACTAATTATTGGAACTCAAATTGGCTTGGTAAGCTCAGTAACACCTGACCTACATTTTTTCTGAAGAGTAGCAACATGGGGGTCTCAAAACAACTCTCAAATGACCTGAGGACAAAGATTGTTCACCATCATGGTTTAGGGGAAGGATACAGAAAGATGTCTCAGAGATTTAAGCTGTCTGTTTCCACAGTTAAGAACATATTGAGAAAATGGAAGACCACAGGCTCAGTTCAAGTTAAGGCTCGAATAAAAATCTCGGATAGACAGAAGCGACGAATGGTGAGAACAGTCAGTCAACCCACAGACCAGCACCAAAGACCTACAACATCATCTTGCAGCATATGGAGTCACTGTGCATCGTTCAACCATTCGGCGCACTTTACACAAGGAGATGCTGTATGTGAGAGTGATGCAGAGAAGCCTTTTCTCCAGCACAAACAGAGCCGCTTGAGGTTTGCTAAAGCACATTTGGACAAGTCAGCTTCATTCTGGAATAAGATGCTGTGGACTGAAGAAACGAAAATTGAGTTATTTGGGCATAACAAGGGGCGTTATGCATGGAGGAAAAAGAACACAGCATCCCAAGAAAAACACCTGCTACTTACAGTAAAATACGGTGGTGGTTCCATCATGCTGTGGGGCTGTGTGGCCAGTGCAGGAACTGGGAATCTTGTCAAAGTTGAGGGACACATGGATTCCACTCAGTATCAGCAGATTCTGGAGACCAATGTCCAGGAATCAGTGACAAAGCTGAAGCTGCGCCGGGGCTGGATCTTTCAAGACAATGACACGAAACACTGCTCAAAATCCACTAAGGCATTCATGCAGAGGAACAAGTACAACGTTCTGGAACAGCCATCTCAGTCCCCAGACCTGAATATAATTGAAAATCTGTGAGGTGAGTTAAAGAGAGCTGTCCATGCTCAGAAGCCATCAAACCTGAATGAACTAGAGATGTTTTGTAAAGAGAAATGGTCCAAAATACCTTCAACCACAATCCAGGCTCTCATTGGAACCTACAGGAGGCGTTTAGAGGCTGTAATTTCTGCAAAAAGCGGATCTACTACAAATTGATTTCATTTCTTTTTTTGTGGTGCCCAAATTTATCCACCTGCCTGATTTTGTTTAAACAATTATTGGACACTTTCTGTAAATCCAACAAACTTCATTTCACTGTGTGTGTCTCCTATATGATATATTTAACTGACATTTTTTTTATTGTAACAACCAACGATTTATACAGGAAAATAATGACTATTAACAAGGTTTCCCAAACTTTTGCATCCCACTGTGAACATCCAGAAGACCACCTCTATAACAGGAGAAATTTGCAGCTTTGCTGACATTCAGGTGTGTGTTAACACAGTTGTTGCTGCCAAATAATCAGGACTTACTAATGGTCTTACAGTCTTACAAACGTAAGACCATTCCTAAACAATTTGGTCTGTCATTCCAGAATAACAAAGATTTATTCAATTGTGAAAAATGTTCAGTTTAGATGATAATCTTTAGGGGTGGAAATGGTAAATGGCCTGTATTTATATAGCGCTTTACTAGTCCCTAAGGACCCCAAAGCGCTTTACACATCCAGTCATCCACCCATTCACACACACATTCACACACTGGTGATGGCAGCTACATTGCAACCACAGCCACCCTGGGGCGCACTGACAGAGGCGAGGCTGCCGGACACTGGCGCACCGGGCCCTCTGACTACCACCAGTAGGCAATGGGTGAAGTGTCTTGCCCAAGGACACAACGACCGAGACTGTCCAAGCCGGGGCTCGAACCGGCAACCTTCTGATTACAAGGCGAACTGGAAGTTCCAGAAAATTCTCCTAAAGGTCAGACACAGCAATGCTCAGAGAAAATACAATATATTTAAAAAACAAACAAACAAACAAACAAACAAACAAACAAACAAACAAACAAGACCTAGCAATACTAAGGCGTCATTAAGCATGTTAAAAGTTAAAGTTCATGACAATGCAATTAGAAAAACACTGAACCAGCACGGCTTGTTTGGAAGACTTGACCTTTTCTCTCTAAAAAGAGCAACACATCTTTGTTTTTCACATGAACTAACCACAAGATTTCTGGAACAATGTCGTTTAGATAGATGAGTCCAAAGTGGAGATGTTTGGCCATAATGCACAGCATCACGTTTGGTGAAAACCAAACACAGTATTTCAGCACCAAGGAAGTAAATATCATGTAAGTAACGTTTAATTACAAGCGCTTTTCACAGACATCTTGTCACAAAGCCTGTAAAACGAAAACTCGGATTAATCATTATAAACAGAGCTGGAGTGGTAGAGTATTTCAAAGCATTGCTGCAACAGGCTGAAAGGCTCTTCAATCTCATATGAAGAACAGCTAATAAATTCCAAGCCTGAGACAGAAGAGAACCAGAGAGCAGCGAGTGTGTTTAACAAGAAGACAGCACCTGGGCATCTTATATACATAAACTTTATGTTATATGTCCTGATCCGCAAACAGTTATAACTTCCTGAATGCCTCTTTTCGCCCTCAGTTTCTGCTTAAAAAACAAAACAAAACAAAAACAAGTCAAAATAAGTCCTTTTAAGTAAACATTCCCTTAGCACAATTCGCCTTCAAACACGGATATATGTATACTAATGCAAATTTTTTTTCCCTGAAGCAGGAAGTGATCCTGCTCTCGTCTCCATCAGTGATAGTCATTACAGTTCTAACGCTGACAGAAACAAAATTGTTTTCAGTTTGGAATTCATCAGAATGTAATTATTTAAACATTTTCACAACAAAGACGGCAAAACCTGTCAATTTGCATTTGCATGATGTATGACCTGAGTACTGTTAGTTTTCAGTGGAACTTTACATCTGATAACATAATAAGAAAAGGTGACTGAGAAATCGACCTGAGAAAATGTTTGAAGCTAAGCTTCAGCACTCCACTCTATTCCAGCAAATTTAATTTAAATGATATTAACGTAAAACAATGAAAATTAACAACTTTACATTTACAGAATGTGTAACGAACTTAATAAGAAAAAGAGAAACAGTTTTCAGGGTCTAATTCTTTTAGATAACATAGCTCGTTGTATGGTTCTGACCTGGACATGATTCATTTCAGTTCAGTTGAATTTTCTTTATATTGCATCTGCTGGCAGCTACAGTCACCTCAAGGCACCTAATATTGTAAGATAAAGGCCCTGCAGTATTAGAAAGGAACTTCAATAATCACACGGTCTCTATAAGCAAGCGCTTTGGGAAGGAAAATATCCAGAGAGAAGAAACCTCTGGCAGAACTAGGCTCAGGTGCAAAAACCAACCAACCTCTTTTCCCTCACCCTGATTAATTGGGGTGAGGGAAAAGAGAAGGGCTGATATACTGAAACTACTTATCTTTGTTCTCAATCTTATTGATATTATGAAACCATGATTACTCCATGACATGATTACTGTTGCTTGAAGTGATGAACTGCTAGGCTGCTAATTTGTTATTTTTCTTCATTCTAAACAAAGGGGCCATCCCTAATTTTTTCACAAAATTTGGAGCATGAAGTTGTCCAAAATGTCTTGGTATGGTGAAGCATTAAAAGTTCCTTTCACTAGTACTAAGGGGGTGGATTCAAGTCCTGAAAAATAACCACATTCTATAAGTGCACCCTCCACCAAAATTTGCACTTGGCACAATGCAGTCAGACAAGTACTGTTCTCCTTTTGCGCATTATATTGTAAGTTAAAGACCCTGCAATAATAAAAAGAAAAGAGAGAAAACCCCGACAATCATATGACCCTTTGTGTGCAAGTGTTTTGGTGACAGTGGGAAGGAAAACCTCCCTCTTAACAGGAAACCTCCAACACAACCAGGCTCAGGGGGGGGGGGGGGGGTGGCCATTTGCTGCAACCATTTGGGGGTGAGTGGATGAAGACAAAGACATGCTATGGAAGAGAGCCAGAGATTATCAATAACTCAGAATTAAATGCAAAGATGTGTATAAACACATGTGAAAAAGTGAAAAAGGTGAATAAAGAAGAAACACTCAATGCATCATGGGAGGAAAGTATTTGCCTCCCATTCTGTGCACAATAATATACAGGGCCCCAAAATACAGTAAGGACTTTATAAAGGAATTTGCTGCAGTCACGATAAACTATGACTCCTTTTGTATTGTCAGGGATCTTAATATTCACTTATGCTGTCCAGAAAAGCCCCTGGTTAAAGACTTTTTGAATCTTACTGATTCTTTTAATTTAGTTCGATGTGTGTCTGCACCCACACAACAGTGTGGCCACACTGTCGATCTGGTTTTAGCGCACGCATTGCCTGTTTCTAATCTGAAAGTCTCTGACCCTGTTTTCTCTAATCATATGCCGGTTCTGTTTGACATTTCTTTATCTAGAAATTAATTCAGGGGGCACGTCCCTGCTCAGCCATCTCGTTTGTTAAATTCTTTCACTGCAGCACGGTTCTCCACCTATAATCAAATCTCCATTCCTGAGACACTCCAAAACGTAGAGGAACTCACTTCTTGGTTTCATACCACTTGCCAGACTGCCTTGGATATTGTTGCCCCTATAAAAATCAGGCATCCTAAGACTAAGTTTGAACCCTGGTTGAACGATGAAACCCGTGCTTTTTTTCTACCATAAGTTCAACTATTTTAACCATTTTAAATAGCAGCCTTACCTCAGGTGTGGTTCCAAAGAATTTGAAAGATGCAATTGTGCAACCACTTCTTAAGAAACCTGGGCTAGATACAAACGCTGTTGAAAACTTTAGACCAATATCTAAGCTGCCCTTTTAATCTAAAGTCTTGGAAAAAGTAGTATGTAACCAATTGATCCCGTACTTGAATTCACAAAATGTCCAGGAGATTTTCCAATCTGGTTTTAAAGCAATGCATAGCACTGAATCAGCACTTTTAAGAATTTTTAATTATATATTTTTATCATGTGATTCTGGTGAAAGTGTCATTCTTATCTTACTCGATTTAACTGCTGCATCTGACACCGTAAACCAGGAAATTTCAATCTCACGTTTGGAGCAGTGTGTATAACAGGTGTGGCTCTGAAATGGTTCAGGTCTTACTTAACAGATTGAACCTTTTCAGTTCGCTTAGTGAGTCCTCCTGTGCTCCGTTGTGTCATGGAGTACAACAGGATTCCATTCTGGGCCCTATCCTGTTTTCGCTTTATTTACTTTCCTTGGGCTCAATTATTAGGAGACATGGACTCTCTTTTCACCGTTATGCGGATAACTGCCAGTTTTATGTTCCTCTTAAAAAGAAAGATGGGTTGTCTGTAAATCGCCTGCAAACATGTCTGGAGGACATCAAGTCGTGGTTGGCGCTAAACTTTCTTTGTTTTAATGATTCTAAAGCTGAAGTAATGGTGTTCAGACCTGCCACCACTGGTGTTCCATGTGTTGATTTGCAATCCCTGAAATCATTCTGTAAACCAGAGATTGTAAATCTGGGTTTTAAAATGGATCTTGAACTTAAGCTTGAAAGCCAGATCTGGTCGGTTGTAAGGTCTAGTTTCTTTCATCTGAGGCAGCTGGCCAAAATTAAGCACTTTCTTGCATGACAGCAGTTTGAAACAGTAATCCATGCCTTTCTAACTGTTCGGCTGGATTACTGTAATTCTCTTTATTATGGGGTGAGGCGATCTTCTGCTTTTCAACTGCAGCTAGTTCAGAATGCTGCTGCACGTCTTTTAACTGGCACTCGTAGATGCGAGCATATCACCCCAGTTATATATTCACTTCATTGGCTCCCCGTGCATTTTAGGATCCATTTTAAGCTGCTTTTATTTGTTTTTAAATGTTTGTCCAATGCTGCCCCTCTGTACCTCTCTGAGCTTCTTCATCCATACATACCTTCCCGGTCCCTCAGGTCGGCAGACCAGCTCCTCCTGAGTGTGCCCAGGACTAATCGTAAGCTCAGAGGGGATCGGGCATTTGCTGTGGCAGCACCAAAATTGTGGAATGAGTTGGCTTTACATGTTAGACAGGCACCTTCCTTATCTGTTTTTAAATCATGTCTTAAAACATCTTTATTTACCTTGGCTTTCAGCACAGCAGGACTTGTTGATGTCTCTTAATCTGTTTGTTATTAATCATATTAATTTTTTCTTTTTAAGGTATTCTATATGTAATTTAACTGTTTTCTCTTGTTTTATATTTGTAGCACTTTGGCCAACATTGTTGGATGTAAACTGCGTTATAAATAAAGATGCTATGCTATGCTATTCGACTTTTAAATATGCTAGGAACCACAAGTAAGCCTGCAGTGTAAGAGCTCTAATGAGGTGATGTGGTACTATAAGGTCATTAAGGTAAGATGGGGCCTGGTTATTCAAGACCTTGTATGTGAGGAGCAGGATTTTAAATTAGATTCTGCATTGAGCCAATCAAGAGAAGCCAAATTAGGAGAAATATGCTATCTCTTTCTAGTAAACACATTAAATTAGGAAACCCATTCTATATAGAGTTCTGCACACTGTTCTTAAACTAATCTGAAGGCCACACAAAGTTTGGAGGTCTGTAGCAATTGACTTGGTAGGAAATTGATGCCGGAGCATCAGCGCTGTGATTTTTTGTGGCCATTTCCTGACTGAGTTGCTGCTGTTCTCAATAGAATCCACTTTGTTATATTACCACTAACAGCTGACTGTTATTCAACTTAAAAAATAGATTAATTGTTGCCTCTGAAATCCAGTTTTTGCAAGCATCTGCAGAGACAGGTCAGACAGAACAGACAGCATGCTAACCCAAAGCTAGAAAGCTGAGTTCATGCTGGCCCTAGCCCAGCAGCCAGAGCATGATGTTCAACAGGTAACGGAGTAAGTGATGAGAGGTTAGGTTTGCATTTCTACTAATACATGTTTGTGCAGAAGAATCATTGTGAAGTCCTTTTAGGCTGGTTATCAACTTTGTTTTGTGTTTTAACACCATAGAAAGATTGCATGTATGTCCTCATTATGATATGGATTTGCATTTCAGTTTGTTCTACGGAGTAATGAGAAAGCAATGTATCAAGTAGTGTAACAAATCACTTTACTATCCATTACTATCAAAACACTTTGATAGTAATGTAATGTACTGTCATGTAAGTGATACTTTTAAGGAAAAAAGTAATGGCTAATACACAACTTTTTAAACGAACAACCCCATCACCATACCATTATGAAGCCTACACCTGAACATTTTATATACTGTCACATTGGTGTTTTGATGAGCAAAGGGTCAGTGTGATTATGAAGGTTTAAAATTAAATGTATAATTAAGAATTGCTCTTTTACGGTGTTGGTTATGAAAGAAATTGTTTGAAGTTGTTTGATCAACTAACAGAGGGCTGAACTCAAAGACACCCTGAAAACGAAAGTGAAAACCAGACAAGATGGTAAATGCTTTGCTGACATTTTATTGCAGCAATTCAAAATTGTATTCAGTAGTTTGCATGGCTCATGCCTGCTTGTATGCATTCCTGATAAATGTCCTTATGAGACAATGGAAGGTGTCCTGGGGGATTGCCTCCCACTTCTGGACTGAGCTTCTGGACAGTCTAACCTTACAGCATAGACGGAATCATCCCAGAGGTGTTGTACTGGATTTAGGTCAGGAAAGCGTGGTGGCCTAAATCCAATACAACACGTCTGAGATGTGGTATCAATTTCTTCATTCTCCAGGAACGGTCCCCATACTCTCGCCACAAGAGGCTGGGTATTGTTGCACACTAGGAAGAACCAAGGACCCACTGCAGCACTGTAGGGCCAGACAATGGGTCTAAGGATTAAATTGTGATACCTAATGGCAGTCAGGGTTTTGTTGCCTAGCACATAGAGGCCTATGTCTCTGTTCATGGTAATGTCTCATCAGATTATCATTGATCCACCCCCAAATGTGATGAGCAATGTTACTGGCATCTCTGAACTATGAAAAGCACATGGTACCATTGGTGAACCTGCCAATTCTGGTATTCTATGGCAATGCCAGTTGGGTTCCACAGTGCTAGACAGTGTGCACAGGGCCAACTTAGGGACAAAGTCAGCATCAGGCATGTCCCTGCAGGTCCAAGTAATTTACAGGCTGCACAGCACCTTGGCAGGCTGCCAGTTTGCAGTAGATCTCTAGGAAGTGTCTACAGATCTACTGCGTAGCTCGGTGAATAAATCTCTCTATTTTTAAGAAGTAGTCACTAAATAAGCCCATACACTAATAATGAGGCTTCGGGATGCTTCATTTTTCCAATGTGAAATTCGTTTTTCAGCTTACTAAGCTCCCACACAGTTGAAAGACAACTGACTTTGTATTCATGACAGTATGAAGCAAATTCATGCAACAAAGATTACACTGAGGCCAACTACAGGGGTTTATTGACACTGCTAAGACAACTTAGGTGGGTCATTGGCACCTGTTTACAGTAAGGACACCTGCACAATCATTAGTCATATCAAGATCATCATGGACCGATTGTGGCTTTGTGTTTGACATTTAGTCTGTTAGTTTCTTTTAGCTCATTGTCTTTCAACCATGAGAATATTGTTCTAGAGCCAAGGAAAAAAGCAAACGCTAGTTAGAGAAACTGCCATGCAAATTTTGCTCATGGAATGGATGTGGGCAAAGCCAAAAGCAAACAAATATTTTTCTTCCTGCAAATCTCCAATCATTTCCATTTAATGAAAGAATTTTTTAAAAATGTTATCTTTTAGAATAATGTTGCAAATTTAACTTCAACTATGAGCCAGTTTTTAATTAGTAAAATGCAGCTTTGTATTATCGTGTGCATACACAGGTTTGCACTCGTATACTAGGTAATTAAATGCACGTTTGCACATTTATGCCCATGCACAAATGCACATGTTCCTATTTAGTTTCAAAGTGAGCTGTCTTATGAATGGTGGCTGTCATCTCTCACAGTTTGATTTGGTGTGTCTACAAACACTTGGTTGCTGAGAAGCCTTGACGCCGTTTGTGCACACCCTCTCCATATCTCACAATCAATCCATTCAAACTGTTTGGCTCACCATATCAAACTCAGAGCTCTTGCATTCTGAATCAAAGAATAGAAAATGTGTTCGGGGATTGAAAAAGAACAGGAATCTTTAGAATTTCCTGGGTGCTATCAGAGGACGGGCCATTTAGCGACGATAAATTAAAAGCAAGATTAGTTGGGAAAGATTAGATATAAAGTAGTACTTTTATTGTTGTGGGTTACCACTGTTCTGCTAATAACAAGCTTTCATTGAATGCCCTTTCACAAACACCTGTTTCTATGGTTTTGACAGATCCACATTGTTCAAACAGGCTAAAATTACACAAAACACTCCTCCAGCAGAAAGAGGTTTTATTTTTAATTACAGTCACTTTGCAGTTAAAGCAAACACAATTACACAAAGAGTTTTCTGAATTTTGATTGAGATTCACAGATTCTAAATAAATTAAGTGCATGTTTAAAAGCAGCGATATGGTGCTTCAGGTAAGTACAGTTTGGGAATATATGTTTGTTTTCTGCAATTGTTATCGATGTTCATAATATCACTTTGTTGTCTATGTTGCTGCAAACCCTTTTCTGTGTGAAATGTCTATATTTCATATTTCTCTGACAATATTTTGGGAGCCTTTTCGGGTCAAGGTACAACAAGTGTGCTAATATTATTTTCAAGCCAGGATTTGCATAAGAAATCATAAAATACTCATATTAGTGCAAAGTATTATGTAAAAGCTTAATAAAACCTGTGCAATGTTAACACTTAACACATAGCTGTCAAGTAATCAAAATAGGAATTATTTGGGGGATTGTTTCACCTTGTGTTTTTTCTATGCATGAACTATAAAAACAGAGTCCATGCAGTCATCCATATGAAAACATTTTATTTATTTTTTATTTGTTTATCTTGTCTGTGCAGTAGGAAACAAAAGTGGACTAACTTCACCAGGTTATTTATTTGTTCAGAGAAGTTGTTGATGTTGCTATTCAGCAGTATGTAGTGAATGCAATGTAGTGTCACTTCAAATTGTGAAATGGATAATTTAATGCACTGATTTGTGTTCATGAAAAAAAAAAGATCTCAGTTTGAACTTAAATATAGTGTTTATGGAGTTCCCTGGGTCATGATTTACATCTGGGACTGTCATAAAATACAAAAATATGATTGCTCCATATGTAGCTACTTAGTGAATTTTAAGGCCTGCACTACTCTGGGCCAGCAGTAGTTCAATTACTTGGAATTGTTAGTCTGTCATTGATCCCGCTTATCGGTTCCACTTGCACCTGCGCACAGCTGATTTCAGTTCTTGTGGCAGTCTGCAGAGTGGATATGGACACTTTTATTACTTTTATTTTTATTGCACAAAAGGAAGAGAGTGGGGTGGTTAAGTGCAAACTGCATCCAGGACAGAAACAATCACTTTATGTTGCTAACACAACTTCAGCTCTTTGCAAGCACCTGCACAGACAGCATGCTAATGTTAAGCCATCCAAGAAGCCAAAGTAATGCCAAACCTGAGTGAATGCCGACCCCTGCCCAGCAGCCAGACCCTGAACCTCAACAGGTAACAAATTGATAAGCAGTCAGGCTGCAGCCGCTTTTTCTACCTGTTCATGTTTCTAAAGCAGAATCACTGTGGTGAGCGCCTAGAAGCCTCTTTGTGCTGGTTTCCATCTTTGCTTTGTGCTGTCGGCTTCATCCCTAAATACTAAGAGAAAGATCATATGTGTACCTCATTAGGATAGGAATTTGTGTTGACCAGTGGGATTGTAGCTTATATGTTTATATTGTTTAATGGTAATAATGAGACAATACATTGTCAATTAATGTAAAGAGTAGTTACTTTCTCCTGGGAGTAATTAATTACTCCAGTACTTTTAAGAAAACTGTTCTGTGTAGTATGTGCAATGCATTACTTTGTACATGCAGTTAATTTGCATGAATGTAATGTCTGACATGCTCCTTAGCGATGGTGGTGGCTTTCAAAGTGGAGGCAATGCAAACCCAATGAGAATCGATAAGTGATATTGATAATAGAATTGAAATTGCTAAATTCTTATTAATTACCATCCCTACTTGGTATGAGCTCTTTGTGGTGCATTTTCATCTGCATTTTGGTTATTTCTACCCAAAGGACATTTTACAGAAACCTTGTAGTTTATTCTGATGCAACTATGCACACCAAAGCTGTGCTGTCATGTTCTTTAGAGAGAGAAAACGCTTTCTTCTGACAGCCTCTCCAAACAACTCATACTTGTTCAGTCTTTTTCTGATTTTACTGTCTTTAACATTTAGCAAGTGAGTCCTGCAGATTCTGAGATATAGCTCTTGGGCTTTTTGCAGTTTCTCTGATTGTTGCATGATCTGATCTTGAGTTAAATTTGCTTTTACGTCCAAACCTGGGAAGAGAGTCATGTGATTTGATTCTTTTCCACTTGCGAATAATCTCTCTCAGTGCAGAATGACGGAGGTCAAATTGTTTGGAAATTACCTTCTTGGATTGATGGGAAGTAACAGATGTTTGTTTATGCTCACTGCTAAAACCTTTCCCCCTCAGCACTGTGTTAACAGACATCTGAATGTCCCACACCAGCAAACTGCCAACATTTCTGCTTTTATGGAGGTTCTCACACTTGCTGATCGTCAGTTAATCATGTGAATGTGATTATCAGCAACTGGCTGCTACTTACCCTCTTAATTCTAATGGAAGCAGTAAGGCTTTACTGAGGCTTTTACTAACTGCTTTTGTATTTTAGCTTAGTCTTTGTTAAATAAGACAGTTTAGTATGTCATATGTCGTAGTTCCTCTAAGGTTTTACCTAATGTAAGAAATAAAACAGGTGTACCTTCTTTTTCAAGTGACTGTACTTTGGTGATTGCCATTTAATAATATAATAATAAGGGGAAAAAACGTGATGGTAATGATAAACAGTGTTCAGCAGTTAAAAAATGACCTCCAGCTCTGTCGGTTATATTGTGAAAGCCTGGCACACCCACACAGGTGTTATGAATTATTTGGGTTTCATGATATCTAAGCTGAGAAACCACTGTTGAAACTAAGCACATTATCACAAAGGAATAATAAGTAAATTGTTAAGAAAAACAAAGTTTAACTGGATTATAAATTACAACATGGCATTAAAGAAGAAGAATGACTTGCAAATAAACTCGGGTGAGTAAGAGTGATGTCATGTCCACGCAACAATGGTGTTAATGTGCAGAATCTTTAAATTGCTGCTTATGGGGGCAGTAATAATAATACAAAGTAAATCTGCTTTTGAGAGGTTATTCTCAACAGGTTCGTATTTTTTAGGTGCAACCCTCCCATATGACAGCTAAAACCACTTTAATTATTCATTCCTTTTAAACAAGCCACAAGAAGACCCTGTCTCAAAGAAAGTAGGTTTTGGGAGGAAAGCATCAGTAATTTTTTGCAAATAGTTATTCAAATGGAAAAACCAGACATGTAGTGAAGAGCAGTCTGAGTTAGACAAATGCGTAAGCCAGAATTATTTTACTATTCAATATCTCCCTTTTTGCAGCTCAGTGGAGAAACACAAGCAAACACTAACTGTAGGTAATATTAAATTTCATTCTGCTGAAGCATCATATTACTTCAGTGGATGCCTGTGCAAATATTCTTAACACAGAAAAGAGTCTATGGTTTCTCTTGGGGTTCTTACACGGAAATCCTTTTAGAAGCAAAATGAAATATTACACCAGCTTTGTATGTGAGCACACCGGAACGCTAACATGTTAACATCAAACTGTGACTTTAATGGTATATACAAACATTATTATCTTAAGTGTTTAGTAATTAATGTTTTTGTTTAAACAGCATCTCCTTCCATGTTCTTGAGTTGACAGTGATGGAAATACGCAGATTAGTGGTTTACGTTAAAGTGACACACATTTAAAATCTCACTTAATTCGTGGTGACTAACATATTAGATTAAAAATGTTCTTACAGCATAACCAATAACAGCAGTGCTGTAGAAAACAATGAGTCATTAAGTATGGCATTATTAGATTTTTGAGAAGAAGCAGCTGTTTATTATCATCCATACTGGGGACAGGGGTTTGCTAATATACTTTATATCAAAGATCGGCATAGCTACCATGTTCTGCAAAGTCTGGTTTTGAAACCTAGAGCCCAGTATTTTTCCTCTCATTGTCATTGCTGTTTAAAACTAGATGTCACAAGTGAGGCGTGAATCTGCATGGTGCACTTATGTTGGCGACTTATCACTTACCTCCAACTCTAACTTCCTTGTGATGACAATCAGGACTACAATGTACAAAATGAACAGCATGTTGTTTTCAGTCAGCCTTTGAGCTTGCATTCAGGAAAGTGCTCATTAAAGTCATGGGTAACAGAAGCCAATGACTGTTTATATTTATAGACTTCACTACAAATGGACATGTTTTGAAGCTACATTTATCATTTAAACTCTGTGAGTTTGAGGGATAAATTTGATCTGTTACATCCACTTTTTTTTAGCACTATGTGAGAAGTTACTAGCTCAGACATCAATAATAATATGTTTCCTATTTTTAACATAAACGGCATAAAAATGGTACGTTTGTAATTATAGTCTTCAAATGGTAGTGAAGTAAAAAGTAGGAGTACAAACAAAAACCAGCAACACATGGAAACGTGATAAGAAAAGTATTCCTAACTAAAATTTTGTATTTGGCTACATAATCACTTACTTTAAACAGCAATTTTTATTTATTTAATCTGATCGCTTTGAATTCTCTCTCACCTAAACACTAAGGTTGGCTTGCAGTGTTTGAGGAGGTCTGAGCTAATCAGCAAAGACACACACACACACACACACACACACACACACACACACACACACACACACACACACACACACACACACACACACACAGAGAGAGAGAGAGCGAGAGAGAGAGAGAGAGAGAGTTGTCTGCATAAGTAAACATGGCTGCCTTATAAATATAAATTGCAGTCAATGGAGGTGGAATTCCTTTGCACTCACTCACCCAGCCACTAGTCCTCTTGGCTTCACTTTGAACACACCCGTAGCAGGTGCTTCCACTTGAACTAAGTGTGCAGTTGTGTTTTAGTCTGTGACTTTCAGGTTAAGTATAATTCTGCCAAAACCAAAAACCAACCAACCAAACAAACAAAAAAGCCTGAGAAGATTTGAGGAGACCTGGGTTTGGGGCTCAGTGACAGTCACCAGCAAGAAGCCGACTGAAGGTTGCCCGCTGCCTGTTGCGCCTCACCTTCAGGCAGCAACCGGCCACTGGCTGGAAACAACACTGCATCTGCCAGCATCCAGTCAAGTCATTGACTCAAGAACATCAGAGCATCATTGCTGGGGTAAGACGTTGCTCTCTGTTAAACAGGGTCTTGGATGTTTCTGTAGCACAATCTTATTATAGGCCCATTATTTATAGGACATAAGCTGTATATCTGAGATATATATGTGTGTGTGTCTATAGTTTTCTTAGTAGTCTTGAACAGGTCGTGTAACCTAATTAGTGAAGTCCAGAGATTTTGACTCTGTTAAAAAGCAACAGTTATTAAAGGGAAAGGTTTAATTATTAAATACATTCCCTGTTCATAATATGAAAGTTAAGAGTAAAAATATTAAAAAGAAACATTCAAACATTCCTGAACCAACTGCAGGTTAGATTAAGCAAATAAATAAATACCCAGTCAAATATAAAAGGAAAAAAGAGACTGAGACCTGTTCTTCTTCTTTATAAATCTCATGCAAATCTGAAAGTTTCCATTCAGAAAGGAAATATGCAAAATGTGGTCAGATAAAATGCTGTTGTCAGTTAGATGCCATAAACCACAGCAATAGACTGACTTTGAAACAAACACAAAAAACCCAACAGATTTCTTTCTGCTGTCACTGCGGGATGAGACGGGGGATTTCACTGTGGTTTTACTCAAAGGTGGAAATCAAATACGACTGCAACTACCTGAGACAGAAAGAAGAGAAATTCCAAAGAGGAATAACAGAAGGATTGTCTGCTCTGTTTCTTCCAAGGGTACAGGTGCATTTATATTCCTTTTCATGCCAAGCTAATCGATTATTTCTCAGAGGCCTTGTGACCTTGTTAGTATAGAAGTGTATGAAATTATTTTTGTCTCTGTTTAAAGCCACAGTTTAAATGTAGAATCTATATAAATCTTAACATCTCTTTTTAATTCATGGCACAGATAACAAGATAGCACAGATAATCACACGTAATAACATTGTACAAACAGTGGGGTAAGAAAAACAGAAAAGACCTTTCTATTCCCCCCCAAAATTTGCTATTCTCCCTTTATCAAAATATATAAACCACATCTCCTGATAATTTCATGCAATACTTGGTTACTTGATTCAGGAGGTTTGGTGTGAAATACTGGGGCAGGTTTTTACACAATCAAATAGTAGTTCTTTCCTGGTTGTCGGACCAGGTCTGAAGTCAAAAGTGTTTTTAAAGCTTTGAAACAGATATCATATCATATAAACACAGAAATAATGGCACACAATTTCATAGCTTTGCAATCAGTACACGTGAAAGGTAACAGTGATGATTGTGTAAAGAGTGAACAAACCCTAGCTCCTTTTTCACTTCCATTGAGGAGGGTGAGACTTGACTTCTCATGAACAATCTGCTGCCTCTGATCGCTCGGGAGACTGAAAATGATCCGGGATTCTCTTCTAAAGAAGCACGCTGACAGTTTCCTGACAGCTATTTCAGATTTGCAATAAGTTTCAAACCCACACAAGTTTAAAAATTACATTAAATAAACAAAAAGTAAAAGATTCATGTTTCCATGAACTGGTCATATGCAAATATGAACTAGTTGCATCTAGTTGCATCTAGAAAAAACAAGTTGATGGTTCAACCAAATCCTCTACATATGCCCTGTTATACATAGAGATTTGTTCCTTGTTCCTTCTTACATGTTTTTCTCTTCAGTGGCTTCACAGCCCATTTCCCTCAGACTTGCAGGATTTCAGTTATGTTGGGTCAAGTGCGAAATTGTCCAATAGATTCTGTATTTTTTTCTTTGTTTGTTTTGTTTTTAATTTTTATTTCTAGCATTTAAAGGTTAACCAGAGTGCCTGTTTGCCAGTGTGTGCTATGATCTGATAAAGTTATGAGTTGTGAATTGTGTCTCAAATAACATATATCATCACACTTTGTAAGGCAGCTGATGAAAAGGGTCATCCTTATGTTTAAAATTTAAAAAACTGTTGTTTTTTTTGCTTGTTTGGGTTTTTTTTTTTTCTTTCTTTAATCTTGTGATGATTTACAATTTAAACCCAGCGCTCAAGAAAACGCCCGAGGCCACGTAACGGCTGCCCTTATATCTGTCTTTGCTAGAACAGTGACAGGTTTATTTTTTTATCCCATTTTCAAGTTTTCCAATCTTTAGGTCCAACCCCAATTAAATGAGGTTTATTACCAACATAATTAGCTCTAAGTAGACTCTTTGTCAAGATTAATTTAGACCAACATCAAAGCCATTTTCCTTTGATATTGGCTTAATGCCTGCACACCTGACTAACAGCAGATATGAATCACCATACATCCCCTAGCAGTGTTGGTGGTTGGAAAAATTTGTTAAAAACAGAGTTTAATGGGATCAGTATTATAAGGCAATGTAAGTACAAGCACGCGAAATAAACCTTCATTGCATTTCATAAAATAAGCACATAAACTGAAGCTAATTTATAACGTGAACAGAGCACCTGCACATGTCACTGCTGCAATAAAAAATCCCCTAAGGGAGCAATCTGCAGATCTAAATCTCCTCTTCCAACCAGCAGGCGTTTCTTTCAGAGCAACAGTCATATTAAGTAAGAAGAAGATGAAATTCCTTCCGTTTTTCTCTGAACAATGACTTCATGAGCAGGACCAAATTTCCCATGAGGAACAGGGAAAAAAAAAAAAAAAAAAAGGGGGGGGGGGGGGGTGTCACATGGCAAACAGTCACTCTTGGCTGTATACGCTTCTTTAATACCAGACTGAAACGCTACCAGCATAACACTCAGTGTGTTTTGATTATGCCTTGATAGATGGCATCAGATCTAATCGCTGACCTTTTCTCTTTTTTTGGTGCTTGAATGGATTCATCCAAGTTAAACAAGACCGGACATTTAGAGTTGTTTTAATCACTACTCATTAACTATAAATTAAACACTTACCTGTCTTCTTTCACAAAACTGTTCAACAATGCTGAATTGGCTCGCAGGTTAATATTTAGCTAGATTGGCTCCACTGGTTTGGAAATTTCACCACTTTCATTTTAGGAAAAGAATTTTTCCACATAAAAATAGGGCAATTTGGATAAAAAAAAACAAAAATCTCTTTGCGCAGCTATAACCATACAAAACTTAAGACAGTGATACAAACTTCACCTCACATAATCATCGTATTTATGTTAAATAAGACCAAGCAGGTGGAAAAAATATGGTTCCCAGGGAGGGCGCCAGCATGGATGGAGTCCCATTCCTTCTGATTCCAAGGCTGACTTTGCTGAGTAAATGGAGCAAACTAATGCTCCTGAAATGAATATCAGCGTCTTGACCAAACTCATTTAGAGATCAGTCAGGGCCTTAATCCCTCTCTGCAGGGGTGGGTGTTTGTGTCTTTCTCTGGTGTCCCCGCTTCCTTTTGGAAGAAGGTAATATGGCTAAATTTGCTTTGCTAATGGGCTTAGCGCAAGCTGTTACAGAGCAGAGTTGACACACAGCAGCAGGCTTGGATACCAGTGGCTTTTAATCTGACAGACTGATGGAGTAAAAGGCATTGTGGGTGATATTTACGAGAAGTTTAGAGATAAAAGGAAGACTGTGGAGGCTATTTATCAATGGCATGCTGAGGTCCAAGAGCTAGAAGGGGGTTTTGTTTTCTTTTTGCAGTTGAAATTTCATTTAGTTGTGTTTGGCAATAGTGGAAATACAGTTTTAGCTTGTTCAGATTTTACATTTCTTTTTAGGTGAATATAGCCACGCAATCCAGGTTTTCCTATTGCAGGCTGATGCGCCTGACCTCAATAGGAGACCTGTTCATACAGCAGCTTCAGGTAGTGTGTAATCTGAAATCCCACATAACAGACAATAATTCTCCACTGAGTTGGTTTATTTTGATAATGGAAGGAGAGAATAGTTTCTGAGCTCGTATTGTGTGTGTGTGGTGATAAAATGACGACAGGTTAAACTGGGAAAACCTTACACGGAACAACAAAAATCTATTTAAAATAAGAGAACTGATAATGCCAAGTAAAAGCATTTTAACAAGAACAAGAGCAGGAAAAAAATCAAAGGTACAAACAGCATAAACAACAAAACAGATAAGACCATGGTCAGTGCAGCACGGCTGAGAAATTCACGTTTGTTAAAGCTTTGCAAACTAATGGATTCTTTTTCTTTCGAGAGCTCTCATGTCTTTGTGGTTTATTTCAAAGTTACCCTTATTGTTGGTTTTGACTCGGTGGATGCCATATATCACTTTTGCAAATTTTACGAGACTTTAATTGTTTGCACTTTGACAATTTACATGGTGACTCTCCCTGAACATGTACTCTGTGGGAGTTTACTTCCTTTACTGTGGCATCAGCCACAGCTGCTGATAACCTGCTGCTATGTCCTCCCATTTACCAGCTGTGGCAGGTAAGCATTATGGGTGTCATAATCAAGATTACACTTGTGCTACAGCTTACAAACCTTCATAGGTGTACACTTTTAAAGGCCACCTCCTATTAAAGGGCTGTTTTCATAAAGCCTGCTCTTCATAAAACAGACATTTTGGCTGGGCAGATTTTATGCACGCTCTTCTCTCCACATTATCTAACTTCGATTTGATTAAAATCTCCAGCTGACAGTGGAGACAGAGGGCTGCAGAGACGGCACCTTGAAAGCCCGGGCAGACAGCAGAGCTGTTTCGGGTCTCAATACAAGTCACCTACCCCCATGAAACGAATCATTCTGGGCCAGTGACCCTCAAATAAGACTCAGTCAGATCCATTTTGCCCCACGCCTGTCAGCGCTGTGTGTGTTTTAACTGTTTTGAGGGTCAGTATCTCCATTAGACTTATAGAGCTTCTTATAGAGCCTACACCAGCACAGTCTAACCTCGGTTCTCTGCACATTCATGCACAACTCTGATGGAGATCATTGCAAAACTAAAGCAGCTGTCATTTTAGTATCTTGAGAAACAAAGGAGAGGAACTGTTTGAAAAGGTAACCATGACTTAAATCGTGATTTTTTTTGCATATTTTTTTGATTAAATTACTTAAAATGAACTAATGTCTGCTGCAGATTTAAGTGGCATGCACACCTGTTACCATGGGCTTATGTGACAGAGAGATCTTTCAGATTTTATGCTGCGCCGAATAGTTACAAACTTTTAAATCACGTCTCACTTCATTTGCAGTTCACAGGATAGAAGTTTAATGTGGCTTTTTGTGTTTCTTTTTCTCTCTCTCTCTCAGGACCAGTTATGTCAAACCCAGTGGGCAGCGTACCAGAAACCACATCGTATGGGTCTCGGATTGGGATGACAGAGGACTCCCTCTCCATCCTGGAGCAAAGCAGAGGCTGCGAAGACCCCTGGGAGATGGGGGAAACCAAACCAAATGTGGAAGCCCTGGAGCGGGGCATGCCAGGCGTCTACCTCTCCTGCTTCGACATGCTCCTCACAGAAGATGCTACTTGGCTGGTGAAAGTTTCAGAGGCCTCTTCAGCACTGGCTTTACCCATGAACCGCGTAGAACCCCGGGAGGAACCGGAGCAGTGCCCGGTCATTGATAGCCAGGAACAGGGGATCTCTCCTGGCATGGAGGGGCAGGAGGAGGAGCGATCCCTGGAGCAGGTGCAGAGCATGGTTGTGGGAGAAGTACTGAAGGACATTGAAACAGCCTGCAAACTGCTCAACATCACCCCAGGTAGGCTGCTTTCCAGCACACCTGCAGCTGTGGCGAGTGTATTACAGCGTATAACTGACAAAGAAACTGACCTTAAACAAAACATATTTCATCTCCCCCAAAATGCTGAAGTGTTTCTCTGTATTTGCAAATATAGAAGTATTGATTCAGATACTTAAGCTACTGGATCTTACTCGCAAAATCAACACATATTTGTGTGGACACAAGATGACAGAACTCCTAAATCATATCCTTACTGACGCAAAGCTGTGTTTGCCTGCTCCAGGATCTGTTTAATCCTGACCTTTGCAAAGGTACTCCTGGATTGTAATAGTGATGGTTCTTGCCTGCCAGTAGACGTGTACACAGTCTTAAGGGCGAGGCCTCTCCTGCTCATAAAGCAAACAGAGGAAGCGTTTTTCATGTATTGTATGGCTTCTAGCTGTTATAAACCTATGCAATCCCCAATCGTCTGTTCTACTGATTAAAACTGTTGTGGCATAAAAGCTTGATTATCTTGTGGTTTCAGCAGATTTATTATGAGTCAAAGGCAAACAAAATACAGACAGGGTAAAGGTGAAAACAATATTGATATATAAATGACTTGTCTTGATCCATATGACATTAGTGTCACTAAAGAAATGGTCCAAGATAAGGTCATTTATTGCATTGGCAGCTGGAAGTTTTCTCACTGATTTCATATCTATTTCCGCCTGCAGATCCGATAGAGTGGAACACTGGGAATGTCCAGAAGTGGCTGCTCTGGACTGAACATCTCTACAGATTGCCCCATGCGGGAAAGGCCTTCCAGGAGCTGACGGGAAAGGATCTGTGCGCCATGAGCGAGGAGGAGTTTCACCAGCGTTCCCCGCAGTGTGGAGACACGCTGCACGCACACCTGGACATATGGAAGTCAGGTAATATTTATTTAACACGTTCAACATGTGCAACCTGCTGCACCCCCTGTGATGATTTTATTATCGGATATTTGGCTGCTGTGAACTTTTCAGCGGGTGCAAATTTTATTACTGCGTTCATGTGTGTTTGGGTGGGATTATTTGAAGTTCTAGCCTTTTCTTAGCTTGAACTTCTGCATCTGTTTACTTTCCAGCTGCATGGATGAAAGAGCGGTTTTCCATTGGAGACACTAAAACTACAGGTAAGATTCTTATGTTTGCATTAGCTGTCATGCAAGTTGCATTCACACAAAAAATCCAACGCACAGTATAATTTTAACACTGTATTTTACATAGACGCCAATAACTATATGCTGCAGAATTTCAGTGAAAAATCAGGCTTTTGCATTGTGTATTTTCAGTGTCCTGATTAAAGGGCTCCTTGATCTTTTGGTCCCTCACGGTACAGAGCTTTTTCATTGAAACAATGCACAATGACCCTAAGGACTGAATGGTTTTGTTTTGCTGTGCAGGCAGTGAGGAGCTTTGGTCTGAGGCAGATTCATCTTGCTCAGGTCAACCTATTCATCTGTGGCAGTTTCTCAGAGAGCTCCTGCTCAAACCCCACAACTATGGACGTTGCATTCGCTGGCTCAATAAAGAAAAGGGTACTTTCATTTTCATTTCAGTTATTCTTTATTTGCTCTATTTAGTCCTTGAGCACATGAATAAAACTTAATTTACCTGGTGTTTTTAAATAAAAGCAGAAGAATGTGTATG
The DNA here is from genome assembly GCF_057382275.1 of Copadichromis virginalis. Taxonomy (NCBI): domain Eukaryota; kingdom Metazoa; phylum Chordata; class Actinopteri; order Cichliformes; family Cichlidae; genus Copadichromis; species Copadichromis virginalis. The sequence goes on from NC_140622.1 coordinate 33,922,153, forward strand.
ACATTGTGCTATTACAATTTAAGTGATTTCTTCTTTTATTCTTCAGCTTAAAACAAAATGTATTTTTTTTACATTTCAATTTTTGTCGCAACTGCTTTTATCTCTTATTAGTTCATCTACTGTTTTATGGGCTCATCATACTGCTTTGAAGCTCCAAAATCATGACACATTAATTTTAAAAAATCAAAAAACAAACAGGAAATTTTGAATGAGAGTAAAGTTTTTCAATAAATTTGCATTATTACAATTTAAAAGTAATAATTGTAGGACAACACTATATAAAGGGGCCATGTGTATGCAAAATTAGTAAATAGAACAAATATAGTTATTTCATTCACTGTTCTTATTTTAAGGCAGATTTAAATCAGAACCTAAGAGTGTGCGCGCCTCCCTCCTTTTTTTCACACCCTGTAGTGCAATGGTACAAATTGGTACAAACACTACACAATAAAAATCAGCCACACACAATAAGAATACACCGTTAAAACGTATTTAAAGTGAAACCGCAATGGAATGAATGCCGGATGTATGTCAGGGTTTCGCTTATTGGGTTTGTTAATGCCTGAAAGGCAAAAAGCATGCCAAATGAAATATGAGTCCAAGTGGCGGACTTTTTATGTGTGCACATAAAGTGTAATCATCCACTGTTTTGCACGTGTTGTGTTGTGTGGTAATAACTGCTTTTGATTCCCACCAGGTATTTTCAAAATCGAAGACTCTGCTCACGTGGCGAGACTGTGGGGACAACGAAAGAATCGACCTGCAATGAACTACGACAAGCTGAGCCGTTCCATACGTCAGTACTACAAGAAAGGCATCATCCGCAAGCCCGACGTGTCTCAGAGACTGGTCTACCAGTTTGTTCACCCAGTATGAGACTGCAAGCAAAGTGGGAGGAGAAGACAGAGGATGATGAGATGGGAACTCGGAAAATTACAAAGACAAATTGTGTCACCATGCACCTGAACACCTAATTCCTGAGACGAAAAGGTGACATGGAACATGTGCACTGAATTACCCCGATGGTACACACCTGACTGCCAACACTGAAGTAACAGCTGGCAGCTGCTGCAGTCTTATCTGTGCAAAGCCAGCCAGGAAGAGACAAAAACAGTGTAGCTGTTGAGGCTTTTTCCTGCTGCAAAATTAAAAAGAGAACAGAATAAAAAAACAAAGACAAAGCAAAACAGAAAAACAGTACATGAACTGCCTTATTATTTGCATGATCTGCCTGTTTATGTTTCCCTATTGTGATTTCCAAATATCTTGAGCTCAAATCAAAGCATTCCAACTGATGGCTCTTCGGTAAAAGCGTCTACAGCTGCACTGGCTTTGTCTGAACAGGAAACTCTTCTTATCTCATCTTGAAGCACCTGAGAAATGGACTTCCTCTTTTTAGGAATTGCCTCAAATCCTGCTGTGGAAGTGTAATAGGGACCCTTGTATATATGTTTGTTTTCTAATGTATAACTTCTGAAGTGTGATGCATTCCTCTTTGAATACCTTTATATAGTTTACCCTGCCTGGTCCATTTACACAGCCGTATACTGCAATTAATGCTGTGAGTCTTTGAAACCCAAAGTTTTCAAAATTTAATAAACCAAAAAGACTTGAAATGAATAATCATATACAAATGGAGACAAAATATGCAATAAAAATAAAGTTTTACCTGAGAATTGACGTGACATGTTGCACAAATTCATCATTCCTGGAATATGAAATGATTTTTTTCAGTCATTGCACTAGTTGGCAACTTGAAACACGGGATAAATTATTAAAACTCTTTTTTTTCTCCATTCTGTTTTATTAGTTGTTTATGCAACTTTGGATGGCAGAGGGCTGGAGCTCCCAGCTGTCATAGGATCAGAGAACACCCTGGACAGGTTGCCAGTCTGTCACCAACTAGTCATACTCATTCACACCTGCAGCCAAGTTAGGATCACCAGTTAACTCAGTAGTATATCCTCAAACACAGAGCCTCTTTAGCTGAGACCTAGACTAGCAGGGCAAAAATATGAAGTGAAAAATAAGCTGAATGAACATTTTGCTGGTTCTATTATGATAACCCATGATGCACTTTTAATAAGTTGGGTTTTTTTTACTTATAAAGTTAGGCAAGTACAGGGCGAACATGCAAATGAAACACAGAGAGGTCCCAGGCAACCACTAGAAACCGCTGCGAGTCACGGGTTAACTTTTGTTTTTAAATGCTCAATTGTCAAACGATGTCACGATCTCAGTGTCAACTTACTGCTGCACCTGTTAAACAATCAAAAAAGTCAAGATAAAAAATAATTCAACTGCACCATGACAACAAAACTGTAGGTAAACTTTTGAAATGAAAATTTCAAAAGTTTAGCATGTCATTCTTGCCATAAAGTCTGGACACAGAGTTTAATAATCTCACATAATCTCACTGGAGTTTTAGTAGCGGTTTGTTCTGTTGTTGCGGACGGCAGCAGGGTGAAAAGATTGTGGCTGTGGCGAGTATTTCTTTATAGGGTCCATTGGGATCTGCACAAAAACCTAACCTTCAAAACGGTCCTGGGAAGCCGATCTCTACAAACTAATGTGGCACAAAGAATACATTTGTGAAGGACAAGATGCGGCTTGAGCTAAAGCTGCGCATGGTCCCAAAGTATTGATGCAGCTGTTTTTTGTTTTTCTTGTATTCTTACACCACTCTCTCCCCTTTTATGTCCCAATAACTGTAAAAACAGTTAACTGCTCTTCCACAGATTGGCAGTGTTTTGAGCCAAAGGTGCCTTGTGACTCACATGTTGACTTTGCAAACAGGAACAAATTAAACTAGAGCCAAGAGAGAAAAACAAAATGTGCAATACAATAGGACACCGGGTCACCCTGCTCATGCCAGATGCTTTCTGTTGCTCCTGAGGGAACAAGAATGTAGCACATGAACTTAGCCTTCCTTAGAGCACTTAAAAAAACAATGTGTAATTTTTCTGAGTTTTCTTTACCAGAACATAGATGTGTGATGACTGGCCAAATGGTTGATAAAAACCAAGGCTAGGCCCATGGCAGCAGATATGGTGCAGGCCTGCTTTTGTTTAATCTACAAATGAATTTGCCAGGCATTACATTTACACAGCTCTCGTGGTTTCCACCAGCAACAATCACTAATTGGGAAACACCTGCTAATGAGTCTCACTTTGCTTGTATCATGTTTCCTTTTTTCACAAAAGCGATGTAAAAATGTCTTATATTATAAACTATAATGAAAGCTGTCACCAACACCAGACATAAATAATTAATTTACACTTAAGTAAAACACTAGTAGAACACTAAAAAGGCCAAGCAACTCCCCCATACGATTTCATACTTGGTCTCTGCCAGAACCTTTCAATGATGTTCAAACCCCCAGAGACACAATGTCCATATGTCATAACACAGATGATTCATTTTGCACACATAACCTATGCAAATGTGCTTGCATGTGGTGATCAATGACATTCCTGTTGCCAATATTGTGTTTTTCTGAAAGTGCAATATCGCCTAAATAAGAAGCAGTAATGACATACCGTTTATTTACAGGCAGCTTCTGTATTAGTCATCAGCTTTGGTAGGCCTTTACCCAATAAGCATATCCTTGATTATCCTCCTCACTGACTCTGAGAATGATCGGGCATTGCAAGATAAATTTCATATTTTATTCAGCAGGATGTGAAACTAGTGACTGAACCCAGATTGTTACGAGAAAAGGTTTTGGTTTTTTTTAGTTTTTTTTTTATTAAGGTCAACCAAAGAACTCGCCCTTTGATGACTTCACTTTTCAGACTTGAATTTGATTTGATTTCTTTTTCATTCAGTGGGAGGGGATACAAATCCCTGGGTGGCTGGGGGAGGGGTGGGGGGGGTTGCACCAGGAACCGTGTCAAAATCTACCAAATCAAATATTTGGAGCTACATACCACGATGACCCCTTGTGACTCGATGAGCAGCCGAAAGCAATTTTTTACTGTAGAAAAAAGAACAAATTGTTTTGAAACGGCCTTACAAGCCCTCCCAAATTGATCAACAGCAACGATATCTGCTCTGACATCATTCTTGATGTCTCTCCTCCTCTGCGTTGTGTTAGCACACACATACCTGTAAACTCTCTAGAGGGCACACATCACATCTGTCTGATACAAATTCACAGGAGACTAAAAGCTGCTCCACCCCACAACTATGTTCATGTGAACATTACTTGAAGTTTATGTTAGTTCCATGTACTCTGATTTAGCTCTTTCACACCAGTTTAACACATCTAGTTCCCAAACGTTTTTTGCTGGGCCCCCCTTTGTTTTACAAGAAAAATATCCCCCCCCCCCCCCCACCCCACCCCACCCTCCGCGCGCACGCACAAACACATCCTCTAACCACACACACCCATATTTTGCTCCATTGCGGCTTATTTCACACCTCAAACATTTAATAAACAATTAAGCAAATACAAGTAATCTGCAGGTAGTAATAAAATAAACTACTAAGTCTTTTACGCTGCGTCCCCACGTACACGGGTGATTTTGAAAACGCAGCTGTTTCGTCCACACGTAAACGGCGTTTGGAATCACCGAAAACTGAGATTTTTTAAAACTCCTTTTGGGGGTTTATGTGTGGAGAGGAATACAGAGTTCATCACACAATGTTAAAGGTGCCTTTTTCCACGTCACGCTGTGCGCCACGTTATTGTTTACATGAGAGGAATTGCAGAATGGCAGATAGTCAGATTAACAGTATTTTGTCTCTATCTTCAGGTTTTACACGCTTACATTTACACGCAGTTACTGTCCCTCTATTTAGAAAGGCAGAGGCGTCATGGTGTAATTATTTTACATGTAGTTGTTTTTTCCCTGTGTAATAATATTCAACATTGCTATCAATACATTTTTCAAAAAATGCCTCTCTGTGCAAAATGGGTTTAAAAACACTAACAACTGTGGGATACTGTTTGTCCGTGATTTGAACCGAGGGAACAAATCCTGGCAGGATCAGCCTGATATTATTTGTATCCCACTTAGGGTTGCCAACCGTCCCTTAAAATACGGAATCGTCCCGTATTTAGAAACAAAAGTACACGTCCCGTATTGAGCTAATAAGGGACGCACTTTGTCCCGTAATATAGTGAGAATCAAAAGTAGTCTATAAATGTTAATGGAATTAACGCTTTGTTTGAAAACATAATTCCCAGCCCCTCTCCTGCTTTGTGACCAATGAGCTGACAGCACACTTATGACAATTCGAGTATGACAATTCAGATTACCGCTCATCTCATTGGTCGAGGAAAGGTCGCTTACGGAGAAAATACCGGAAGACAACAGATGACCACAACAAGAAGCATGGCCAACAGGGGAACAAACGCCGTCACTGCGGTGCAAGTCTCGGACGACAGTACACCTAAAGCTGGGCAGACACTGTGCGATTTTTTCAGTCACGTTATTCAGCTCCTGCTCAAACTGCACGATTGACTCACAGGGGTTAGAAGTTGGTAGGTCACGATGCAGGTCTCACACTATACCGCCCGATGCTCTGATGCGACCTGAGTGCTCACACTGTGCGTCCATAAAATTAAGGTTATAACAGAAAATCTGTCGCTCGCTCTCTCTGTCTCTCACTCACACAGACACACCACCACCATCAACTTTGCTAAATTGCTAATGAAAAACATGATCAGGCAGCTGTGATTTAGCAGCGATGTAGATCCAACTATTTTCACGGTTGTTGTGGTCGTGATAATTTTGTGAGGCCACATCGAAAAGGCTCGGATGAGCTTTTCAAAGTTCTACAAGTTGTGCCTCCATCGCTTGTGTCCAGATCACACGCTGCACAGCCGTGCTGCTCCGTCTTTTTCACGGCGTTTACGTGTTTGCGCGCGCGCAGTGTGAGCGGCTCACGAGCGATTGATGATCGGGAGCTGGTCGTGAGGTGATAATCACTTCTCGTTACCCCACGTATACTACACGACGCACGATGAAGGCCAAAATCGGTCCGATCACTCAAAAATCGGCTCAAAATGGGCCTAAAACTGCACAGTGTAAGCCCAGCATTAGAGCAGCAATGTTTGTTCCCCTCAGAGAAAGGGAAGAATGGGAAAAGGAAAACACCTGGCTGGAAAAAGTTAATATGGGCATGTGCAGTGAATATCAGCGCTATGTGGCCAGAAGTGTGATAATATAATTTATTTTGTGTAATAAACGACTGCAAGGATAGATGATTACAACAAATAGATGACTAATACATAAAAGTAATACATAGATGAATAATGATGATGAGTTAAGATGTGTAATCATGGGAACAAGCGGGTTTTCAAACGGGAGCAGCTGATTAGCTTTAGAAAAGCTGAAATAATACCTCAGCTGAAGCCAATTGTACTAAATGCACTAAATGTGCACTGTTACAAGAATATTTTTCTTTCTATTGTTTTCTATTATTTTAAGTTAAGCAGGACAGAGTGCTTTTAAAGAAAGATTTACTTATATTCTCAAAAGTTAAGCATGACAGGCTTCTGTTTAAGAAAGAGACCTGTTTTACTGTGTTAATGTTGTCATTTTGAGCTAAAAATAAATGGCTAAATGATCATTTGTTTCACATGTGTTCATATCACAAAGAATACACATCTACTTAAATCAAATTCAAGTCAAAGGGTTAAAAAAAATAATTTCACACACAAAAAAAGAGCTAGAAAATTCACCACACTGGGAAGGGTGAAGACAACTGGGTCGCCCGGCCCTGGCCACGAGGTGTCCCTTATTTATTTTTCAGGGAGTTGGCAACCCTAATCCCACTGTAACTTTACTGCAAGGCTGGAACTGGGACAAAAAATCGGCCCGGGCATTTTGACTAGAGACGGCCCACCAGGATAAAGATTGAATATGTGACGTCATTCAGGGGTAAAACCGCAAAGGATTCTGGGAACTTGTGGCAAGAGGTACTAAAAAGAAACCCAAAAAATGGCAAGACGCTGTTGTATTATTAACTGCAATAGCCGGTCGCATGACAGCCACGGGAAGCCGACGGGTAAAGAGATCGTTTTGTTTTTTTATCGGATTACGTCGTTGAAGAGAAATTTTTTAAGCCATGTTTCCGAAGTAAGAGCCGACGGATGGCCTGGATATACCAAATATAACGTCTCAGAACACTCCAGCTCACATGTTAGTCTGCTCCAAGCATTCCCACAAAGGTCAGAGTTTTGTTGTAGTTAATACGTCATTTTTCTTAACATAATTGGTGATATAGGTTACAAGCAAGTCTGACGCTGAACAGAAATTGTCACGCTATGCTCCTTTATTTATTGTACATAAATAGTGAATTGTCCTGACACAATATTACGTTTCGCTTCTGTTATTACCATGGTACACTGACAAAAACATATATTTTTATTCACAGGATAAAAAAGTTGTTTTGTATCACTAATTGTCCAGTGCGATTACAACATACAATATTATTGTTACTGCTACATTTCTGTGATGCTACCAGAAATTATTTCCACTACTAATTAATTACGGTTGAGCTCAAAGGTCCTATTAATAAACGGTTAACGGATGTGTATTTATGACGACGATATGTGAGATTGGTAAACTTACCTTTGTTCATACGATGGTCTTTCGTTCTACACGGTGCATTTCAAGGTCCTGCACCCATCCGTCGGTAAACTGTACCTGGGCTTGTTGCAGTGACCTGAAGTTACTAAACTTCATGAGTGTATGCGCTCACTCCAAGAACCGTGAAAGTTGGGCAGCACACTGACGTCTTTTGTCCACTCTGTGTGCTAGTAAGGGTCTGACCCTTTCACTCCTTTGATTTTTTCCTCGTATCTTTTCTTTGTCTTTTCGTCGAGTCTGTCTCCTTTTGTTTTGTACATTCCTTTTTTGTGCGGCAAAGAAAAACAAGAAGGTATTGGAACCGGAGAATGAACGTTTTGCGGTGCTGCAAATTCTTGCATTTGATGCAGTACTTGGATTGTTTTGCCACGAGTTCCCGGCATGCCTTGCGCGAAAATCACGTGATTGCTAAACAAGGGGGAGGGTGCATCCGGCCTCCTCGGCTGTAATAGGTCCAGCCCAGAGTCGATCATGACCAATTGGCCAATCCAACACCTTTTATTATATATACCCTTCCTAAAAAAAACCCAAATCCATCGGCCCATAAAAACAAAAAATCGCCAGCGGCCCACCGGGCAAATTCCCGGTATGCCCGATGGCCAGTCTAGCTATGCTTTACTGTATAAAGAGCTAATATTTCCAAAATGTCAGGAGTATTTATTTATTACAACAAGTGTTTGTGAACTAAAATCAAGAATGTGGGATACTGTTTGTCAGTGATTTGAAGAGCCCAGCACCTGCAGGGAAAACCAATTCTGCAGGGGAGACCTACCTTGGCACTTGTGCAGGTGAAGCCAAAGGGAAGATATGCTTCACCATATTTTCTAGTCTTTGGCTTAGAATGAAGTTGGTTTGGAAACATATTCAGCGATGCTTCATCTCCTGCTTTGCGTTTGTGTGGGCGCCCCGTGCTAGCAGTGTCCAAGCGTTGTTTTTTCCCTTTTCATGCCCCCCGCAATGACTCTGCGCCCCCCTTAGGGGGCGGGCCCCACACTTTGGGAAGATCTGGTCTAAGCAAACATCTGTGGGATCAGAACTCTTTGTTCAAACCTTTTTTTTGTTGTTGACTGGATCTGTTTGCTGTGTCTAAGTAAATGAAGTGAATGTAAAATCAGCTTTGTGAAGTTCCTAAAAGGCTCAACTCTTATCATCTAATTACTTTTTATGTATATTCTTTTCCGGTTCATGTCCTTAGTGTCATGTTAACTTTTCCCACCTCCAACTGTGCTCTCGAGAAGTCCAACAGGTTTTGAGAGATTTCACAATTGCACTCAATCTTGCAGCGAGTCAGAGGGAGAACATCTGCCAAAACGAGGTGGCCCGGAGCTATGCGGACCAGTTTACTGTTGTAGATGAAAAGCGGTTCTTTTGATGAATAAGAGGTGAGCCTATCCCAACGTGTTGTATACACGTTGGGATAGGCTCATGAGCCTCTTGATCCATGTTTCCCTCTGGGTAGTTTGACACATAGGGACACATGTTTTAAAAGGCTTAAGTGGAATTACGATGTCATCCTTTCAGTCAAAAGCTATGACTGTGTGATATCTGTGATTACTTTAGTCATCTTCACCATGCTGAAGTGACAGATAGGTAATGTAAAGCTTCAGAAAATTACAGTATTTTTTTTTAACCCTTCTGACAAGATATAAGATCAAATACAAGATAAACCTATAGCAAAACATATCAGTGTTTGGTAGGTGTTAGGACTACCAATAAGATGTGCTGTTGTCTGTTTAGAAACATCCACCCAACCACAAAAGACAGAGACTAGTTTTGTAGCAGGTTTTTTTCCATTGCTGAATTTCCCTGTAAGTCATGTGACAACTGTAATGTGAAAAAGCATAACCACAAATTTGATCAGTAGCTCCATCAGCGAACTGACTTCGGCGCAGTGGTTAGCACCTTTGCCTGACATTAAGAGGGCTCTGTGTTTGAATGTTCTCATCTCCTGTCCCTTCTGTGTGGAGTCTGCATTGATTTCCTCTGGGCACTCCGAGCTCTCCCCACAGTGATATAGATTACTTTAGGTTAACTGGTGATTCGGACTTGGCCATAGGTTTAATGCAAGGTGGATGAAGAGTTTAATAACACAGACAAAAGTGCTGCATGAATATATATGAAAAGGCCAAATATGGCTTGGAGCATAATGTTGTCAGTAAGACTAGAAAGTGCTGTATAAGTGATTGCAGAATAAACAAGCGACAAACAACTACTTTCCTCTACATCATGAATCACTTGGCTTGGAAGTGCTGTTTTACTTTTTGTTTTTTTCACTGCTGCTTTTGTTGGGTATATGAAAATTAGAATATATGCTCTATGACTATTTGTTGGAACATCTTTAGTGAGTCTTGGGTTATGCTGCCCTCTTGTGGCAGGCTGCAGATTTTTTGTGAAATCATATTAAATGATGAAAATCATTATTAAATACACTGCTAGTTGCGGTTTATAAACGAGCCCCTCTCATTAAAGATATTTAGATTTTTTTCCCCTTTTGGTTTGGATTTTTTTTTATTACCGTGTGTCAACAATGCAAAAGCAGAAAACTAAGAATCCCACTTTGTTCATCACAGCTGACCACACTGTGGTCACAAAGGGTTTGACGTGGTCGGCAACAATACCCAGGTACACTGCATGCCACGAAAATAAAGTATTTGTGATGACTGATCATAAATGGTTTGAGCATCTCCCAAAACAAATAATTGGTGTGAAGCCAACCTGTAATTTTGTCCTCCCCTTAATTCATCTGACAGCCAGATAGAGTATAAAAACATGACGCTTTAACACCAACATATAATTTTTGTTCAAAGTGGCTAAACTTTAATTTCCACATTCACAGTAATCAATCTCTTTATGCTAACAGAGGCCATTTTTCTGCACACTAGACAATTTAACCTTTATACCTCTCTATAATGCCACGTCACTTTGAATGCTGGACCTTTCCCTGCAGGGTATTTCCGCTTTCTCATTCATATCAAATTGCACCATAATATCCATGTTTATGTGCAGCATCACTTGTTTTGGTCCGGCGATGAATCTAACCTTTGCGATTAATCTTTGACTCAGACTCTGTGTGTGCCTCAGTTTTCCGATGACATCTTTTATTTTTGCTTGAACAGGCACTACAGTTGGAAAATTACAGCACTATGCTAAATGAAAAAAGAAAAAATCAAGAAAGCCCTCTAATTCGCAGCATGAGCACTAAACAGAGAGACAAAAAGAGGAGTTGGAGGTGCTTGAGCGTTTTAAAATATGCTTTCCCATCCTTCAGGAGTTTCACAGTGGATGCTGCATCTGTAGCTTTTCCTTTTTCCTTTTCATTAAACTTGTAAATAGTCCCATTCAGCTTCAAATATAAAGATACATTGAGACAGTAAAGATGCTGTAGTGTTTAAATTTATATAATCTTCAATCAGTTAAAGAGCGTCTGTGTGTCATGTTGGTGTAAAGTGATCTTCATAAGCTGGAGTCAGATTCTCTGGTGATGAGCTCTCTTTCACTTCATTGAAGGCGGCGGCTGAGAGTTTTTGGAGTGGCAAGATGGTAGATTTTGGTAAGGCAGTACATATTTCACTCTGAATCCAGTGTTAACAGAGGCAACGCTTAAAAAAATAGTACACAGAGGCATTAATACGACAACAAGAGACATTTCCCTTCTGGATCCCGTGGAAATGAATTTAGTTCATGCAGCAGAAAAGGCGACTGTCTCATCAATATTTCAGAGACGGATCCTCTTTCCGCTTTTCACATTGGAGCTTTCTCTAGCTGCATCAGTAAAAGAACACCTGCCTTCCTCACTGACAAGAGAGCAGTCTTCACCAGTAGTAAAGCAATCAAAACCACGTATCGCGGGGCCACACACACACTCTGAATTCAAAATATTTAAACAGAAAGACACAAAACTGAATACAGTCTGCACAGGTGCTAATAATGCCCACAGCCTAGGAGTATTAATTTAATCAAAATTCAGTTGATAATTTGGTGGAAACTCATAAAGGCCATGCACTGCTTCAGTTTAGACAAGATGAGCAAGCAGTGTGTGAGAGCATCAGCATGCACCTAATCACGGAGCTGATAATGCCAAAACACTCACATTCACTCAAATCTCCGCACAAAACAGCTGCAGCTTTATATCTCCAGACAGGTTTTAGCTCGTGCTGTTGACGTTATTAACACACGTAGATGAAGAGAAACTTGGTGGAAGGTAAAAGTCTTAAACAGACACACTGCTGTTGAAGGGCGGGACAGCGGAGGTTAATGTAAACAATCCTCGCAGTGTCTGGTAGAGCACATATTTCCATTTCAAAGACAAGCTCGGCTTAGAGTGGCTGTGGTGTGCGTGTGTGTTTTTGTACTGATGGGGAGCAGTCTTTTATCTGGTTTCAAAATGCTAATTCAGAGACATGCTGCAGAGTGGAGCATGAAAACAAGTCAAGGCATTAAAGAATCAGTTCAGCATTCTGGGAAAATATGCTTCTTGCTTTCTTGCAAACAGTAAGATGAGAAGATTGACACATCTCTCGTGTTTGTATTCTACATTAACTCAAAACCTCTAAATAACCTCTTGTGCTATTGCAGCTGGTTTGATTCCAGCCAGAGAAACAAATCCTCTTCGAGGTTGCGTAAAATCTGCCAAATCATGCTTACAGAGCAGCCTGCTGTGGCGACCCCTTGTGACAAGCCAGCCGAGAGTAGCTTTTACTTTTTTTGTCTGTGGTTTGAGGAACTGGACGTATTGCATGTATAAGCTGTGTGTTAAACCATTGTAAACTTTCACGGGTGAAACATGAAGCCACTGCTTCTATATTGCTCAAGCCTTTAAATCATATAAGGGCTTAAATTCATACTATCCAGCTGTTTGTTAGGTGGCATCTCTTGGTGCCTTTTGGAGCATTTAATGAAATTATCTGTTGAACATGGCTCACTATGTGGTTAAGTGCACTAATAGCCTGTCGAAGAAGACTGGATTCTAGTTTTTCTCAGGTTTTTATAGGTAAGCAACAGGTTAACCTGCCAACCAAGGTAGCTAGTGTTAATTCCAGGAGAGCAGTAACCACTGAAACAGCCATTAGTATGTTGTTAAAAAGCACTAAGCTGAGATGAACACTTTATGTTTGTAGCCTTCACTTTGTTCCAACTTAAAAAGATGCAATTTGGAAGAACTAACTTCCACCAGAGAAGAGAGTATTTGTGGAGTAAAGGGGCAAAGGTTGACAGAGTGGTTGCAATTGCTGACAGTTGCCAAGGGTTCAGTCACACTAGAGTAAAAACAGGACAGCAACCTACTTTTCACTAGGAAAAAGCAGTGGTTGCCTGGTGGTTGCATTTCATTTTTCAGGTGTCAGAAACCAACTGAAAGTACAGTGACCAACTGGTTGTATGCAACGCCGCCAACTCCAGTAGCTGGCCACTTTCGATTGCATGTAGACTGCACAGGTTGAATGGTGGAGGCAACCTGACTTCACAGTCAGACTCAGACTGACTGCAGTCACTCTGAGAAAGTTTAGTGAATTTTACAAATAACTATCATCTAATTAATAAATCCAGCCACACTGCAACAATGTTGCAATCAATCTGAATCTGGTCTTTAAAACAACCACTTCAAAGGCGACAAGATCACAAGTTCACTGCAGTCGCAAAACCTTTTGGGAGGCTTAAACCACTGCTTTCCCTAGTGTGACTGTAACATAACTATATATCTAATTTGCTGAGATTTTAGCCAAAAGATATACCTATCTTTTTTGAGTTTGAACAACGAGCTGTTTTCAGACTCACATTCAAGCAGCATAAATCTTCTCATCTTGTCAGTCAGGACGAAAGCGAACATGCGCATTTCCCAAAATGTCAAATTATTCCTCAAAGGCTAAATGTGTAAATACTGAGAATGAAAACACTGTACTCAGTGAGGAAAAAAACTGTACAAGCATCCCAACTGTTAAAAAAATATACACATGAAATGCGCAACGCACAGCTCATTCTCGCTATCCAGGCACAGCTGACGTTACCACATCAATAATACAATGAGAGAACATCTTGTATGGCGTGTTAGCGTCACAACCGGTGTCAAACACAGCTACACACGAAAGACACAATAATATTTTGCTTCAGTTGCAGTATCTGGAGGTGAAGTGATCCTGAACAGATTGAGCTGTCAGTCTTCTCCACCATGAGTGCAGAGATGAAGACAGCTCACTGTGCCTGACAGGAAGAGAAGGCTTTGATTTGATTTCAGGTCTCTGGCAATGTGCAGTTATGACTGGACGGTTCAGTCTGGGTTTGATGAGGAAACGTCCTCAGCTGGAACTTCTAAATTGTCTCCACGTAATTGGCTGGGTAAAGACCGAGCTTGCCGTTGTCCAGGCGACCTTTACACCAGCCCTGATCATCCTCATCCTCCAGTTTCGTCAGCTCATCACCTTTAACAGAGGAAGAGAGTCTGAGAAACAACGCCAAAGTGCAATAAAATTACATAAACACTGCTGATCTCAGATAAAATAAAAACTTGCGGCGTCACGCAGGATCCTCAAAAGCTTTTCCAGTGGTTTTCATAACATTAACCATTTTGTCTCACTCACCAACTCTGAAGCTGAGCTCGTCCTGCTCTTGGCCATCATAGTCATACAGCGCTCTCACTCTCACACCTGTGCCCACATCTTCATCGAAGGGGTTCATCCCTCCGTTGGTGTCGTTGCCTGAGTTCGGGGCTGTCTGGTCCTCATCTGACCACTCTGTGGAGGCTGTGTACGGCTGGTTTTTATCGTAGCTGCTTACACTGAAAGAAATTTTTTTCACAAACAATACAAAAGGCACTCAGAGGATGATGTGGATTAGGATATGCATTAAAGCACTGATAACTGGTAAGCTGTTACCTTCCTCGGTCTACAGCGTGGTCTCCTGCTGTTGTAACATGAGTTAGCATGACTACATCATTTCCTTTCTTTGACTTTTCTTTCTTAGAGATGTTATGGACAAGGTCTGGGTTGTATTCCTGCAAAAAAACAAAACAGAAAAAGATGGAAAAACGGTTTAGATTTGGATGTAATAGATTTAGAGTTGGATTTCATATTAATCATATATATCTTTTTTATTATACAATCTCATATATATTCAGGGATATGCTGAATATAAACATAACTATATATAGTATTGTTTTTTCTAATATGTAATAAATATTTAACACCCTGCTTCATCCATATACCGGTACTGCTTTATAAATCGTTATTTCTCTGTAATGGTCCACCCGCACACGTGCAGCCTGTTCTAGTGTTTAATTACCTCAAACTGTGGCCAGTTCATGTGCATGCCGGGGCCGTGAGCGTTGCTGAACCACTTCAGATCTTCTTGTGGGCTGGCTGATGTGATGGTGCGTTCAAGCTCTCTGTACACTGTAGCATAACTGTGAACAGAGAGTGGGGATTTGGTGAATGGGTAATGTTTACATGATTGCTGTCTTGTTATCGTAACACTTTCAGTCATGTCAGACCTTTGGTTCTCTGTGAGGTTGAGGTGGCGTTTGACATCCAGCAGCACCTCCCTGAGGAAACTCAGCCTCTTCTCTTCAAACTGCTGGCACTGGTCGAACACCTGCTCCATGTTCTCCATGTATGAAGGGGTGCATTTACTCAGCTCATCCAGAGCCTTCTCATACTTCTCCTTAGCCTGTGTTGCAACACACACGGACATTACATGATTAAAGAATCATTCCAGAAGCAAAGCTCTTCACGGTCTCATGCTTCCATGTATAAACCTTTGGCATTAATATGCTAATCGTTGCAAAGTACCCTTGGCACCGCTGAACCATGGCATCAGACTGCCAGATGACCTGAGAGCAGCTGGAAGTGTTAAAATGTTTAAACTTACCTCATCACCTTATTTCATGTACTGTTTTTATTTGATCTAATTTGTACTTTTATTCTTATTTCTTGATTCAAGTATTTATGCCTCTTAATTTTTACTTTTTAGTTTTACTAAAAATCCATCCATCCATTTATCCAACATGCAGCCTGTGGTTTCAACTTGCCTGCTTTTTAATTGTTGTTAATTTTATCATATCGTATCACACTCTCTGCAATGTTTTGGTTTTAGGTTAAATTGCTTATCTGTGTCTATTATCTGCTTGTTTTATTATATTTTCCTGTCCTCAGTCACTTCTGAAGCACATTTAGCAACGTTACCTAGCATGAGGTTCAGGCAAGGTTACAAATAAAATTTGACTGATCAGAAATTGCTTCTTGTCATGGACAAATAACCAAAAAGAACAAAGAAAGCATCCTGCTTATTGTAGTTGATTAATTTTGGCTTATATGTCTGTGGCATACTACTCTACTGATGTCCAAAAACAGTTAAAAAAAATCATATCCCTATTGACATTGCTCCCTTACAATCACCACACACACAATTGGCTGCTTTATCACGGCACCTGAACCATTATATGAATGGAAGTAGTGGCTGGTACCACGAGAAGAACGCTGCATCTGTAAATTACCCTGTGAATGTTTTGATGCAGCACCTCCTAGAGGCAGTTATATCAGTGTTTCAAACTTTAGGTCCAGCCATTTTTGAGCACTGGCATTAGCCTATTTGTTAGTTGAAATTAATAACACTGGTCCTAGATTAGTGGTACAATGTCAGTTTAATTCTGTTTAACTGAAATGGTTCTGCTCCAGAAGTTCTTCTACTTCTGGTGCCAAAGAACCAGTCTCTAACTAATGTCAGCTTTCTCCTGTCTCCTGTTTTAAGCTCCACCCCCCCCCAAAAAGAAAAAAACCACCAAAAAAACCCCAGATAATGTGACTGAGCTGCTTTTAAAAAATGATTACAATTATTTATATTTCAGTCTGTAATAAGATCAAAATGGCTTGGGGTGACCATTGTTTTAGTTTTAATAACACACGTATTCCACGTGTTCATATAAGTTTCATTTATGGAGTCAATTTGAAACGGACTAATCTTGAGAGAACAGTATCAAATGTTCCAGCACTGAGGCAGTAAAATGAGACTAGAGTCCATGTCAAGAGCAGTGAATGAGAGTTACTGACTGAAGGAGTGGCATACTGTCACATATTAACAATGCTGCACTGGCTCCAATCAGACAGCCTTAAAATAGCCTTATTTGCCTTTGGCATTATTGCAGAAAATATCTTTTGCATAATGATGCTGGAGCAGCGGCAGCTGATGTTCTCACCTTCTGTGAGTCCTGTTTACATTTGTCCACTTTCTCATGGAGTTTCTTCTGCTGATCAGCTGCCACAGATGACTCTCCCTTGATGTTGGCCTCTCTGGTGGTAGCCAGCTTCTCCTCTTTGCAGGCCATGTGGTATGTTTTCTTGGCAGCCTCGAGCTGAAGAAGGAAATTCAACATAAACAGAAGAAAGCAGTATGTAATCAAACTTTGAAGATTTAAAACGAGTCCTGGTAAAGTCCACACTCCCTCACCTCTTTCAGCTTTTTGGCCCATGGTTTCTGAGCCTTCTTGAAGCCTTCCTCTGCCTCTTTGGTTTCCTTGAATCCACCCATCATTTGTTTGTGGTACGAGTCTTTCTGCCAGTTCTTCACTTTCTCAAAGTCCTCATTGATCAGGTAGTTCTTTATGTCCTGATGGAGCTCGCTCACGTTCTCGGCCTCTGTCATCATCGCCATCCAAGCTCGTTCTACTGTGCCGTACTGAGGCCCTAGTGAAAGAAGGAAGTGTGGGTAAAGTATCAAAACTTTATTTGACATGGACTCAGATCTGGGGGGTGAAAGACGACACTGAGAGCAGAAGCCTAGAGGAAGGATCGGTCTATTCCCTAAAATCTATAAATGGGTATTGAGGAAAACTGTTCCCATATTAAATGCAAAAGATGTCTTTCTGTTTACTGCACTTTGAAGGCAATTTGTAAATAAAGACTAGTAATGTATCTCCATGTTAATATGAAATACAAACCCAACCCTGAAAAAGTTGGGACTCTGTGTAAAATGTCAATTAAAACATAATGCAATGACAATGATTTTAAAATTTCATAAGCCCATATTTTATTCACAATAGAACAAAAAATATCAAAAGCTTAAACTGCAACATTTCACTATTTCATGAATAATAATAGCTGATTTTGAATTTGTTGGCAACAATTTGTCTCTGGAAAGGTATCTGGTACTAAAAAAACAGTTGGAGTAACTAACAGCAGATCATTAACATGAGTATAAATGGGTTTTATTAATGGAAATAAAAAAAATACCTCTGCAAGGCAGAGTTTCATAGAATTAAAGATTGGCATCGATTCATCAGTTTGCAAAAAACTACATTCACAAATTATGAAACAAAGTCAGAATAATGGCCCTCAACATAAAATCGCAAAGATTTTGAATATCTCCCGTTTACAGTACATAATATCATTTTATATAAAATCAGATATTATCAAAATGCACATTTTATCAATTTAAACACTTGATACGTTTTCTGTGCTCTGTCTTAAATAAAATATGGCTTCATCAGAACTGCAAATCTTTGCATTCTGTTTTTATTTTTACAAAGTATCCAATGTTTTTTGGAATTGGGTAAAATGATCTCTCACCTTTGTCTACCAGCTGCTTCCATCTCTTGGACCACTCGGTCAGTTGCTGTGCGTAGGATTTCTCAATTTTGGCACGCTCTTGGATGCAGTTCATCAGATCATTGCAGAGCCGATGACCATCATCAATCCGCTTCACCGTGCGTTTGTAGTTCCCAACCTTATATAAAAACAAATAAACATCACAGTGACATTCAGGTTACTCACCCAGTATTTATACACAACCAAATCCCAACTGTTGCCTGATGGCATTTAATTTTGTTGTAACAGAGCAAGTACTTGATGGCAGTGGGAAGGAAAAACTATTTTTTTGAACAGGAAGAAGTGGGCTCGGGGAGGAACAGCCATCTGCTGTGGGGATCACTAATGATTATGTTCTTAAAATATTCGTGTTCTGCCTCATCGAGGTTCTTGGAAGAAAATTCATCACCTAAGGCTTTGAGCTGTGAGATTTAGTTAATTTATAATCAGTTCAGACCAACAGCTTTCTATGAAAAGCTGCTAGTCAAAAAAGGCTGCAGACATCTTTTAGGTATCACAATAAATAGACTGTTAGTCCAATAATCCTTTTTACACAAACTTGTCAGTTAACCGCATAGCAAGTGACACAAACTGTTTGCTGGCTTAAAACATCCTCAGTCAAGCTTGTTTGTCCACCTCAGTTTACTGATTTGGTTCACTGATTAGACTATCTGAAGTGAGCCTGAAGTGGATGATGACAAACACAGCTGATCAAGGACGGTCCAGTGGCCTTGAGCATAGTAACCCCACACACGTCCCAGCCAATCGGACAAAAGTTGACTTAAAGGGAGGGGAGCTAAAATAGCTTGTTTCAGTCACAAGGTGAACTGAAGGGCTGCACAAAGGCCAATTATATGATAAATAAAGATTATTCTAAACTGCATTTTATGCAAAGTCACTCTGGTAGGGTCCAAGAATAAAAACGTGTTTGAAATTTGCACAGTAAGTCTCCTTTAACTTAAATGTGTCCTAAAATGTTCAAATCAGGACATCAGAATTCCCATAGCATCACTGGGTTATTAGGACCCATACTGTGATTTCAGATAGTTTTCAGATACCCCCTTTGTTTGTAAAAACTACTTTTCACTAAAACTACTTGCAACTGTGGACCAATGTCACACGGTTATCTGCTGTCATGTCAACTGTACACATTTGAATAAATGCCTAAATATATATATATTACAAAACAAGAAAAAAAATTGTCTCAGACTATCTCCTAAAATATGGGTCTTTTCTGGTTCTAGCTAAAGCTATATAAAGGATTGGTATTAAAGTGATAATGGATTTACATGACCTGTGTACTTCTACTGTTATTTGGTGCACCTTGAAAAAAAACCCCAAAAGCCTGTCGGTGAAGCAGGAAGGATCAGCAGGGAAATGGCTGCTGCTGCTGTGCAAAGTTATGCAATGAAACCAGGGGATGGGTTAATGTCATATAATGTACAACTCTCCATGGATGCAGGAGCAGCAACCTCATGGAGAGCTCTGCCGAGAGACAGAGCCCCTGTGAGAGAGAGAGAGCTACACAGAGGCTGAACCCCAGTTTACTGGCTTCATTTTACACTTTTAGCAGGACTGCATCTTTGCTGAACAGGCACTAGATGTTTACACTTAATACACCTTGAAAGCAACACCCAACAAGCCTAAAATCGGAACTAAATGAAAGCAGCTGGGGGGAGCAAATGATTGCATTCCAGACCAGGCCTCTGCTGGAGCAGCAGTGAGCTGAGTCAGCGATCTGCAGGCAGCACTGCAGCAGCTCCACAGCAGTAATGCAGTGGCTGACTGTGATAAAGTGACTATGTGCTGGAAGCAAATACCTCTGCTCCTCCACCTGACTCCCGAACATGAAGAGACATGATGAGGATAAAACTGAACCGAGTCTGAGAGGAGATCGAATATAAAAAACCCGAATGTATGAAGTCTTCTGTCTAAAGCGCCTCCTGAGTACATTCATCAAACAAACTCCTGCATCTGAACATAAAGCAACAGGACAGTCTGTACTGATGAGGTGAATAATTTCAACAGCAAATTGCTACCTTACCACCTCACCTGAGTCACCACCTCTCATATATAATGAATGAGCTTCTTGGCACTAGTTTCTCAAATTACTCAGGGCTGTTTTTGCTCAGGAAAGGTTGCAGCTGATGTAATCTTGTGGGAAAAACCCAGAACAACAAATTGCAATTGAAACAACAGACAAGCAGAAACCATTAATATTTACGCAGAAAATCGCCTACTTCCAGCATTTCAGTTTTGACAAAATGGTGCAATCCTTCAACTTAGCAGATGGTACACTGAAAATCTTTGATCTGACAGACAGATGAAATAAGCAACAAACAGACCATAGGAAGTTGTGCTGGAAATTTCCTATTTTTCATATACAGAAAACAACAGATTAATCAAACAAAGTAAGACTGATCTACAGTGATAAACTATCAACCTGTTGGGACCAATAAACACAGTACCTTTTTCACTGGCATGATCTGGAATAAGGTGATTTGTCCCACAGATAACTCATCCTCATCCCATCTCTATTAATCCATCGTTTGGACTGCCTTTGTCTATACTGGTGCCAAATTCAGAGATTATAAAATCTTACTCTGACTTGGCTGATAGACATGGACGATGAGCCAATCACAGCTTGGAATGCTACCATTTAGAAAAAGCCCCCTGAAATAGTGTTTTCTGAACTCAGCGTAACCCTCCTGTTATTTCCGATTCTGCCCTGCATTAACCGCAGTTTGTTCATCTGGTATCCCACACCCACTGACTCACCTTTTCCTCTTCCCTCATCAGCTTCTTTATAAATATGCTGGTCAAATTCCACTTGCATTGACAGGTCGTCCAAGATTAATGTACAGTGCCAGGGAGCTTTTATCTTTTCACCCCTCATCTAACCCCTTCATTGCTCTTGTTTGCAACATTTTATGGTAAAGTGAACTGTATTTACCTTTAATTTGTGTTTATTAGTCCAAAGAGTCAGTGTAGGTAGGTACTCATTCATTACTGTGTGTACATGCTCTTGCTATGTTTCATGTGAAAAAGGCCCATTTATTTTCCATTTAACAAAGATAACCACAACTCAACAAACTGTCCCCTCATGCCCTAAGTGCCTGGGCTGATCAAACCTTTGAGGCCCGCGGCAGGCTCTGCCTGCACCCCGGAGGTTTTGCTCTTTCTGTGGATTGTTTTAAAAGGCAGCTAAAGACACATTTGGTTTATAAGCTAAGCATTTTTATTTTAGTTCTTGTGCTGATTTTATTTGTATTTTTTTCCTTCATTTTCTGATGAGCATTTTAATATATGGTGACACATTTCAGCTTGATGTCTCATCAGGATCACAGTTTAGCAATCAAACGGGTAAATGGGCTGGCATTTATGCACCACTTTTCTAGTCTAATGGACCACTCGAAGTGGTTCAAGAGCACTCTCGCGTGCACAGTGGAGGAGTTGGGTTTGAAACACCTGATTAATGGCGGACTCGGTCTACCTCCTGAGGAACAGCTTTTTAAGGTGACTTGTCCACAAAGATACACAGGACAAAAAAAAAAGACTACTGGTGAGGAGTTCTTACACTTTGAGAGCACAGGTTGGGCCAACAATGAAATATTTCTGTTTTTCCTTTCATTTTAACTGTGCCATAATACAAGATGTGGCTTGATAAATCGAGTCAATCAGAAATAATGGCACCAACATAGAGTAATTTGTCATGCTGAGGAAATGTGTGCGTCATTTTCTGATCTGAGTTTGAGGCACCTGCAGCTCAGTGATCCATTCCGGTCGATAAATCTGTTGCTATGCGCAGTGGCAAGTACTTGCCTGATTTACGTGCAAATCTCCAAACGGCTGACAAATGAGGCCCTGTATCTTTCTCTCAGATAAAGTAGGTTTACTGAGAGTTCATTACTAGGTCGTGTCACTTCCCAGCTAAGTTTAATCTGTCAAATGTTGCTCCTAGCTGTCTCACCTCCCAGAAACTGTCTGTGGTCTCCTCCAGACTGGCGGACTCATCGTAGGCTCCAGACATGGTCCCCGATTTGGCAGGGTGGCTTTAGGCTGTGGTAGTCTGCAGCAAAATAACTCTCCTTATGCACTGTAAGACAAGACAAGCGCAGAGGAATGTAAAACCCTCTGATGTGTGAGACACATAAAAACTCAGTTCACAACTCTTTTAGAATTTATAAATCCGATTAGAACAAATCCAGCATCTGCAGTGAGATTCACTAAAAAACATTGTTTAAAGCAAAACCAATTAGTAATAGTAGCATAATATCTTGGTAACAATATGATAACCTGCTAGAAATAAGAAGGTAATGTCTGTGATTTTATAGTTATAGTTATATTTGGGACCGTGTACTTATTAACTTAAACCATATCCTATTAGCTTATTTGACTAACAGAATAAAAACTAAGGTTGCATAAAAGTAAGGTTTCTCAAAATAGCTGACAATTATTGAAAATACTGATAAAGAACTAGATGTGGTTAGTTATACTGTTACTTAAAGTATTCACCCAAAAATTAAGCACTCCAGTTTCAACAGTTTAGGCGAGAGTGTTAGAGGTGTGGTGTACTCAGAATATAGCTATCCATCCCTAGTGAATTTTGCTGTGGTTTATTTCTAATAATACACATTAAATATTCAAATGTGTTCCAATATACTATTTTGGGCAGAAAAGAAAAAAAGATAAATTAATTATTTTACTGTATACACAAATTATAATAGTGGATTTTTTCTTTTTTTTTTCTTTTTAATAAGGCAATCCGTATCTCTGAAATGGTTGCTCAAAGACCTGCCAATTACATCATGCTTGCTTTAACATTATTCTTCTTTCAAAACTTCTCATTTACAGTATGCAAGTGGGCAGTCTGATGCTACTTGCTGCAAGAGAGGCTGGATCTTTGGATGGTTAGAGATCAGTGAAGAAGACGGCGCAGCCCCCCTACAAACCTGAATTGGATAAGTGGGAGAACATGGATGAGATCCTATTTTTGTATACTGGACATTTGAAATATGCATTCCATGATCACTTTCCTTCCTACCTGAAATATTTTTACCATGTTACGTGTTGTCATCCAGATATAAAATATGCTGTGAAAGGTGGTCCTGTTCATTAAGTTTGTTTTAAAAGGTTGTTAACATGGAGTAACAGGTGGGTTTGAATTTTGCAGCATAATATTTACATTATTGCTTTTAAAACCAGCAGGGTGTTGGGAATCTATGGTAGAATAAATTCAATAAATATAATATAGTAATACTATCCAATATGCAAAAAAATTGGTCAAAATTACATTATTATTACGAGGTTATTACAATTTAAACTCTGTATAAAAATGTGAAGATTACCTTCTTATTTCTAGCAGGTTATCATGTTGTTACCAAGGTATTACCCTACTATTACTAATTACTATTACTAAACTATTACTATCACTCGGATGCCTTTATTTCCACATCATTACCCCCCTTATTATCCAGTTACATCAGTTTGAGTAAGGGGTGGGCGATATAAACGATATACGATAGAAACTATATAAATTTGGCCAACGATAGAGATTTTGACTATACCGCTCTACCCCGATAGCGCATGTTGATGATGTCATCAAGCTGCGCCTGTTTTGGCCGAAAGTGTCACAGCGGCTACAACCATTATCATCTGCAAATTATGCCGGGCAACAGTCATAGCAAAGAGATGAAGCACTTTTGAAATACGGGGAAAGCCAAAAACTGCGCTTCCTCCACTTCCGTAACATTGATTCATTAATGTTGAATTCTCTCGCAGCTGTTCTATTCCCATGTTGTTGCAGTATATTAATAACTAACCTCGTATTGTGGATGAATAATCTCAGTTGTTCTCCTGACTGAAGTTTGCCCCGTGTATAGCATCCTGCTATGCGATTGCATTTGTCCCTGACCTGTCATGTTTAGGTGGAAACCAGCGAGCTAACTTCCTGTTAACTTCTAACTTCGGTTAAATTTAATAAATTCTGTTTTCATGGATGCATGGATGTTAAACTTAATTGTTACACTTGGTAAAGCAGCAACGCTGATGATTTTATTAAAGATGAAAGAATTTAGACAGTTTTTAACTCTCAGTGTTCGTTTGACTTTGGGACCTGAAGCGGACAAAGTTTTGGACCCAGATTACTGGGTCCAAATTATTACAAAGCTCCTCACTACGGCAGCCGTAATGCTCTGACAATCCATCAAGCAGTGCGGCTTACCAAAGTTGTACTAAAACATTTTTTAGCAGATTTCTGCATGCCAAAATCGGTTTGAGGTCAGTAAGCACAACCAGAATTCATAGGCACACTCTCGATTTTTGAGAAAATTAAAGGATTTTAAGTGTGCCTTACAGTGTCGAAAATACATTATACAGAAGAAAAGAATATATCGCGATATATATCGTTACTGCACGTACTTCAAATTATACCGCAATATGGATTTTAGGCCATATCGCCCAGCCCTAGTTTGAGTGTAATATTACTCAACTGTAACCACTGTTGCTACCATGATATTGCTTGATATTAACTGTTATTACTTTGTAATTGCATTGTAATAACTCAGAAATTACCACATTATTATGTAATTTTTTCTGCTTTGTTACTCAGCTACTACTGTAATAAAAGGTGCTGCCACAAAAACTACAATAATATGCTAATAAACTTTATTACAACGTACAAACCAAAGGAAAATAGAGACTGGCATCAAGGGACATCAAAGGTTAGTCAATCAAGCAGGTTACTTTATACATGCTGATATCAGGTGAACTCAAATGCAGTCTTACCCTTATAGCCTGAATGCTTCCAGCTATTTTCTACCTGCTCTCGTGAGATTACTCTGTCAATAGATTTAATGACTAGCTATTAATTTTCAGTGGCATAGACTCAGGCGGCTATTATCAGAACACTGCTGTAAAATTGCAGGGTAATCTTCACTCATTATGGTCACTTAATATTATCCCACGGCCTTACTGGAACACCTGCTGCAGAAGTTAATCAGTTGTGGCTACTAGTGATGGCACAAGATTTTCTATTTGTCTGAAAATATCTAATATTTATATCTATATTCACCAGATTACAAAACCTCAGCATAATTACTAAGCACACAGACTGCCTAACGATATTTAAACTCATGCCTCACGCCCACCAGGTTCAGTACACAATACAAATTGCAGTTTCAGAAAGACTACACTGTCAAACTGCCACACAGCATACCACTGGATGGAATTAAAGTCGTGAACCAGCAATATAAGTAAGTAAATAATATTAACTTCTATAGCACCTTTCAAGAAAAAAAAAACAAACATCAAGTGTTTCACAAAAAAAATACCAACGCATAGATTAGTGAGAGATTACCTAGGGAAAACTTCAATATCCCCCGATAATAATAAACGTTCACACTGCAGGCGCAAGTGCATCAAATCCGACTTTTTCGACCCTATGCGACCCATATCCAATCATGGTATGACAGTGTGAACGGCACAAATCTGATATTTTCAAATCCGATCTTGGTCACTTTCGTATGGTATGTGAGGATTTTGAGAAAAACTCTGAGAATCTATGGCTTCAGGTAATGAACCATACTAAGGTTATAGATCAATTTCAGCCAGAAACACATATTTCAGATTATCAGTTGGATTAAGACTTATGGCTTTTATCTACAATGTTTTGTCACTTCTACACGACAGAAAGTGCTTTTTTCATTGTGCACAAGCAGAACCGGCCATCTAGTCTGCAAAATCTGGAGAGCCTACAGGTGTAAGTCATGATATGAGTAATGTGAAATGTATTTAAAATGCTCAGATAGACATTTTGTGGGTGCAATGACTGCCTATGAAATGGGGAAAAGAGTGTCGATGTGTGGTGACGTGTTGAAAGGGGCAAGAAAACAGAACACAGGGAGATGCAGGAGAGTGCATCTGGTTGTGGCATAAACATTAATTACTCCCCAGCTAAAGTGCAAGAAAGGCTTGACGACAAAAAGCTCTTAACTGGGCATGATGTATACACACTGTTTAAACTGTACATATATTTTTATGCTACATTGTTGTTGTTTCAGTGCTTTGTAATTGTTTTGTGTTTACTGTAGTTTCCTATGTTGCACTGTGGTGTGTGACTACTGCAGTACATTTAAAGAATATCCACTTTTATTAGTCAGGAAATATGAAAGGCAATACTTTTAGAGAATTAAAAGACAATGAACACACTTCCTTTCATGCAAACTAAAAAACATGACTATTTGATGGTGAAAGGAACTTGTTGTTTTGTTGTTAAACTGAAGGTCTGGGGCATTTATTAGGTTAATTAGAGTGTTTTGCAGCAGCTACCTCTATCTCGTTTTGGAAATATATCTTTAATATTTCAATAAATGTGCCTGAGAACTACTCAGTTTACTTTTCTTGTCAGGGTCCTGTGTCTCCTGACCCAGCGTTTTTAGTTCTTTGTGATTTTTTGTATTATTGTACTTGTCAGTTATTCTATCGTTTCTAGTTTTGATCCCTTGCCCTTCATGTTTCTCTGTGCCCCCTCTGTTCTGTGTAAGTGTGTGTCTTTGCATGTTTGAGTTTCTTGTTTTCTGTCACTCTGCAGTGTGCATTATGTTCTTATGGTTGGTCTTTTGTTACTCCCTCAAGTCTAGTTTCTTGTGTTCCAAGCTTAGTATTTCCCTCTGTGTATTTTGGTTCTTAGACCTCTGCCTTATGGTTTATGTCTCTGTGTTTCTTAGTTGCTGTCTCCACTGTGTCAAGTTCGCGTCTCTGTGTGATACTTCCTGTTTTACCTTGAAGGTCCGTGTCTTATGTGAATGCGTCCTGCTTTGCTTGCCTCGTCAGTCCTGATTTCTCCCAGCTGTGCCCTCCTTCTGTGTCTCATTCCCCTCGTTACTTCCCAGTGTATTTAAACCTGTGTTTCTCTGAGTCAGTGTCGTGTTGTCCCTCAAGCTGTGTGTTTCCTCGTGTGCCTCGCTGCAAAGTGTGAGTTTATATTTTCCCAGTTTAGTTTTGTATGCTCGTTTTCTGTGACCAGCAAATAAAGCTGTAATTTTGAGTTCATCCCCTGAGTCTCTGAGTCCTACATTTTGGGTCCAACTCCTGCCTGCCGCACAGCGATTCATGACATTTGTAATACTTCTACACTACTATACTTATACACTTGTGTGGCTACAACTGTAGCTTGCCTCCACCAGTGTGTGAATGTGAGAGTGAATGAATAGTGGAATTGTACAGCGCTTTGAGGGCCCCGAAAAGCGCTATATAAATGCAATCCATTATTATTATTATTATTACTTGTACACTGACAGCTTGTGTAATGAGAAATTCCCATGTTTGAGAAGGTACCAACAAAAATGACATCGCTTTGCTGTTTTTTTTGGGTAGGTTGCCAAACACAAACTCATCAGTCCTGATTGGCACTCTTTTAGCCTTCTTGTAATTGTAACCGCATAGGGTTGGGAATTTGGTAAGTTTCAGTTTTACAGACAATCGTTTAAAACACTTCAGTCTGAACAAAAGGAAGCGCATAAAACAGAATCCTGGATTAGCCGTTGTAGCAATAACTGCAGGATAATCTCCTCTGGGAGAAACCAGACTGCTTGCGTAGGCATAGGCTGCTAGTTTGTTCCACTGCATATTGATCAAAACATTCCAAACTTAATTTTCTTTAGATATTTGCAAGCATCAGAGACACAGGGGCTTCCTTTTTAATAAATATATGTAGCAAGATGTGAATGTCTGCATATGAAACAAGACCTACAAACAACATTTACAAACAAACCACAATATTTGGAATGCTGATCAAGATAAAATGCAAATGATATGAACATGAAATGCAAGTAAAATGTCATCTACAGCCACCGTGGGAAGACAAAACATCCCCAGACAAGTCATGTTACAGTCAGAGAATCTAATTTCCTCTGTGACACTGTATTGATGTTAAATATGGAGCAATTTATTTTTACATGTATTTTGTAGGGACTAACCAGGAATGCAGAGAAATGGACCAGTGAATCTGTCAGGAATGACAAACTTTGTATGTTAAACCAACATTTTGAGAAATATTCTCTTTCTTTCTCTGAGTTATATATACATAGATCTATATGGATATAAATCAACGCTGCTTTAATGACTCTTGCTAAACATAAATCTAATGACTTGGCTTTGCGAAGTAGATTGGAAACCGGGTGAAACAGTGCAAAAGGGAAAATCCATAGCTAACTTTGGCTCCATCTAAAACAAATTCTATTATGTTTTTTTAAGGTTATTGTTTCACGAGGGGGCTGTGTGCCAGGTAAAAAGCAAAGAAACAGTCCTACCTCTAACTCTGCATGAAACCACAGCTTGTAATATTTACATTTTGCCTTGTAAGGATTACACAAACCTGATATATTATGTGGATGGCTAATGTGTTTTGGCAAGAGCAGGCTGGCTGTTTCCACCTGCTTCCAGTGTTTATGCAAATCTAAATGGTTACTGATCACAGACAAATGAGAGTAGCAACATGTAATGATTGGCAAGACATAGCACTTTTCTTGACATGTTAAATTATTTACATCATTTTGTTCCACACACCACGCACTGTGAATATGGAAACCAAATTAAAATCTGTTTTGGGAAAGCTCAATATATTAGCAGACAGATTACTGTTGCATTAAACAACAAAAACGATACAAAAGCTATTAAGAGCAAAATGTTTGATGCCTCAGAGAAGAATATGAAACAATGGAAAGAGAAGCACCAGTGATGTGTTTTGATAAGAAGTCAGGGGGAGGGGCAGAAGCTGCGTGGTTATTTGGGTCAACCATGGAGAAAAGGATGGAGTGACACCTTTGACAATAAAAAGCCGAGATGAAGTGAGGGAGGAAATTGGTTGGACACCCCCACCCCCCCAGAGCTTACTACTCCATAAATAAACAAATAATCAAGGGGAATTTCTGCTATGATGTAACCTGGCAAATCTGGGCAAAATAAACTGGGCAGCAATGCAGCGTGGGGAGTGGGGTAAAGAAGTGGGTGTTTATCATGCCTGGTTAATCCATTAGCTACATGCCGAGAGGGGCTTTTGTTGTGGATAGCCCTTTGCTTCGCGTGCATAAAGGCAGATCGCAGTGCGGGAAAACAACCGCTGAACAGCTTCTCCCACTTTTCATTAAAGTCAAGTAACGATAAAGGCGACACAGACACTATTATATAAATATGACTGTATCTAAATTGAAGTAAAATCATGCAATGAGTTATTCATTGTGAGCAGAAACAATGCATTCATACCAACCCGCACATGCATATACAACCTCAAACAGTGGCGGCAACCTCCAAAATGAATTACCATCACGCTGCTTTGTTTAACTCTTGACTTTTTCCCAAGTATAACCTGCAATCTTGGATCCGCATCCTCAAAAAACAAGGAAGAGCATCAGGAATTCCTATCCCTCCACTGCAAGTGCATAAGCATCAAAAAGCATTACAATTTCCAGGGTGAAAGGCCAGTGGCATCAACGCATCAAAAGAGTAAAACCCCCAGACAAAGGCTGTCAAAAGACCGCAAGAGTAAGAGAGCACAGCCCACCAAGAAGCAACAAAAGCTTACCCCGAGTCCTCCATCAACAGCGGCTAATGGCTAGGAGAAAAAAAAGACACGTGGGCTTCTCCAGAAGGCAGCCCCTCTCTTCCTCTCCACCCCTCGTATCTGTTTATTATTGCTCAGTGCTGCCTGCCGTCCTCTCTGTCTGACTAAGCCACGGTGCATCAGTGTGCATAGCAGGAAAACAGGAGCCGAGAACTCAAATCTCTGATATGATCAGCAAACTTTACGTGTGTGCCTGCTTCACTGAGAGAGAGATAATCCTATGGTGTTGTGCCTGAATGGCTCAGACAGAGTAGCAGAGGACAGAGAAGAGGAAGAGAAAACGCAGGGTGGGGGGAGACAAGCTGCAGGGCTGAGCACTGGGGATGCTTTACTTTGGTGTGTGAGGTGTTCAGTGATCATATTGTTAAATAAAATGCATACAAAGATTGTGTTTAGGTAACCTTTGACTGGTCATGTTAAAATAAGACTATTCAGCAAAAGAGAGACATCTATATGATTGTATAAAAGCATGAAACGACTATAAAATAATTATTGAAGTTGATAATTGGACTTTTTCAGATTTAGTACAGGCAGAAACTTAAAGTCACATTTCTTTAGACCAATACTGGAGGAGCTTTGTAGTGTGGCATAAGTCAAGCTTACGAAGCTTACAAAGTCAACTTCTACAGCAAATGTGGCAGATCACTTGATCTCCCCGCCAGCCCCCATCAACTGAAACCCTTCAGAAAATGCAACCAAGCTCCACCACAGTTCTCAGGGCTTGCAAAATTGCTAGCCCGACGTCCCGGGGCTAGCGATTTTTCCAGTCGGGCTACCAAAATCCACCTCAGCCTTGCCCGTCGGGCTATCATAGGAAGGAAGGATATGTCAATGCTTTTGCATTCTTTCGCAAATGTAGCTGAGTAATTATGTCATCGGCATCAATGAGCCACTGTCAATATGTGACATATTGAAATCGCGTTTAAATTTGTGCTTGTTTTTTGCTTTCACTTTCACTTTGCGATGGCGCAAACTGTGTATAAAGAACAGCAGCACTGATTGGTAAGTCACAGATTAATTGCGCACCAATTCCTCTGGCATCGTCTTATCAATCGTTAGCTTACTATCAAACATGACAAGTGAAATCTCCTGCAGCAAGCTTAAACATGTGAGAGGTTGATTGCGCAGAGAATTGCTGATTGTTATGTAAGTATGTGTGTAAAAGCAGATGGATTTATGCAGGTATTTTAGTTCTTTAGAGCCAAACAAGACAGGTCAGGGTGAAGAAGGGACAGCCAAAGAAAAGCTTACCACAAAACGGAAAAGTTATGACAAATCAGACTACGAGGCAAAAGGAAAGCGCAGCTTTTTTGGTTTAATGGACAAAAGAATTTATGTGGCTGGAATATGACGAGCTAAATAACATAATGTTCTGCCGGGTGTGTTGTGAGTTTCCCTCGATTTCTGAGTCGACAACCGCCTTTGTTACTGGGACCAGTCATTTTAAGAAAGACCCCATCAGAACCCATGAGAAATGCAAGAAATGCATTATTGCTCAGTCTGCAGTATCTTTCCTAGAACAAACACCAATTGCAAATACCATACTAAAAATAAACCTGAAAATCAGTTTAAAACAGCGTACTATGTTGCAAAGAGTGAACTACCATTGGCAAAATTTAGCAGTCTTTGCAAACTTCAAAAAGCAAATGTCCTAGATCTTGGTTCCACTTGCCTCTTACCTGTGATTTCAGTGGAAATTTCAAATTCAGGATCTGACATTCATATTCTACACAGTTCTTGCAAGTTCATAGAAATTTCTGTTCAATTAGGACCAAATATTTGAGTTGATGATTGTAATTTGTTGTTGTAATTTGTGTTTTGAATATTTTTAGATTGATGTTTTGTTTCCATGTATAATATTGTAAAGGAAACAAAACATCAATCAAAAAATTGTCCTCTTTTTTTTATTCGGGCTAAATAAATTATTTTGGGCTACCAAAAACTGAAGAGTGCCTGCTCGAAGGGCTATCAGGGATTTTGAAATTTTGCGAGCCCTGGTTCTACATGGTTTAATCATATATATCATAATCATATATGATTTAATCACTGTTAATACAGACACTGTTACTCTCAGGTTCTATCAGATGGTGTTGAGGTCTTGGGTCTTTAAGTGGACCTAGCTTGTTTAGATTGTCCCAGATACGTATGCATATCGATACGATTTCAGTGACACCAATGCAATTATCAGGTCTACAAGTCTGATTCTTTATTGATTTCTGATCAGTTTTCTGTGTAAAAGAAAAAAAATGTTCACCTACGGAGGTCTTCAGCATCGTGTTGTTAAGCGAGTCTGTACACAGTGTAGAAACAGAAAAAAAGATTCAGGTACGCAAAAGTGCAACTGCTATGACTGTGATGCTACTGACTCTCAATGTCCAATTGTAAGAAAAACCTGTGTCTAACTAACAAGGTTGCAAGGGGAGGATGCAAATACAGGGCAAGGAGAGGGAAAGCATAGTCAAAAATCTGAGCACACAGTGGTCATCCACAGAAATGGAAGTAAGGCAAAAGGCAACGTCTATAAATCAGTCTAAAAGCATATCTTTTTACAGGATATACTAACACTAAATTAACAGAGAAGGAGATCAATATATACCAAGGAACCTGAAAAGCTCGACTAAACACACAGGATGATTAAAGGTCTGTACAAGGACGCTTCTTACTTGAGTACTTCACTGTAACTTATAAGGCAGACAAAGGAGCTTAGAAAAGCATCTGGACTTCTTTAAGTTACTTGAAGACGTTTCACCTCTCATCCGAGAAGCTTCTTCAGTTCTAAGGTCAAATGGTGGAGAGTCCCAGATATAAACCTAGTGGGAGTAACCCCCCACAGAGGGACAAAAGGACCCCCTGATGATCCTCTAATCGCCTGAGCCAAGGTGTGAAACTGGGTGTGGGTCCCAATCAGCCAGAGTTTCGGGTGTGTTCATTGTGAAACCTGGCCCCACCTTATCATGCGAATTCCTGAGATCAGATGGCCCAGGATGTGAGTGGGCGTTAAGGCATCTGGGAAGGGATCTCAAAACTGGATTATAGATGGCAGAGAGTTGGTGTCGTAAACCACCGCCTCTGTTCAAAGATGGTCGCTCACAGTGGACATAGATGGCTTATTTCACTCCTCTTTCAAACCATCTGTCCTCTCTGTCCAAAATGTGAACATTGGCATCCTCGAAAGAGTGTCCTTTATCCTTAAGATGCAGATGGACTGCTGAGTCTTGTCCTGTGGAGGTGGCTCTTCTGTGTTGTGCCATGCGCTTGTGAAGTGGCTGTTTGATCTCTCCAATGTAGAGGTCTGAGCATTCCTCGCTGCACTGTACAGCATACACCACATTGTTAAGTCTGTGTTTTGGCGTTTTGTCTTTCGGGTGAACCAGTTTTTGTCTGAGCGTCTTGCTGGGTCTGAAATGCACCGGGATGTCGTGCTTGGAGAAAACTCTCCTGAGTTTTTCTGATACACCGGCTACATGGGGGATGACAATGTTGTTGCGTCTGTCTTTCTTATCCTCCCTCGCTGGTGTCTGATCTTCTTTTCTGTGCCTCTTTGCTGACTTTAAGAACACCCATTTAGGATAGCCGCACGTTTTGAGTGCTTCCTTTACATGTGTGTGTTCCTTCTTTTTTCCTTCAGGCTTAGAGGGAACATGTTCTGCCCGGTGGTGTAGGGTCCTTTTGTCCCTCTGTGGGGGGATACTCCCACTAGGTTTATATCTGGGACTCTCCACCATTTGACCTTAGAACTGAAGAAGCTTCTCGGATGAGAGGTGAAACGTCTTCAAGTAACTTAAAGAAGTCCAGACGCTTTTCTTTGCAAGCTCCTTTGACTACGATGACCTGGATGACTGAGAACCTTCACAGACTTATAAGGCAGACCCAACCCGTTCCCGATCAAGTTGTGTTCAAGATAAGAGATTAACAGGTATGAAATTGCAACCTACAGATGAATCAATGTTTTTCTGTTTCTGTATTTGAATAAATGGACTTATATTTAAAAAAATGATTAAATCACAGTTCATAACGCTACTCCTACGCTAGTTCAGCAAGGCATTAATCATAAATTGTCCGTGTGATCTGTTGTTGACATTTAAAATGGGTGATCACAGTACGCTCCACGACCCACACAAAGGCTTCATAGCTTCACAAAGGCTGAGAAGATGATGCAACGTCAAAGTTAGTTCTGATTTCTAAACAAAAGGAGGGAGGGAAGATCAGAAGGAAAAGCTACAGAACTAGGAAGGACCAAACTCTTTCAAGATTTAAAACAAATCCTTCAGAAGTAAAAAAGAAAAAAAGCTTAATTTTATTACGGCATTAATTCCTTCAGTAGACTGCCGTAAAAGGCAAGTATTGATTATGTCATAGGGAGATTACAATGATACTAAGTGTGTAGGTGACCCTGAGATAAACTGACGTAAGCTGCTGGGAATTTGTATGATGGCCAGAGAGCATTCCTCTGCTACTAACAGGGCAGCTATAAAATATTTAATAATTAACAAGGAATTCAGAACAAAAGTTAAGCATATAACTGAACATTAATTATTATTTTTTTGTTTATCAGCTGCTGGGTGGTTACAGTTAGAGATGGCAGGCTAGTGAGCCCCAGCTGCAAAAGAGCTGCCTAATTGGTGTTTGCTGTTAATTGGATTGCACTGTGTTATTCTGGCACTGGGGTTGGAAGGGCAGTTTGTTCACTTCTTCATATTTCTGCTAATTGATTGCTTAGTTATTCTTTACAATAGTCTTACTTAATCCCCCGAATGTCTTGCTAGCTCATTTCTGTTGATGCTGGAACTCAGTTTTTAAGTTTTGTAGTCATTTTAATTTTTTATTAGGGGTGCAACGATACACAAAATTCACGGTTCGGTTCGGTTCGATACTTTGGTGTCATGGTTCGATATTTTTTCGATACCAAAAAAAAATGTTCATGCCTTTTTAATTTGTCATTTATTAAAATTATAAATATATATTTTAACACAAAAGTACAGTTTTTAAATTTAACCCTAACCCTTGTGCGTGTTGTTTTTTAGCTCGTCATATTGCAGCCACAGAAATTCTTTTGTCCATGAAACCATAAAGCTGCACTTTCTTTTTGCCTTATAGTCTGATTTGTCATAACTTCTCCGTTTTGTGGTAAGCTTTTCTTTGGCTGTCACTTCTTCACCCTGACCGGTCTTATTTGGCTCAGCAGAACTAAAATATATATCTGTCTGTGAAGGTTCTCAATCATCCAGGTCATCGTAGTGAAATATATATCCTGCCGCACTCACATAAGCTCAGCGATTCTCTGCGCGATCAACCTCTCACATGTTTAAGCTGCGGGAGATTTCACTTGTCATGTTTGCATAGTAAGCTAACAATTAATAAGACGATGTCAGAGGAATTGGTGCACAAATTATCATCACTCACAGATCAGTGCTGTCGCTCTCTATACACAGTTCGCGCGATTGCAAAGTGAAAGCAAAAAAACAAGCGCAAATTCAAACACGATTTCAATATGTCACATATTGACAGTGGCTCACCGATGCCAATGACATAATTACCCAGCTACATTTCTGAAAGAATGCAAAAGCATTGACATATATTTTTCCTTCCTACAATAGCCCGACAGGCAGGGGAGAGATAGCCCCGGGACGTCGGGCTAGCGATATTGCGAGCCCTGTATCTGATTGAGGAATCACTCATCTTTGGAAAAGAGAGTTTATTACAGAGAAATGTCTCTTTCCAAAATAAAAGCTATACTATCCGCTTCTTCTGGGCTATATTCTCAGCAGCATATTAAACATATCAGGTCTCCATAAGGAGAATCCTGTGCTAACAGCTGTCTAAATGACTCGGCTAAAGTTTGTAGCATGCATGCTTGTTGTTTTTGTCTTTGCACTCGGATGATGTCGGTGTAAATGTGCAGTCATATTCGTTGTGTTCCCACTAGTGCTTTCAGGTTAATCTCGTTGAAATAACCTTAACGCCACAACACGGCAAATCTCCGTTAACGAGCTACCCTATACAGAGGGGCTAGACGGCCAACACGTTAACGAGCTAACTGCGCTAACACACTAGCTCCCACCCATGTAATTGAGCATTGCATGGCACATCCAACATACTGTTTTACTTTAGTCCATGACTCGCTTACCTTCAGGGTCATACGTCACATGAAAACCAAAATAATTCCAAACGCCAGATCTGAATGAGGGTGGGGAGGTCCACTTCTGTCTCGCTAGCTTGCCCTGCGCTCTTCCTTCTGACCATCCTGTCTGTATTGAGTGCTCAGTGAATCTGCGTTCGACTACTCCGCCTAGGCTGCACTCTCGAGCCTAGGCGGAGTAGTCAAATGCAGATTCACTGAGCGCTCAACACAGACAGCATTGTCAGAAGGAAAGTTGATAAAATAAATTACAAATTTTGTATTGTTCTTTTTTTTTTCTCCCCTTTGGTTTTCTTTCTTTCTCTCCCCCTCTTTCTTTCATTCTTTCCCCCTGTCCTATCCCACAGTCATGTCTGTCCCGTTTGCAACTGAAAATAAAATAAATTCATAATTATAATAAAGGTCAATCAAATGGACCAATATGATGATCCACTTAAAATAAATCCTCTTGGCATCTTTCTTGGCCTCAAGACAACAATTCTGATGGCTATAGATCCAAACGGGACACAAAAAAAAAAAAAATTGAAAAAATTGAAAAAAAATTGAAAAAAAAAAAATTTGAAAAAAATTGTATTGTTCGATACATATGCGTACCGAACCGAAAGCACTGTATCGAACGGTTCAATATCGATACGAATATCGTTGCACCCCTATTTTTTATGTATATAAAAATATGTGTGTAATATGTAATGTAGGCCAACAACTCAGTTCCTCACAGTCTGTATATGTGAGACTCTTGATTTGTTACAAAAAGCTGACAAAATTAACGAAAGAAAGCTGACAAAAGATTAGCAACACTGCACCTTGCCTTATGAAGCCAGTTAGACAAAGATCAAATAATGATGTCCACTATGTGAAATTTTAATACACTCTAACACAGCGGTCCCCAACCTTTTTTGCGCCACGGACCGGTTTATGCCCGACATTATTTTCACGGACCGGCCTTAAGGTGTCACGGATAAATACAACAAAATAAAACTAGTACCGGTACCGAAAAAAAGAAGATTTATTCATAACACACATGAAAAGACCCAGGAAAACCGAGTTAACGATAAAAACG
This sequence comes from Copadichromis virginalis, assembly GCF_057382275.1. NCBI lineage: Eukaryota > Metazoa > Chordata > Actinopteri > Cichliformes > Cichlidae > Copadichromis > Copadichromis virginalis. The sequence goes on from NC_140622.1 coordinate 33,959,141, forward strand.
ATAACAAAAAAACGCTGAAAACCGATAAAAACCCTGAAAACCATACATTTCACACCTGAGCCTCAACTCTCGCGGCCCGGTACCAAACGACTCACGGACCGGTACCGGTCCGAGGACCGGGGGTTGGTGACCACTGCTCTAACACACATCCTCTGCCCCTCTCAGCTTGTGTACAGTCCACATTATTCAAATTCAACTCTTTTTCTTCCCTCAGAACCAACCTGTTCATGCTGCCCTCATCACATTCAAGTCCTATAAATAGAAACACATTCATCAATTATTCACACTGCTGTGTAAACAGTTAGACGAGATGAACAACCCCACCTCACGTGGAGAAACTCTGTGATCTCACATCACTGTAAAGACAAAAAGATCAATATAATACAGGTGCACTCCAACGGGCCTACACATAACATTTACATGTAAAAGTATTTTACATCTTGAAGAAAGTTAGATTTGAATCCTAGTACAAACTTTATTCTACAAACAACATGACTCCAGCTCTGCAAAATACTCTGGAATCACAGCCGATGTCTCAGCTGAAAACACGAAGTCTGCAAGTAAATAAAATGTGTATGATCAAAGAGAATCTGGATGCCTCTTGCCTCCCTTAACAGCTGCTGTTATAACAAAATAAGCCTTGACGAGAGGCACTTCTCCTGAGTGACTGTTTTACCATTCCCCGGTACAAATATGTTACAAAATTCTTTACTCAGTCAAACAAATGGAAAACAAAAACAGTGTTTATACCGTAGCAAAACAGACTCCAAACCTAAAGAGTTCTAAAAGAATGAACTTGAAATCAACGAGAACAAGGCAGTCTGTCAGCTCAAATCTTCTAGGCCTAGTTTTGAAGCCACATGCATTATGTTAATTTCTTCTATATTTTCATTCTTGGCCTGCACCAAACTTGTTTTTATGAAAATAATTCATAGCTATGTCATACTATTCTTTGTGAAGCCCCTCAGTTGAGCATCTGTCTAAAACAAGCAGTTCTATCTCCACTCTCTTTAAGGCTACCTTTCTTTTAAGCCAGTTTTCAGCTGACTGATGCCCTGGCCCAAACAGAAGATTGGAGCATCAGGTTTGAGAGCTCCTCTACTCAACCAGACCGGGGCATCCTAGATATTAAGGATTAACCATTTTAAGGATGTTAATTCACACTAACATCACACAGAGCCTAGAGCAGAAGAAAAAGAATGGTCCAGACCACCTAAAGCCTAAGCATTTGGTTTCATTATTCAAAATTCTAGCCATGTTTTATAGGACAAGCCACCCTTATAACAATATACATCACAGGAAATAAGGAAAAGAAAATTAGGTGTACATTTCAGGTATGATCAGTAGGATGCAAACAGATTGTTAGCAGTTAAACATCTAATTGACGAGTAGGAGAAAAAAGGTGTTTACTAACTCTAAGGTTACTTATCCACAAATGAAATATAGCTACAGATGGTCATCAACAGAGCCAGAAAATAAACAAAAGCAGACATGACTCATGTAGTAGCTGGAAACACCTTATTTGTGCTATTATTCTGTCTGTTCCCCTAATTTAATAATGAAATCGTCTGTGGTTATATCACTAAGAAGCCACTGTGAATACTTACAGTGGCACTACAGATCAAAGTCTAGCTGCAGGCATTATACAGAAAAAATTGCAGAGACTTTTGTGAATCCAGAGGTGACTGTGTGGAGTCTGAAATACCTGCAGCAGTTACACAGTCAGAAAAAAGGCAGCTTACCAGACACTTTGGCCATAGGTTACATTAGTCACAGGTACCAAATAGTAATAAACGTATGAACAAAATGTTGGTAGTTGAATTGCATAATGTATGAAGTATGAACATTTATTTAAAACTGTTGTCTGACAACGTCACAGGTTACATTGGTCTTTAATGCTACTAATAAAATGGTATTTGAAGGCATGCAAAGTAATGCCCATTCATAATTAAAGTGTGGCACAGGATCAGTCATAAAAAACCACAAAACAAAACCCTCCACTGCAATTTCACATTAAATACACACACACAGCAGACTAAAAGCAGACATTCAGACACATCAGTGCAGATCATAGTGGCTACTGAACCTGGTTTATCGTCTTTGTGGCCTCTCAGTCCTCGACAGCGTTGCCTCGAGAAATTCTGACAGAACTGACACCTGACACTGAGAGACAGTGTCTGTTTACCTGCAACTCTGACACATCCTGCAGTCTACCACGCCTTTTACAAACACACACTGCAAGAGTGAACTTTGACGTATGCCTGAGAAGACACATTACGCCATCAATAATTAGCTGAACGCGAGAGAGGGTGGAGACTGTCGTTCCTTAAAAGGCACCTTGTAACCAGGCACAACTGTTACTGCATATCTAAAGGAAGGCCGACTGATAGAGGGAAGGCGTAAAATTACTCGTCACAGGGATTAAAACGGGCAGAAAGGACAAAGGGAGGAGACAGTCACACGGGTGGTCAGATAAAGCCTGATCTGTGGAGCACAGACAGGGATGAGTCAACATCAGGGTAACATTTCAGCTGCGCTGCATCCACTCAATCAATACAGATTTGCTGATGCGAACGCTGCAGTCTGAGCCATAACATTTCTTTTAGAATGGTGCATGAAAAAAACTGAATGATAATGAGTGCCGCAACACATTTTAGGAAAATTCTAAATAGCTCTTCTGTTATTTAGCGTGATGCTGTGAATAAGAGGACTCAGAGCAAGCAGGTGTGCTTACGTGCTTCAACAACAGACAGAGCAGTGTTAAAACATCAGCCATAAACAGCAGCAGATAACAACATGCAGGGACCCCAGAATCAAAGAAAGCTAACTGCCTATCCACACAGACAGGCACTCATCTCCTCTGTACGTGCCATCTGTGGGTCATCTACTTGTGCTTTTCCCAGGGGGCGACTGCTCTGTTTGACCCCAGTGTTATATCCCATAATTGCAAAAAGTAATTTATGACCAGTGTGCTGGCAAATAAAAACGGAAAGGGCAAGAGGTCTGGCTCTATGCCCCTGTACAAAAAACACAATCTTGTAATGCAGTCTTTTTTTCCTGCTGTGATTTGACAATTTCTGTTTTATTATTGTGCTGGGGCATGGCCGTGTGTGAGGCACTGGTAAAACTCTTTGAATACTTTGGTTTTATTGATTCATTGAAGACATAAAAGCAGCCTAGTAAAGTCTGGCTAGAATGAAAGTCACAGTACATTTACTTTCATTATAATACCCACGAGCTAGTTCCTCTTTAATTCTGTATAATGTTTTGATGACAAGCGGTGAAAAATATTATGTCCAACCTTGTGGTTTTAAACGCCATTAAGTGTTCAGAGCTGAGCCAGTTTTCTTTCAAAGAATTCAATCAATAATCCAGGACAAGTTTTGAGGACCCCAGTGCTCTTCATGCCAGTGTTTTGCAATGAATAATCTTTTTTTTTTTCATCATCCACAGCAGAGAGGCAGTGTGAGCTTTTTATTGAAGACCCCTGGTTCAGCTGCTGGGGTTAAAGTGTGAACCACACACACACACACACTGAAGCCTGGACTGAGCAAAGCTGATGCTGGGCAGGAAAATGGAAGTTACTGATTCAGTGCAGCTGCTAAAAGCTATGAGATGCACACACAAAAGCCTCTGCTGTTGATCTCATGAATAAACGTTTCACGCAGCTAGAAGTGAGAGCAACTCAGAGGATACACCATCAGTGATACAATCAGGTGAGGGCAAACTATGCCGGCTGCTGTTCAACCGGCAACTTTGGGGCAGTCAAGTTGGAATCTTTTATATTCAAATTCGGTTCTGCAGTGCACATATGGTTTATGAACACAACGTGTAGGTTTAATTAATTAATTAACTTTTTCCATGCAGAAGAAAGAAACGTCCTTTTCAAACGCGCACAGTGCAGCGCATTGACACTTTATGACAAGCCGAAGAAACACTTAGGTTTAGAGTTAATCTAATAAAAATATTATCAGAAGACAGTTCATTACTGTTAAGCTTTCTCTATCATAAAACCCTTTTGACGCTGGAAAAACACTGAATTGAGTATTTCTGGGTCTTTCAGTAAGCCAGTTTAAAGCTCATTTTTGGCCTTGGAACATCTGACAATATCTTAGCTATTGTTCTGCTTTGATGATTTTACATGATGACCTACATCACTACAACAGGATGTTTATTATATGTAAATATGTGTTAGTGTTTGGACAAAACACCAATTCAGAGGCTTCATATATTTTTTTTAATGTAAACGTATCTTCTGACATTTTAAGTCATTAAATTAACTGGTGCAGTTCTAATCCATACAAACACGCATATATTTTCATACACAAACACAGACCCCATCTTTCACAAACCCAGTCACTATGGCAACATCAAGCCCTCTTCCTTCCTTCTCATTTGACTCTTAAGCTCTTCACTGATGCTATAAATCTGATGGCCGGAACCTCAGAGGACCGAAGCAAACCTCCAGCCAACAACCTCTAATAGCTTCTTCTTGTTCCCCTAAAGCTGTGAGGTCCTTTTGTAACGTAACACCTACAATAAAGATGCCCCAGAGATACGCACTGATATATTACACTCCAGTAAATAGAGGCATGCACATCACGTGACACATATCACATCAACTTATCCAAGTGCATTTGCTCAGTGAAGCTCTCACTGACACTCACAAAAACCTGAGTTGTGGTAAACTACAGCTAAAGAATGTCTTCTCGGGAAAAACACTGTGCCTGATGAAATTATTACATTTCAGAGGCATCTGACTGAAAGCCTGTACTGCCCTAATGGGTAAAAACAATTTGCGAATGAATTAGAATTTGAGGAAAAACAAGAAAAATAATTGCTTTTGTCTATAATTATTTTTAGATCCATTTAACTTGGGACAACTTTCAGGGCCCTGAGCCCCAGTTTGAAATACAGATTTTCATAAAGACTGCAACTAAGTATTATTTTCCTCATTGCCTTTTTAAATTAAATGTTTAGTCTTGGGCTGCATGTAATTAATTTTTTTCCCCATTAACTGTTTGGTCTGTAGCGCTTTAAACCTCTGGGGGGAAAGGCTGAGTCAGGTTAACAAAACATACACAAAAAACAGAATATAAACCTATGAAATCACCCATTTACCTTTAAAATACCTTTTCTCACAAAAGGAAAAAAAAATCAAAACTGAGAAAAGGTAATGGCTACAATATTTTGCTTCTAACATGTCTGTTTATCAAGCACTTCTAGTTCCTGGTAATGAAAGAGCAGCTGAAGAACTGAATTTATATGAGTATAAATGTGATGTCTGGATTGTGCTAGGAGCTGATCTGCACTGCACAGTCACTGTCAGACTGTGCTGATTAAGAATCTAGGAATCTAAAGGCACAGTGCAGTGAAGTCAGACAGTACCTAAACACAAGCAGTGGCTGGGCAGACAATTTTGAAACAGAAAATGAGTCATTAACATATTACCCATGTAAATACATACAATAGATTTGGCTTTAATTACTGGTTTGCTTTTAAGGGGGATCTGAGAGGTTCATACCAAACCACATATGTACAGGCAGATGCTGCATTTAAAACATCTATTAAGCTGAACAGATTTGTTGACTGATTAGTCGGTCTACAGGAAAATCATGAACAAAGTCAGTTTTGACCAAAGCTCAAAACTTAGTCTTAAAAGAGATCCAGATAGCAGACACGAGCCTAATCATCTTACTATTGGAACAGCAGCAGAAAAAAACAAATTGTACTTTTCTGCAGATTCTTTTTCTACTCTTTTTCTGGTTGAAACCACACTACACGAAAACAACTGGATCACAAAACAACACAACTCATCTACAGGTATTTAAGGAGAAGCTAAGTGAAAACGACATCATTTCATGTGTCACTTCAGCTCTAAAGGATGGAGGATGCAAACCTTTAAGGGTTTGCAAAACAGCCCTGCTTTCTCTCACGATCCCCTGTGAGGATCCTATCTGAGACACCAATTACCTTCTAGTTCACAGCAGAATCGAAGGCCCTGCTCTCTCAACCGTTTACCTAAAAGCCTGAGCCACTAAAAATATATTGAGATAGCTATAAGTGGATCACTTCCATTCAGCGACGGAAATTATTACCCGGAGAGTTTGTCCAAACACACAGCAGTTTTCAAAACATGCAGCAAAAGCACTCATCTGTTTTAATGTTGGGGTAATTCTCAGAGCAACTAAGATGAAATTAAAATTTTAATTGCATTCATCCAAAGCCAGACATAGATGGCGTAGCTTAGGATGTCTGAAGCCATATTCTAGGTTACAAAGGCTAAAGGGACACATAGAAAGAAATACTCAAGTCTAATTGCTTTCTTCCAATCGTCTAACATCGGCAGGGTGCACCAGATGTGATGTGCCAATCATGGAAAGTACAAATGACAACTGGAAGCAAACTGTTGTGTCTATTCCCACTGGGAATGACATATCCCTAATTATTCATACAAAAAGCAAAGACGGGCTAGGTTTTAGTCTAATTGATTACGTTAACAGTGATACTTCATCTGTCACCCTTCCTACAAAAATGGAGAGGGGCTGAACCACCAGCAGCAAATCAAATGAGTGTCACTAATTTTTCAGATAAACTAATCCAAGCTGGCACTCAAATGAAAGCTCTTTAACATGTGTGCACTCAGGCCTCCCTCTTTAAGTTTGTGGTCCTCAAACTGTGGGGCAGACCCCACTGTTGTGGTGAAGCATCAATTCATGATATATTACACTTGCTGGCAACTTCATTAACTACACCTTGTTAGTACTCAATTGGATCTCATTTTGCCAGCAGAACTGCCTTAACTCTTCTTGGTATAGACCCAAAAAGGTGGTGGAAACATTCCTCAGACATTTTGATCCATATTGAGATGATAGCATCACACAGTTCGTGCAGTTTTGTTGGCTGCAAATAGACAATGAGGATCTTCCATTTCTCCAAATAGCAAAGGTGCTCTGTTGGGTTAAGATCTGGTGACTGTGGAGGCCATTTGATTGCAGTGAACTCATTGTCAAGTTCAAGAAATCAGTTTGAGATGATATGAGCTTTGTGACATGGCACATTATCCTGCTGGAAGCAGCAACCAGAAAGTAGGTACACTCATAAAGAGCTATACATGGTCAGCATCAATATTCAGGCAGGCTGTGGCATTTAAATGATGCTCAATTGGTACTAAAGGGTTGGGATCAAAGTGTGCTGAGAATCCCCCCACATCATTTCACCACCACTATCAGCCTAATCTGATGATATAAACTAGGGTGGATCCATGTTTTGATATTGTTTACACCAAATTCTGACCCTAAAAATTAAGACTCATCAGATGAGACAAGGTTTTTCCAGTCTTCTGTTATCTGATGTTGGTGAGCCCATGCAAATTATAACCTTAATTTGCTGTTCTTATCCAACATCTGTGGCACCTAGCGTGGTCTTCTGCTTTGCAGCCCATCTGCTTCAAAGTTCAATGTGTCGTGCACTCAGAGACGCTCTTCTGCATACCTTGGTTATAATAAGTGCTCTCCTTTCAGCTTAAAGTTAAAGGTTGTGAAAAAATCCCAGTGTCTACATGCCTAAATGGACTGAGCTGCTATCATGTCTTTAGTATTTTCATTACTGCTCCAGTCATCATAGCTGAATAAACCTTCCTAATATTCACATAATAAGTTTATAGACAATACACTTTATTTTTCCAAAATGTGGGAAATTTCCTTGGTACAACTGCTAGAAGAATAGAATAAAAAAGGACAAAATACACATCTTAATAAGAGAAAAGTAATTTCAAATAAAAAAGAATAAAGTTTGATGATGAGAAATGAGCTGCAAAGACTTCCTTATAGTAAACAACATGAGAGGCAAAGGATTTTGAATAAGCTTATAGACTCAAAGCAAAGCTCAGTCCACTGGATGGACAAGACTGTGCTTGGAAAATAATTAAGGTTTAATCTTTAAATGTTTATTTGTAAAAAAACAAAAATTAAAAAAAAGCACAATTTCATCAATTCTCCAGAAACGTGTCACAAATGCGGTGTTTTATCCAACTTTTAGCTGTCAGATCTCAAGTGTTTACAATTATGGAGAAGATAAAACATCAGATCCTCAAATTGACAAATAATGTGAATAATTAATAAATAATTGACACTGTTGTCACCTAATTATTGGTTAATTAACTCACCAGGTTAACATATAGCAAAGGACATCTACCCACATGTACACAGTAAGCTTTCTGTAATGTAGAAGAAGTGGGGTTTTTTTTGTAAAAAATAAAATAAAAGTGACTTTAAAAGAGTATTTTGGGAAATAATTACTTCAGGAAGTTCAAAATCAAATTAGCAGTACACCCTCGACCTCTTTCAGGCAATGGATTAGAAGAGCTGCAGGCAACCCCAGTTGTCAGTTTAATACACAACTGTTCAGCCAGATATTAAAGCACATAGTAAATGGAGTGGTACTTCCACAGTGCCTTTCTACTCAATTCGGGCACTTCTCTACTTTTGGTAAGTCTCATTCAGCCAATCACGCACACGTTTATACAGCACTTTTATCCTTACAGTATGAACATGTTTATGTAACTGTTAGTCCTCCTGGTAAAATGACAGACTTTGGAGTTTGCAAGATCAAACTGAGAAGGTTTCTAATAGCTGCCTTCAGAACCACAGGAAGTGAAAAAAGGCAAAACTGTTCTTTGAGTGTTTCTTTTTTTAATTGCACATTAAATTGATGTATGATGCACATTTTAATCTATGGTTCTTACACAACTTTTTCCCTTTTGCATTCTAGATGCACAGTCTCCAGTGGTCTGATCTCTCACGGTCTGTCTGTACAGCAGAGCCTACCAAAGATCTGAGTTCAGAACCGTGGACAGAGCTCACTAACACTTAGAGATGAGAGACTCTGCTCAGGGGGAGGTCAGCAGCCCTGTCTGGCCTGATTTACCACCAGCTGATCTCCAGCGATAAATCAAAGAAATGTGCTGGTCTGGAGGAAGCACGGGCTTTTGCCCAGGGACAAGCTTTTTACTTCAGACGTCCCTCCCTGCCCTCTGCAGTAGCCCGCACAGGCTGCTGCCGGCCGGCTCTCCAATGCTTCATGCACTTTCTTCACAGAAACTCCTACTAAGGACTCAGATTGTAGATTTGCTGATCTTTGCTCATTTTTATATGAATAAGTGTCATGAAGCAGCAGAACAGAGCAGCGGTGTTAGATACAAACTGCGGGTTTTAGGCACAGATAAGGGAGGCAAATAATAACAAATCTTAGGCAGACTTGTATTTCTTTTATAAAAAAAATAACTTTTAAATCTGTGGACTTTAATTGAATCTCGTTGGCAATCGTCGCGGTCGCTTGCTGCCTCGTTATCGCCGACAGCAGTAATATTTGCTCTGAATTAAGCTACTTCATCATAAAAATCAACCGCCGGTGGCTAGCTGTTGATAGCAGACACACGGTTATGAAAGAAATCAAGAATAACTTACAAATTTATACGAATTGATAATCCAGCTTCCTTTGAGCTCTCAAAATGTAATAATTCCGTTCATCACCCGAGACTGCCTCCTTCTGTCGCCGGTAAACGCGCCGCTGAGAGGAGCCGCCAGATGGGGGAGGGTGAGACGGCTCAAATCAAACCAACCGTAACGGAGGGGTTGTTTTCCGGGAAGGTCTTTCAAAATAAATGCCCAATTTTCTTCTTCCTATTATTATTATTATCATCATTATTATTATTATTATCATTATTATTGTTATTGTTGTTGTTATTATTATTACAACGTTTCCAGGAAAATGTGTCAAATATGTATAAGATGAAATCCTTGTATTAGAGAAGCTGAAAGCACATGTTTTCTATTTTTCACTGTACTAAGAACAAGTATTTTTGGACAGTGGCAAATTGCTGTTATCTAAATAATCTTATTTTTATTTCTTCTTTGATTACTCACTCTTGCAGACATGACTGCCACAAAATTATCATTCATTTATACCAAGTTTTTTGATGTAACTCAACTGAAAAAAAATTCTAATTATTTGCTATATATTATACTGAATATACTTCATTGCCTGTGTGTTAACACACTGCGACTGTGTGTAGTCTGTGTAAAAATAAAGTAAAAATGGAGTAGAAATAGCCCATAATACTGTTTACTCTTAAAGGAAAAGTATGTATGTATGAAACACACCAAATGTATTTCGAGTCAGGTTGGGAAAATACCCAGAGATTTTTACTTCTTTATTCTGAAAGAAGCTTCCATGCAAATAAATGGACTGCATACAACACATTTCTTGGGGTTATTGTTTTGTTTTGATTTTTAAATGCCACATCCCTTCAGTAAAAAAAAGGTCTGTCTGCTCTTATGCATATTTAAAAATATTCCAGGTAGATATGAAGATTTTCTGCAGGAGTAACTTTCTTTTCTTGGAGGGCTGCATCTTGCTATCCAGGGTCCATGTTTCTGAAGCCTTTGAATCACTGCTGTGTAAAAAAAAAATCACTGTATTTATTTATTTATTCATTATTTGTAATATTAATATTACAAATAAACAAAGTCATACAGAAGGAGAAGAAGCACCGAGCACTAGTGGATGATTTTGTTGAGTTTTGAAATGCCCTTCACGTCTTTTTTAAACTAAGAAGAAGTCGCTGATCAGCTCGTGCAGCTGGTTTTAAAGGATGACCCCAAACTTTGCAGCTCCATATTGAACACAGGATACGTTTCCCCTCCACACCAGCAGAGGGCGAGCCTTTCCAGCCGGCCCGCGCCACAGCATAAACCTTCCTGATCGAAGAGAAACTTTCCTTCCGGCTCCGGTCCCTTAACAAGTGGAAAGGTAAAGTGAGACTCGGCGCAATAATCCAAATATATCTTCACCATCTCAGATTTTGTGAAATAAAAATAATAGTTTTTTCATTGTTATTAAAATTATAAATGGAGACATATGCGTATTTTAGCCTTAAACGCCTCTCAGTCGTTGATATTCGGCTTAGAAGTAGAGAAGTAACCCCGGCTTCAGCGTTCACGAACGGTTGCCATTTTTCTCCTGTGACGCGGTCTTCAGATATTAGCTTTTAATTTCTATAAAACAGAGTGGCTGTTGATGTGAATGTGTCCAAAAATTCGTGATGTGTTGAATTATTAAAGCGTCCGCTGATTGTCTCTTCAGCGATTTGATTTTCATTACTAGATGTGTCTTAGCACGCTAGCCAGTTAGCATGCTATTATTGAGGCTGCTGTAAGTATGGGTTGAGTTCCAGGGATCTGATGCACGTTGTCTCTTAATGCAGATGCTGATGCCCAAGAAGAACCGCATTGCTATCTACGAGCTCCTCTTCAAGGAGGGAGTCATGGTGGCCAAGAAAGACGTCCACCTGGCCAAGCATCCTGAGCTTGCTGACAAGAATGTACCCAACCTTCACGTGATGAAAGCGATGCAGGTGAGAAAGAACGAAGGTCCAGCTTGTAAAGTTCTCACCAAGACTAGAATTAACTGAGATGTAGTGACTGTAAATGGGCTCGTGGGGAGAAGAAAGTGGGGGAATGTGACAAAGTGATCATGAATGTGTTTTGAGCATCACTTAGAAGTTCTGGGTTTGTGTTTTTAAGTGGGAAGATGTCATTTGTCAGTCCAGATATCAAGTCCTGGTTGTGTACCTGTAAAATTTGTTTAGTAGTTTAACAGTACCATGCTGTCTGGACAATGTCCCCCTTACATGTTTGGGTTAGAGAAAGTTAAGGGATGAGAATTATATTTCTTTTCAGCAGTTAATTCTGAAGTGAAGCTCCTCTGCATTAAAAGGAGCCAATTTAGATGGTTTGGGCATGTTGTTATTACACCTCTTAGGGAAGATTTTTGTTTACGCGTGGTCCAGATTGGGGTGGCTAAACCCGAGGCAAATTCAGGATACTCTAATTTGGGACTCTCTTCCTATCCTCCCAGAAGAGCGGGAGTGAGTGCAGATTTAGACTTTTCTTTTTATATTTATAATATAGAGCCGTTAAGAAGAGAGGAAGTAAGGGAATGCATGCAGAAAAAAGGACTTTGCTTGAAGGCGAACCTAGGCTGCTGCATTTAGTTCTGTGGCATGTGGTCATCTGGTACACCTATGAGTCCTTGATTTTATTTTGAGTTTACTGTGTAATGTATACAAGTGGCTGATGCCATCGCCACCTTGTGCATGGCGCTCACATCCCAGTGTTTTATGCAATGCCTGCCATAATGTCAGGACCTGTCCCCTTTGTGTGTGCCCCACCACTTTTTAATAGACGGTTTGATTTGGTCCACTGTTGTATGTGGGGGAAAAATCAGCATGTATCTGTTTATTTTTTATTTATTTTTCTTTGGCTTTCACAGAGGATGTAACATTTAGCTGATTTTTACTGCCGTCACACTCATGGCAAATGGCATTTACAGTAGGATATTACTGATGTGTATCTTTTGTGCCCTTTCAGGTTTCGTAAAGTTGTGTGGCTGATTATTTGCTCTTTCAAACATTTTTCACATGGGTGTTGGTGTCGGCTCAGAATCTATTGCATCTGAGTTCATTTTATCTTTTGGAATGATTGTAGGGCAGTATGGTGTGTGGTGGTTAGCACTGTTGTGCACTTACTTGCTTTCTGTGCACTTACCTGAGCAAGAAGCCTAAAGATACTTTCTGCATAGTGCTGTCATACCAACCTAGATTTTGTACTGATTTATTGTGGTAGTCAGTATAATGTGGTAATTGTGCTTTTCCGTGCAGTCTCTGAAGTCCTGTGGGTACGTCAAGGAGCAATTTGCCTGGCGCCATTTCTACTGGTACCTCACCAATGAGGGCATCCAGTACCTGAGAGACTTCCTCCACCTTCCCCCTGAGATCGTGCCCGCCACCCTGCGCCGCCAGACCCGCCCTGAGACCGCAAGGCCCAGGCCCAAGGGTAAAACATCTATCATACATGCTTGTTTCTAATAAGTTTTGATTTTTCATTTCCTGAAGCCAGAAATACTAGTAATAGTATTTAATATGTTAATGCTTCCTGAGGTTATAAATGATATTGAAGCTGATTGTGAACTCAAAATCTGGTGCTCAAACACAGTTTTCCAGAAATCAAAGTTGCTAATCTAAACTTCAGCAGATTGTTTTAGATGTTCTGGATCCTGAGTGTGATCTGTTCTAAATAAGGTTTATTTTTTTCTCTTTATCAATGAAAGTTTTTTGATTGACTTCTGAACTAGATCGTAACAATCTCATTTCATAATTTCCTTGCCTTTCGTTGAAGCTGAAGTTGCACTTTCAATTGGCATCTTCAATTGGATCTTATGAAAATATGCTAAAGAGGTTTCAGCAATTAAGTGCCACATAAAATGTTATGGTCTCCTCTTGCTGTTAGAGGGTGTTGTAAAGCATACAAATTTAAGTAGTTCATTAATAAACTCAAAAGAGGGACCTCAGAGTCCAAAGACTTATATTTAGTGAGAATTGTTAGCATTAAAATTAAAGAATTTTAAAGCCTATTGAATTTCCCCTTTTGGAAAGCCAGGAAAACTGGAGCTTAATGTTTTGTCATCTTTTTACCTGCAGGAGTGGAAGGAGAGAGGCCCGCCCGCCTTAACCGTGGGGAGGCTGACAGAGATGCTTACAGGCGATCTGCCGCGCCCCGTACGTATAACACCAACTACACTAGTCACATTATGAGTTGCTCATGTGGTCTTGTGATGTTTACATGAATGATGCAAACTAAAATGGTAATTTTGGATCATTAAATCATACGGTGGTGTTATTCATTAGTAAAATGTCTTGATTTTTCAGAGTGAAATGTGAAAATGCAGTGATGTGACCCATCACATGTTCCTATAGTTTGTCTACTCTTGTCTGAATGAGCACCTCAGTCCTCATTCTTATAGGCTGGTCACGCAGATATTAACACCAATAGTTGTAACCGCACAAAGCTCTGAAATGACCTGCCTCCAAAAAGTACAGGCATCTGCAGACATCCGAGCACCTCGATAAACTTTGAGTATATTTGTATAAAATTTTAAAGTTGGAGGACCTCTAGTGGCTGTCTGAATCACTGCATGTAAAAACTTTACACTGGCTACGTCACCTTTAGATGGCGGTAGAAACCAATGCCCTGGAAAATGTTAAACGTTAATGGTAAATGTAATGTTGTAAAATGGTTTGTTTTAAGCCAAATCACAGCCTGTTTCCAAACCAGTAGTGCTTGTGCCAAAACAAAAGCAAATGACATGTTAAATATGTTCTTAGGTGAGAATCTAAATCATGTTTCCTTTAGAAAACTGATCACATTGATTCAGATGAAACATGTTATCAAATATATATTATTGAAAGGATTGAGCTTGTATGACAAAGACAAAAATCGATGTATGTGGAGGATTTGGATTTTAAAAATGAGGCATATGAAGCTCCCATCACATCATTCTGATGTTCAGAAGGCAATTTGCTGGTGTGAACTTTAAACTTGTTTATCAAAGAAAAACAACAGTAAAAATTATTATTACTGCCCCACCCCCCCTGTCTAATTTTGGTATATATTTGACATGTTATGGTGAAGTTTTAACAAGTTTGACATTTCTGAAAGTTACTGGCTGACCTCTTAACTCATAACTTCTCCTTTAGCTGGTGCTGACAAGAAGGCAGAGGCTGGTGCTGGAGCTGCCACAGAGTTCCAGTTTGTAAGTACATTTCCTTTGTTTCATGCGGGTATTTTGAGAAATGGGCTGGCAACAAAAACCTTGTCTTGATCTTGAATGTTTTTCTGTTATAAGAATTGTTTTCTACAGCAGAACAACAAAGGCTCTCCTCCCTAAATTTGTGGGTGCGGTTTTACATGGGTTTTAAAAAGGAATGTCAGAAAGCTAAATGTGGTTTATACAGTGCAGCTGGAAAACTTGTAGATTCTTGTATTGAACATGTTGGTCGACTGACAACATTTTTCTGTTGCAGAGAGGTGGCTTTGGACGCGGCAGAGGACAGCAGCCTCAGTAAATTTCACTCTCTCTTTGTGTACAATAAAGAAAATCCAAATACAACTCGGTCTGTTTGTGCTTTTCTTCTTAAAGTATTTTGTAAGATGAGCAGGCGAAAGTCCACATACGTTGGTTATAAATTTGAGCAATGTGATGGTGGACCAGCTCAGGATTAATTGAGTATTAAAATACTTTGATAATTAATGAGTGTGTCAAGAGAGGTGCCACAGTGAGACTGAGATGGTGTCAAATGAAAAACAAATGCCTTTGTTTTTGGCAGGAAGTTAGTCTGGTGGGTAAATTGTGTGGAGGGTCATTTTTACAGTTATCTCCCTCACTGTTAGTCCACACAGAAAACATTAGGTGGTTATGGTAGCGTCAAGTTGAAATGCTCTAGGACTCAATGACTCACCTGCATACTAAATTGAGCCTTTTTGCCAAAGTTATAATTAACCCAACATAACCTTTTTACACAGAGGAAAATTTCTTTTTAAAGTTAACATTGACTCTCATAGTTTTCCTGAAAGCAAAGATGGATCTGGGCTCTTGTGCGTGATGGACTGGTACCCTATCCAGGGTGTAGTGCGACCCTAAATTGGATAAGTGGAAGAAAATGAATGGATTGATTTTCCTATGTTGACAAAAAGTACTACCAACCCTGGAAAGGATGTCAATCTACCCTGATACTACTGAATATGTCAGGAACTATACTTGACCATGAGAAACCCAATTAGGTTGTAGCTGCTACTGAAGACTCTCAAAATGTTAACCAGCTTATCTTTTAATTTTATCTGACATTTCTACGATGTTTCAACACAAATTTGACTTGACAAATCTGCTTATAAGCAGATTTATCTAATGAAAGAAAGTGTCTTGACAGTCTTGAGATGTCCTGCTGCTGACATCCTGAAAGTAGACCTAACTCTTTTTACACATGAACCTCAAGAGTTAAAACAAACTGATGGGTGAGTTGGCTACAGAGTTACAATATTTCAGTTGTTGTAAATACCTACATACTCTAGAAAGAGCACACTTGGAGACGTATTGAACACACACACACACCAGCCTGAATGTGAAATACTGGTGTTTATTTGTTGGCACATTTATATTACAATCTTCAGTCTTCTCACACTGGTCTTATTCCACAGTCCCAAATGACAAGAGGAAAAAAAATAAAAATTCCAGTGACACATAGACCTTGAACACAAATACAGATATGCAACTTCAAGGCTGAGGTCAACGGTTCAAAAGTGAAGTTATCAAATTCAGAGTTTGTTTGGTTGTTTTTCAGAGATGGCAGCTGTCTTTTTTTTTTTTTTTTTAATTAACATTTTTCCAGTCGTTTAGCAGGTGAAACGGTCATCATTGTGCTAAAGGAAAACTGAATGTTACAAATCCTCAGCTGCTAAGTGATGTGCTTTGTTTTATTCTTTTGCTTTGGCCACAAGATGGGGCCCAACTAACTGACATGGCAACACATTAATAAACCGTCCACTTTGGTAAATTAAATGAAGTGACTTTATCTGAAGCTCCAGTGGTTTCAAGTTAGGAAGCGTCATTATTTTAAAAGAGGCAATTTTATAGCCAAGAAGTCCAAGAAAGGGTGAATGTGTTTGTACCATCTAATGATACCATCAGTCCAATGTGGAATTCAAGTGAAAACCTTTACTTCCAAATTTCCCGCTAGCACTCCAACCTAAATCAGTCAATTTGTGACAGAAACTGTTTGAATTTTAGTAAGAAGGGTTAAAAAAGAAAAAAAGAATTACAATAATCCTTTAGGACCAAAGCCAAAGTGCATTCTCTGGCTATCAGATTGCTGTGTTACCTATATACAAGACATCAGGTTGTCAGTAACAAGAGAAGACAAAACAAAACACAGGATAAGGAATAAGTGGTTATTAATAATTAAAAATGACTGGCTGTTTACTTTACTGTTTAAATCCTCCTCACATTCATTTTGACAGTACCTGTCACCCGCATCAAACTAGAGAGCCATAGTTTATTAGGCTTTTGTTTTCTGCCATATGTAGTTTCATCCCGTTTCTATTTAATTGTACCTTTAGATGATGACTAAAAAGTCTAATCAACACAAAATCTCATTTCAAGTGCCAGGTAGAGCATCATAAAGCAAGACTTTGACCACCACACCTTTCTAAAACAGCAGTAAAAACAGTCCAAAGTCTCAGGCTGGAGGAGACTTTAGACCCTTTTCACCTTAACTGTCATTCAGAAGAGATCTGAATTCCTGGATTATTGCAGGGCAGTGTTAGCAGCTGTGCTAGCATGTGGTGATTTCCACCATAATCATAAACATGGAAGAAAAGACTCAGTCCACCACTAAAAGCCACTCTGCTCTTTGTCTAGATAAACTTTGCTCCGCTTGCTTTCAGTTCTCATTTCCTATCAAAGGGTTTCTCATCAGATTGTGAATCATAAGACTGGAGTTTTCTGTGCAAATTCATTGTTAAATACATAAGTACTGCCAAGTCTCCCAACAAACCCTAATGAAATCTTTTTAAATCTATGGGCATCAAATACTTTTTTAATGTGGCTATAATCAGTTTTTTGTTAACATGATTTTTTTTAATGTAAACTGTGTTTCTCTTATGCAAGAATCAAAGACCTTTTGCCTATGTACTTAAACTCAACTTTACACTATTATTCAGCATCTTTTAGCTCCTTCTTGTGGTTTTCCAGCCTGCAGTCCCACATTGCCTGCATTTATACAGTTGTAGCATAGTTTTCAGCTGCAACTGCTTAGCAAAAACAGAGTAAACAGCCATCTGGTGAAAGTAGTGGCGGGGTTATAAACTAGTCAGAAAGAGATAAGGGAGAGCAAACAAAAGATGAATAAAAGGAAAAACAGAACCGAATGAAATTCACCAGTTAGAAAAAGACAACTCCAAACAAATGCAAATGTTTGTTGGATGTGCAAATTTTGTGTCCTATAAACTTGGAAGGTGAAATGTATCAGATCTGCTTATGCAAATTTTTCCAAATTTATCAATGTGGGGAAAAAAAGGCAGAACACCAAAGTAGGGCTGGGCGATATATCGAGTTTTTAAAAAATATCGATATATTTTCATACGAGATATAAGATGTGACAATATCGTTTATATCGATATAGTCTATGTTACGTTATAATTATACTTGTGGAGCCGCAGGTTTGCCTCTCTTTCGTCCACTTTTGTCTCTACGCAACGTTACTCGGCCTCGCCTCTCCTGCACTGAACACAACTCCCCCATAGCTTCACCTGCAGGCAATGACAAGATGAAAGCGGAAAATCTCCGTTAGCGAGTTACCGTGCGTGGGGCTGGATGGCGTCAACGTGTTAGCGAGCTAACCGCGCTAACGACATGCAGCCCAGAGGGGCTGCACGGCCTAAAATCCTTTCCTTTTCTCAAAAATCGACAGTGCGCCTTATGTATGAATTCTGGTTGTGCTTACTGACCGCGAACCGATTTTATGTGGTACACAGCGCTCAGCAATCTGTCAAAAAATGTTTTAATATGACTTTGCTAAGCTACGGAGCTGCACCGCTTGATGGATTGTCGGAGAATTACGGCTACAGAGGAGGAGCCTCGCGGAGTGATACGTACTGTGTGTGTATAAGGATGGCACCTGTTCAGAGACGTGGTGCAGCTGTGAAATCTGTCTCTTTGTTATTATGCTCAGCGTCTATTAGTTTACATTTTGACTGCACAATTGTGAGCTTTTTGTTATGCACAAAAACAACATTGTTTTCTTTTATTTATGGACCATGATTATTTAATATATGCTGATAATTTATTTTTGAGTAATATCTACGCTGTATGTAAATAAAAGTGCCCGTGTGACATCTGGGACACAGTGTGACTAAGAACTCTCTTTTTGTTCTTAACTTATGGCTTAAAAAAAAAAAAAAAAATCGAGATATCTTATATCGCCATCCAGCTAAAAAATATCGAGATATGAATTTTGGGTCATATCGCCCAGCCCTACACCAAAGTGGGGAGATCAATGAAAGAAACCCTCTAGGGGAAAATTCACTGATTAAACCTAGTGGTACAGAGGAGGAAAAGACTCCAGGCTTTCCAACTCAGAATGCAGTTATACTTCATTTCATAGTTTGACTAAAGATGATAAACAAAAAAAACAAAACAAAAACAAAAACAAAAAATAAAAAATCCTTGCCATTACCAATTAATTTTGGTCTAAAACAAAAACATTAAGGTTGTTACAATTTTCTATTATAAATAGGCTCTTTAATCTCACCCACAGCCACATTCCTTGTTCTTTAGCCTCTGATGTACTGAATGCTATCTCAAGAGAAAATTCCTCACAGCTTTAAAGCCAACGCAGTGAGTTCAATCAGGTTTTCCAGCCTCAATTGAAATGACATGTAGCACTCACAGATGTGTAAGAGGTGTTTTGTCATTTGTATTCTCATCTTTGATCTATACAGAAATAAACAATTTACAATAAAAACCTCTTACATGCTATCTACAGCGCCTCCAGTTTCACAGTATTGAGCCAGCTGCTTCACGCCACATCGCAGCCAAGTGATGCAGCTGAGCTAAAGAGACTTTTGCCAAACGTTAGAGAGAAGGAAAAAAAAACCCAAAAACAAACAAACAAACAAAAAAAAAAAAAAAAAAAAAAAAATAGTATCCAAAAAGCATTTTACATGTTAAAAACAAGGTCTCAAACTGTACAAGGCTTGTTTGTTCTGCATCTTGCCAAAATCAGTTTGACATCAGTTTAATGTCAAGCAGGTGTTTTGAGTATTTTGGGGGATGCAGAATAAATACTAAGGAGGGAAGGTTTTAAAAAAAAAAAAAAAAAAAAAAAAAAAAAAAAAAAAAAAAAAAAAAAAGAGAGTCATGACCATAATGAAAAGTGCCCGCTAAATTCATCTGTACTATGTTACAAACACAATGTAAACAATTGCTTTTAACCAATCTGAATGTGAGGAGTAAAATATGGAAATTGTTTTAATAACTTAAGTGATATGTGCTGCACTTTGAAATTACACAAGTCCATGATTCTGAAATCTACTATTTTCACCCTCTCAGTGTTTGGAGGAAGACTCTGTAGTCAGTCACATGAAAGCGTTTTAACAAAGAAAACAAAAAGGGATCAAAAAGAGAAGAGTGAGGACAAAGATGGTTTTTACATTGTCTGCTGACATTCTTTCAGTCACTGTGCAGCGCATATACATATATACATATATGCATGCTCTGAAATTGAAACCTGTAGTGCTTGGCTAGCTTCCCAAATAGGAAAGAAACACAGCTGAAAACAGAAATGGAAAGAATATTGAAATTAAGGGGCCGTATCCTTCAGGTTTAAAAAAAAAAAAACAACAAAACAAAACCACAAAAAAAACATAACAAGAACAACTACAACAGGAGAAGAGTGAAGAAAAGCCAAAAGACCTTACCCTGTCTGTCACACAGTCAGCATCAGGTCACTCGAGTGAGTGAAACGCAACAACAATAGCGCTCATGCAAGACAAGTCACTTCCCACAATTCTTTTCGTTCAGATACAATTTTTCCTATCCTTAAAACAGGGGAGGGAGTACACTTATTATGGGCACATTCATTCACAGAAAAATAAACAAAAAAAAAAAAAAAAAAAAAAAAGATGGAGACATTAAAAAGACCACCAAAAGCCTTCAGCTTAAGCACTAAGTATACACTTTTACATTACAACAGTAAAAAGTAGTTCTTGCATTCAATAAACACCACGCTAAGGGTGTGTTAAGGAAAAGGGAATGAGGGGACACTTCATGCAGTTGTCAGTAAAAACAAAAACAAAAAAGAAGAGGGGTCAAAAATTACATTTACATTTACAAAGTGTTTTGGACTATTCATCCAACACTTGTTGAGTCTGCACCAGATTTCTGGCACAAAGGAGTTGGCAAGGCAAACCATGTTACTGAGACAAGAGAAGAGAAGAGAAGAGAAGAGAAGAGAAGAGAAGAGAAGAGAAGAGAAGAGAAGAGAAGAGAAATAACACAAGTAAGAGCGCAGGTGGTGGCGAAAGCTCCTGGGGTATTCAGAGTTGTGGTTTTAGTTATCTGATCCCAGAAACAGAGCTCTGATTGATGCTGTAGGTAGGGGAGAGGTCCCCACCTATCGTGGTCACCAGTGGAGTTCCATTACTGGTCAGACAACTCTCCTGGAGAGCCTCAAAGTAGGTGGCCTGCACAGGCTTGTGACACTGCAACACTTGTATGGCATCGTCTATTTTAAACCATTCCCTTTTTCTCCCTGTTTTGCAAAAAAAGAAAGCATTGTGGAGAAGGTTAACATGCAAGAAAAAAAAACAACACACGGGGAAAAAAAAAAAAGTCATTATGAAAAATGGGTTTTGACTGATTATTAGTACTGTACACACAGCTAAAGTGAAAATCACAAGGGCAGGAACAAAGCTGGTTTTATAATCTTCCCCAGTAAACACACACTAAAAACTGTAATATCACTAAGGCCAGGCAAAAAAAAAAAAAAAAAGCTACAGTCAAGCATGTGACTGCCTGAGAACTTTGTCCGTATGATCCCCATTCTGACAAGTAAACAAACAGTGCTTTACCAATGTTGACTGAGTCCTCCCAGTCCTCCAGCACCTCCGTTACAATAAGAACATACACATAGGTCCTGTGTTTTCTCTCCTGGTTCTGTGGAAGAAAACATTTGCATAATTAACCAAACAGTAAGGTGACACTTAAAGACACCCCCCCAAAAAAGTCAACACACAGCAGCTCACCTCAAATATTCCCACCAAGCGACCTAAAGTCCCCTTCACACCAGCCTGTAAAATGAATGAAAAATGATGAAATGCTCAGTAAATACTGTCACAGGATGAAGTCACAACAGACGATTAAAGGCTTTTCGTTCAATATGAAGAGATTGAGGTCTATGCAAAAACACTTGTATAATTGAATGCACTCCAACAGCCTAACAATAAACACCCATTTGAACCTCATAGTGTTTATTTGAAATAGTTTCAAATAGAGCTGATTTAATTTGTACGGTAATTGGAAATGGTGTTTGTTGTGCACTGGATTATATTACATCATAAGATTGTGTTTATCCCCACACATTCACTCCATCTAAATCCTGGATTGTGGTTTTTGCGTCCACAAAATAAAAACAATATACAGCATATACAAAGACTGAAGTCTTGTTCTGCATGCACTTTCCTGCAACGAGGCACATTATTTAGGGCTGTAAAACAAAAACAATTGGGGATGTTCTTGTACACTAACTTAATAGGCAAGAGAGATTTTTAGTAGATACACTTATCGTATCCATTTGAAAATTTGACTTCCTTCGAGTTATGGCATTTACAAGATTTTCTGAAAATTTGAGCCATGACCTTGCCCTCAAGGTAACATATTCAATCTCATCCAAGATTTTTAGCACATACCTATGGCATCAATTTGAATATCCTACATTGCTTTGTTCTCAAGTTATCTCATTCACAAACTTGGGAGTCCACATTTGCCCTTTAGTGTCCACTGGCACTAGTGTTGCACGTTGTCTTTTGCTTCGGCTGAGTGTTGCACATTAAAGACATATTAGCCTCACTGACAGAAATTTTCACTGCTGACAAGCCAGGGCAGCAATGTTCAACTGTCCAGTCAACTGATTGTGCACATTCCTACAAAATACAGTCATGTGAGTCTTGTGAAAACCGAAGTACACCCTTACTGCCTCCAAAGGAATTAAGAGGGTAAGCAGAAGCCAGGTGCTACTAATTAAGTGGGTATGCAAGTGTGAAGAAGTTTGAACAAGTATGGGTTGTTTGGAAGGGTTGCCAGGAGAAAGATTAATCTCTGTAAAAAGAACATGGCAACACAACTTGGGTTTAGGTTAACAAAGTTGCATATGAACAAACCACACACTTGTGGAACAACAGATGAGACCAAAGTGAAGATTTTTATTACCATAATACAAAACGCCACATTTGGATAAAACCCAAACACAAGATATCAGCACAAACCTCTGATACCACTAACAATGCCTAAAACTTGGCCAAAATTGGGTCATGCAACAGGACAATGATCCAAAGAATACCAGCAGATCTACAACAAATTTACAAAGAAAGGACTCAAGGTGTTGCAATGGAACAGTCGAAGTCGGGACCTCAACGTGACAGAATCATAAGAGATCTGTGCATAGAAAATACCCGCAAACCTCAATGAGGTGAAAAAACTTTGTAAAGAAGAGTGGGACCAAATTCCTCGACAATAATGTGAAACTGACAAAGTCAAACAGAAAATGATTACTTGCTGCTGTGTACTTATTGCTGAGCATACTTCAGTTTATCGCAGGACTGCTTAGTCCGATGAAAACTCTTTTCATATGACTGTATGTCATATGACATGTTGTTCTTCTTTTGATTACACTGAAAAGCACGCTTTTGACAGCTGTCCAACAGTGTCAGGAGCCACTAGCATATATCTTGCCTCCTTTAGCTTTAACACAAGCCAAAAAAAGAAAAAAAGTAGAGAAAAAACAAAGCAAAACAAAAACAAGGTTTTTGCTGCCTCAACTTCAAAACCAGTTTGTTTTATTTTTTCCTAGAAGGGATTGGTTTCCAAGTTTCTCTTTAGATACCATGTTATCATTACCCAACTTCGCCCAACAGATAACACACTTGGGCTAACAGTCGTTGACATTGCTGGTCCAGCAGAAGTCATATGACAGGTATTTTTCACGCATCTCCCCTTAACTGTAAACTTTGTTTTCCCACAAAACAAAGCACTATATTTTCCCCTATTAGGCTCCCATACAGTGGGGCAAAAAAGTATTTAGTCAGCCACCGATTGTGCAAGTTCCCCCACTTAAAATGATGACAGAGGTCAGTAATTTGCACCAGAGGTACACTTCAACTGTGAGAGACAGAATGTGAAAAAAATAAATCCATGAATCCACATGGTAGGATTTGTAAAGAATTTATTCGTAAATCAGGGTGGAAAATAAGTATTTGGTCAATAACAAAAATACAACTCAATACTTTGTAACATAACCTTTGTTGGCAATAACAGAGGTCAAACGTTTACTATAGGTCTTTACCAGGTTTGCACACACAGTAGCTGGTGTTTTGGCCCATTCCTCCATGCAGATCTTCTCGAGAGCAGTGATGTTTTGGGGCTGTCGCCGAGCAACACCGACTTTCAACTCCCACCACAGATTTTCTATGGGGTTGAGGTCTGGAGACTGGCTAGGCCACTCCAGGACTTTCAAATGCTTCTTACGGAGCCCGGGCGGTGTGTTTTGGATCATTGTCATGTTGGAAGACCCAGCCTCGTTTCATCTTCAAAGTTCTCACTGATGGAAGGAGGTTTTGGCTCAAAATCTCACGATACATGGCCCCATTCATTCTGTCCTTAACACGGATCAGTCGTCCTGTCCCCTTGGCAGAAAAACAGCCCCGTAGCATGATGTTTCCACCCCCATGCTTCACAGTAGGTATGGTGTTCTTGGGATGCAACTCAGTATTCTTCTTCCTCCAAACACGACGAGTTGAGGTTATACCAAAAAGTTCTACTTTGGTTTCATCTGACCACATGACATTCTCCCAATCCTCTGCTGTATCATCCATGTGCTCTCTGGCAAACTTCAGACGGGCCTGGACATGCACTGGCTTCAGCAGCGGAACACGTCTGGCACTGCGGGATTTGATTCCCTGCCGTTGTAGTGTGTTACTGATGGTGACCTTTGTTACTTTGGTCCCAGCTCTCTGCAGGTCATTCACCAGGTCCCCCCGTGTGGTTCTGGGATCTTTGCTCACCGTTCTCATGATCATTTTGACCCCACGGGATGAGATCTTGCGTGGAGCCCCAGATCGAGGGAGATTATCAGTGGTCTTGTATGTCTTCCATTTTCTGATGATTGCTCCCACAGTTGATTTTTTTCACACCAAGCTGCTTGCCTATTGTAGATTCACTCTTCCCAGTCTGGTGCAGGTCTACAATACTTTTCCTGGTGTCCTTCGAAAGCTCTTTGGTCTTGGCCATGGCGGAGTTTGGAGTCTGACTGTGGACAGGTGTCTTTTATACAGATGATGAGTTCAAACAGGTGCCATTCATACAGGTAACGAGTGGGGGACAGAAAAGCTTCTTACAGAAGACGTTACAGGTCTGTGAGAGCCAGAGATTTTCCATGTTTGAGGTGACCAAATACTTATTTTCCACCCTAATTCACGAATAAATTCTTTACAAATCCTACCATGTGAATTCATGGATTTTTTTTTTCACATTCTGTCTCTCACAGTTGAAGTGTACCTCTGGTGCAAATTACTGACCTCTGTCATCATTTTAAGTGGGGGAACTTGCACAATCGGTGGCTGACTAAATACTTTTTTGCCCCACTGTATATGCAAATTGCCAGGGATTTGGCTCTCGTTTTTTTTTGTTTTTTTTTTGTAGTTCTAAACTGCAAAAATTTATGATCCTCACAAACAAAAACAAAAAGAATTGGTGCACCACTTGGAAAACACTCTCCTAGCTGAAAAAGCTAACATCCCTAAAAAAGGGATCAATTCACAAAGTAGGTCAATGTCAGGTTCCCCCCTCATAATGACTGGACATAAATTACTTCTACAGCAATGAAATTACTATTAAACACATTGATAATTGTCATTGATTTCTTCTGACAAAATGTTTAACATTAATCAAGCAACTGACAAAATAAACAAAAACAAAACAATAATATAGTGAGGAAAAACAAATTCACAATCTGTCAGAGCCCAGTCTCAGATGTCCAACTACTAGTCAAAAAAACTAAACTACATAAAACATAATATTCAACAAAAACAGAAAAACATTTTTCAGAGGCTGAAGCCACAGTTTTCTTGGAAAGTGCCAGATTAGTGGGGGAAAAGGTTCCTGATTTACTGATCAACTGATTTTTAAAATTGACTTATTATACATCTGAAAAATAACCCTCTCTCAACTTTTGGCACTTTTTGACAGCCTCTCTCTCAACATCGTTTTTAGTTTTGTCATGTAAAAGGTCAGGGAAAAAAGCAGATGAATAAAAACTTTGCAAGTTATTATACCTTTTCTCACAATCCTAAAATCAGAGCCATATAAATGTCACAACCTTTCTGTCATAGAGAAACTTTAAGGTCTCTGAGAGCTTAATATTGTTGAGAAAATTTTAACACCAAAAATCATCTCCAAGATTTTAACTCCCAGAGGTTAACAGTAGGTCAGGTTTTGATACAGCACCAGGCCTCTCACTGACATCTCTGCAGCTTCTTCCTCAGTTTCCAGTTTCACTCTATAAATAAATGTTGACTCCACACACT
Organism: Copadichromis virginalis; assembly: GCF_057382275.1. Taxonomy (NCBI): domain Eukaryota; kingdom Metazoa; phylum Chordata; class Actinopteri; order Cichliformes; family Cichlidae; genus Copadichromis; species Copadichromis virginalis. The sequence goes on from NC_140622.1 coordinate 33,985,393, forward strand.
GTACCAATTGCACTCCTAAGGCCTTCAGCTTGATCATATGGTAAAGAGCAGGCACACCACTAGAAACTCCAAAGACGAGCCAGGGATTAAGTAATAGGCCAAAAGTCAACCTGTTTGTTTTTATGAGATGGAAAAAGTCTCCCAGCTCTGGCATTCATGTAACACAAGACTACTGGGCAACACTTGGGAAGAGGATGTACAGCTGAGACTTCGTTACCAGTTATGCAATGCGTCTTCAGGTTGCAGGGTCGGGGTGCATCTCCAAGATACAAGGATTAACAGAGATAGTGAACAGTCTAACAAAGAAACCCTCTGTAAATTTTGGCTTGCTACTGCATGCCTTGTCTTCACTCTCATCCCTGGAGAGACTCCAAACCAATAAGCATAAGCAATCACTTATCACTTATACGGTGATCAGAACAGGCTCACCAGGATTAGGATATGTCCTATTACACCATCGTCCAATAAAAGGCTTAGAAAGCCAGTGTAGTTGGTGATGTATCAAGCAGCACTCAGTCACCACAGAGTTTCTGAATGTAGCCTTTTAGCACATAAGGAGCCTGAGAAGTGATGTGACATTGCTTTTGACCCTGTGGAAATTTGCTGGCAGGCCTAAGTGTCCTGCAACCACCAAAGCTACCAATCAGCAGGAGCCAGGATAAGGGATGATATCAGCATCCATCAGTATGACGGATCACACAGAGAGGATAGGCTTTATAAGGTCAGCGGCCCACTAGGAGCCAACCGCCGGGTGAGATTCAGTGTCTTATGTGCCCTGTGTCCATTCTGATCAAAATATCCAAAGGATGAACAGCATGCAGAGTGGAAGAATACCTGATTTAACAAACAGGCGTAGGCAGTATAAGTAGGATATTGATTTCCAATTAGCTTCAGAACTGTTTACTAATTACTACCCATCCACCCCAATACAGAACAACAAAAACAACATGTTGTGTCCTCCAAGCTGCCCTTGTAATGTGACCACTACTGTATACTAATATATATAGCTACGAGAAACTTACAAACAATAAAACTCAATTGTTGTCATTTTTTGCGTTTGTGTGACTTGACTGTACTGCAGTCAAACTGCTGTGCAGCCAGTGTTCAATCTCTGTGTGACCTCCTTTGACACCTAAAGACTGCTTTGTAACATGATGCTATGATACAGCTTACATGTTGCTAGGCTCTCTCTCTTACTGTCCATGCAAACAGGATGACTGCATTGACAAAATGGATTTTGAGAACAAGGTATCAGGCTCAGTGTTAAATACAGACAAGTTAACAGAACTGTAATACAATACATCTTATGAGTCTATACTCAAACAAATTTGCCACACTTTCTGAGAATTATATTTCCAGCTACTGACATTTCTGAAAAGGATCACGTTAAGGTTCCCAGTACGCAGTATACATAGAGACAACATCTGTCACTTGGAAAACCAAAGAGAAAAGGCCATCATACTACAGGCTTAAATAAGATATAACAATATTGAGTGACACAACCAACCTCTTCACACACTTCTCGAGCTGCTGCAACATTGGGCTCCTCTTCGGGCTCCATTCCCCCTCCAGGAACTATCCACTTGTCAGGATGTCGACTACTGCTCACCAGTAGCACCTGCAAAACACCCCATACAATACTGGTCAGGTATGACAGTCCAACTCTGAGTTACTGTTCACATAATATCAACTGGGACATCGAAAAATACAACTCAAGAAAAATGGAAATGATAACTCATTGGGTTTAAGAAAACTAGTACTTTTATTACTGTCAATAAATCATAGCTAGTGAACTAGTTTAGATGTTGGGTTCTTAGTGGAGATGAGCTGTGGAACCCCTGGCTGCCAGTCAAATAATCTACAGTCTTAGGTAAAAGTTTCCACTTTGGTGCTGGTAATGCTGATACGTTTCCTGTAATCAACAACCCCTGTCTACACAGTCTGGCCTTTACTTTAACCAAAATGAGGAATTGGTTTGGTCCCATCTCCTCCCCTAGAAAAATGTAAGTACAAAGACATCTTTGTGTCTCCTTTTGACTGTACGTGAGCGTCCCAAATCGCGACTGAGCTCAAGTAATCCACAACACGTTTTCGCTTTTTCTGATACGGCTAGATAGGAGCGATAAATACACAAATAGCATTAATAATGTTGTAAAATATGCACACAGGGCTCGACGCTTCCATTAAGCTGGTGCTCCAAATATCAACAGTGTCAATTTCGCAAACAAACTAATCAAAATACACAAGTGATACAAGCCGGCTATCACTGCCAGAGTCATCTTCTGGCTTAAACTAGGATAGCTACTAGCTACATAGCAGTACAATGTTTGGCTAGTAATACCAGTTGCATTAACACAATACACTTAGCTCGCCAAACTATCTGTAACGCGAGCAGATACATATCTTAGCTGTCGCTTTAAATACTAAATATTCTCTGTCCATCCGACAGCTGGTAGTGATAGAGTCAGCACTCACCACAGCCTGTACTGTGGGCTGTGGTTGCTGGCCGATAGCCGGCTGCCCACGGCAGCAACCCGGGTAGTTAGCAAGCTAACGTTAGCATTAGCGCGGAGCTAGTAAGTCTGGTCATAACCGAGGCTGCTATCTGCACTGCTAAAGAGGCTTACATAACACTCGAGTAAGTACCAGCTAAAAAATAGTGACTAATCAAAACGTCGGGAGTCGACACGAGAATAAAATATATCATTTTCCAGCTGGGATAAAACCAAAGCCGTGTTGATAAACGTCTCGATCTACACACAACAGAAAAGGCTGGATAAAACCTACGGATGCTAATATTAGCTTGGCCCTCCAGACAGTTCACATCACCGAACTCACCTCCTCCTCGCTCTCGCTCCTGAAGCACAGGCAAGCGGCCCGCTTCTTGTAGCCATCCCCGTCGTACGTCCGGGTTTGGTTTGACTTGAGCTTCATCATTTCGGGAGCGTAAAAGTTCAAAAGTACAGCTATATTTGCCACTTATAAAGACGATGGTTGTAGACGCAAAGTCCTCCTACGGGGAACCTCGGCGTTTTACTTAAAAGAAATAACTTCTTCTTCGCTTCATTTTCACAAACCTGGGAACATCTACGGCACGGTCGCCATTACAAGGAGCCGCTACGCCCACGACGTAGTTTAACCATTAATAGCTTGGCGAGCGTAAGAAATTTACCTATCAAGGGTTGAAGAATTAGGGCAACGAAGCGTGGGGGAAAACGCAGCACCACGCTCTGACTGGAGTGAGCCGGTAAAGGGAACTGGCACGTGAGGCTCCAACTAGATGGCCCGGTCTACTTATCTGATGCCGATATTAATTTATATGACTTTTTTATTTGGGGAAACATCGTATTTAGCGTAATCAAATTAGTTTGCTGCTCACATTAGAAAAAGAGACACCAGGTTAATTCATCAGTTTCAGCACCGCAGGTAATGGACAGCGCAGGAATGGCCCTCAAAATAGAGAAAAGCTGTTTTTAGGCAAACACAAAATTCAAGTAAGTCTTCAAATGTATTTTTGTCAAATCCTAATATACTTCAAATGGAAAATAGCTGCAAAATACCTAAATAATAGAAATTGTTAATAAATTATTAAGCGTAAAACTGGATTGACCTATAATAAAATTCTATTTTAATTAAGGTGGATAGTCTACTATCATGTTGATTTTCAACCTTGTTATCCCTACATGGGAGTTTTAGTATTTAATTGCTCAGATGCTTGTCAAAACACATTTTCTAATAATACATTATAAACTATAATTATACACTGTAATGGCCTTGGGTCTCTTTTTATACAGGTTAAAAAATACATTTGAAAGTCCTCCACGAATCTTCTTTTATTCTTCATCTAGTACTATCTAATGCCCCATATCTACAGAGCAGGCTGTGGCTCTAACAGTGCATACTAAATCAACATAGAAGCAAATAGCGTATCGATCAGAAAGAACACTTTTGTGCCCTCAGTTAGATCACAAAGACATTTCTGAATCTTTATCTTTGCTTTCCAGGAAAGGTCGACCAAAGTTTGAATCTTATCAGGGTTTTCTGCATTGTTATAACTTGGATAAGACATATAAATATGTCTTATAAGTCCAATTTAGGAAACAGCATTGGATGGTCTGGGCTTTTCGATGTTGCTAAAAAAGCACCTTGCTCTGCATTTGCATTATTATAAATGAACAAACAATGAGTCACAGTCTTACAAACCTGTTCAGGTCCCTAAATAATCAGTTTAATCTCATTATTGCAGCGACTTAATTGTGGGAACTCCAAATTGAATTTTAAATTGAATTTGTTACATAAACTTGCCAACCACACAACAAAACCCTGTCCTTAACAACAGAGGATGAATCTGATGTAACTGCAGTGCGAAGGAGTGGGCCACAGCAAACAATAAAACAAAAATGCTTTGTTGTTGAATGTCTCAATTTCACAAACAAACACAAAAAGCACAGACATGAATCTCAGCTTTCATACAAGCAAACAAGTTAATTTACAGTATTTTATGATGTGTGTAAAGAAAAAACAAGAAACCACCACCACAAAAAAATCCACAAAAAAAACCCCAAACAAAAAACAGTTCAGAGTTCATGGAATAATAAAGCCCAGTTAAGCAGACATGAATGAAAACTCTTTAGTGTCAGTTGAAATGTTTTCTGTGTGAAAAATTGGGGCAGGGATAGCTCAGTTAGTGTGGTTGCCCCCCACTGAACAGCTACCCTGAGGTACCCCTGAGCAAGGTACCATCCCTACACACTGCTTCCCGGGCGCCTGATTAGTGGCTGCCCACTGCTTCACTGAGTGAATGGGTTAAATGCAGAGAGCATAACTTCCCCACGAGGATCAATAAAGTATACATTATTATTATTATTATTATTATTATTATTATTATTAATAATAATAATAATAATAATAATAATAATAATAATAAATTAGTCAGGTCTGCAAATACAAACAATAAACCAAACCAGAAAAGAAAAAAAGGGGCAAATATTGAAGTTATTTTAAGATGACTGGCACATCATGATTTCCACCAAACTCACACAAATCCTCAGCATGCTGATTTCTTACAAAAGCTCTTATTCAAGTCTTTTCTATTGATTGTTCAAGTTGTCATTTCATTGCTTTTGTCATAGCTGCAATAACTCAGTTTCCCACCAGTAATCAACGCAACGCATTTTCTCCTTATTCGATTCACTAACTTCTCAGTTTTCTACCCACAGATGTTGACATTTGAATTGGCTCTTACCTTCTTCTCAGCACATCTCAGATTGCTCTTCATTAAAGGGCAAGTCTTGCTTCGATGACATAATCAAGAAGAAAAATAAACACAAACAAAGCTAATCAAAAACTAGTATGAAATTATGGTATTGAATCTCTGTAAAATAAGAATAACTCAGGCTTAACGCTTACATTTTTATACATCTAATTATTTGAAAATATGTAATACTGAGCAAGGGCGCCTTTTAAAAGGTTTAAACATGGAAATACATTAGGTTGTGAAGAGGAGGCTATAACTAAGCAACAGGTTGCTTGTATTTGGACCCATTTGTCCATTTCTTCCACTTATCTAATTAAGGGTTGCCACAGGGCTGGAGCGTTTATTAAACCCTCATAGGCTGAGAGACGCTGCACAAATTGCCAGTCTGTTGCAGGACTAACACACAGAGACAGACAGTTCATGTTCACAACCCTAACCCTTTACATCTATAGCCAATTTAGAATCTCCTAACCCGAAATATGTCTTTGGACTATGGGAGCTCATGCAAACAGGGGAAGAAGATGCAAACTTCACAGACAAGGGCCCAAACCTGGATTCAAACCAGAACCTAATTGCTGTGTGGGTGACAGTGTTAGCCATCAGACCACCATGCCACCTGTATTTGGTCCTACTTGTATCATATTTTTATTTAAACACATCCCCCATTAATTATTGGGGAAAAAAGTGAAAAGCTTGAGTCCCCTAAAAGTGAAACTAATTGTACGGCACAGTAGGTGTTCATAATATTGTGTCCACCACCTCCTGTGTGTAGCTATTAAAATACATTACAAGATGGAGGAAAGAAAAATGTAATTAGATGTGTTGCCTCGGGCTAATGTAAATTATGCAACATTAACATATAAATGTAATTAAAATAAAATAACAATTTAAAAAAAGTGTTTTCTAGGAGCAGGAGTTGGGTCAGCACATTCTCAGTTGTTGAGAAAAGGCTTCATGATACTGTAATTATGCACATTCAGCATCATTGTTGTTGACTACTAGCAGATGATTTTCAGTGTGCAAGGAAAACACACAGACGTGTGGGGCCACAGAATTTTTTGTTTGTTGTAGATTTTTTTTTCTCTCTACAAAAATCTATATTATATCAGCCTTGTCTGCTAGACTAACTAATCTCTTTATTTCTTTATCAAGTCATTCATTAATCTTCCATTCTGCTAACCACTTTCTCAATTAATTCACAACCTCCCTGCTCTATAAAATGACATATAACAGTTTCAGAGAAGCACTGACAGAAACGGAAAAGGAGATTACTGAAAAGATAAATTCAGACAGAAAGTTTCACATTATGGGCATAAAAGTCAGATACATTTATGCTAAAAAATTTAAAAAAAAATTACATTTAAAACAACTCCAAAGAATTATAATAGATGCGGAACAGAAAATGACAATAATTAACAAAATCTAGTGAAAGAATAAAAAGGAAACAGACATATAAAACCAAGTCTATGAAATTCTACATTAGGAAGTGATTTGAAGATTATCAAATGTATCTTAAGGATTGAGGGTGTAAGACTACAAACTGGCTTATATTCGATCCATCCATCCATCCATTTGTTTTTTTAACAAATGAATTTTTTTTTTTAACAAATGAATATTTCTTCTACGTAGTTTGGAGTGAAACCCAGACAGGCTTTGAAATGTATGAGTAAATTTTAAAAACTAAATTTTAAAACAGGAATCCGGTTGAGAAATCCTTCTGAGGGTCCAACACCAGGAGATACAACCCAGAAAGTATGACACCAAGCGACGGGTGAAGTTTTGATGGTTTCAATTGATGATTTTTCTCAGTGAATCAAATTTCGGGTTTCAGCTATCTTGATTTCACTTTCTCCAAGCATCTGCCAACTTCCAAGGAATCCATAAGATTTATGAACCCAACAGAAAATAAACAAATGTTGCAAAGACATTTGAAATTCATCAGGGTCACGGTTGTTTGCACAGAATGAAATATATACTTTCTATGCCGCCTCTCTCTCTCTCTCTCTCTTCGGGATGAGGAAAGCAGGTCTTACACAATTAAACATAGGGTCACACTCAAGAGGCTGCACTATTACGATCTGCTGTTGCTACGGCAACCAATTCTCTTTGGAAGTCTCTGATGAACCATTCACACATAGGGGCGGTGTTACAGTTTCTGCCCTGTCCAGAAGAGGGCGCTCACCTCTTGCAGTACTGCAGCATTTCTTTTTTAATTAATTAATACATTTTTAAAAAATCGTTCATAAGGGAGCTCTTATTCCTAGACCATATGATCTGATCCATGCGTATTTTAAGGAAGAATTCTTACTATGTTCCTTTCCCCCTTTTTTCCCTTTCTAAATATAGATCTTTTTTTGTTTGAATTTTCATGAAAGGAAACATGACTTTGATGTTTATCTTCTACGTTGTGTCACTGGTACCATATGTGTGCTTAAATTAAAAGTGACACATACTGAAAATCAAAACCTAACAAGTGATGAACTCCAAATCAAGGATATTAATTTTCAGTTGATAATGATGAAAACTAATCAGAGTTAAGGCATATTAAAGCACACTGTATTAAAAAAAGAAAAAACAAACTATAGAACACAGTAGCTAACCTAAATTAGATACCAACACCTGAACAGCTATAGTCTCAGATCTTACAGTGAAACCTCCGTATAATTATGTAGGACATTAAATCTGGGTCCTTGCAGACTTTGATACAGATCTTAAGCTTCACTCTCACAGGTATTGTTCCAGTTTCAGTTAATATAACTAAACTTGCTGATTTGCTTATTACAGTTATGTGGTAAAAAGGCTTTTTAAGAATTATTTTGACAACCTGTACTTTGTGACAACTTTGAAAATTAATTAAAAAGTATAAACTTTTAGGAAGGGGAAAAAAAGCAATTTACAGCAATGCAAATGCTGTAAATCTTTTGTACTCATCAGCATCTTTGTCTGTATTATACATACAGTGGATATATTGCCCGTAATTCTGAAAAATATAATATATAACATGATATAATATAATTCTTCTTTTTTCTTTAAAGTTTCAATTGGGACATCCTTTGTTTTGGTACTTGCTTTTCCATGTGCATACATCTTCAAAGAACTGTACTATTTGCTTCAGTGACTTGGGTCCACCTGATCTCAAAAGATGTCAATTAAAAGGCTAGTCACATAATAGTAATTAGTACAAATATGACTTTGTTGTAAACACACCATATGTTGCATACAAATAGCTAAAAGAAAGAAACTGCAGAACAATCTAAAGAACTGAGAACATTTTGCTGTTTGTTTGCACAACAATAAAATTGATAGCATCCACAGTTTTTAGTTGAATGATAACTAGTGATGCATGACATCCATGGACACATGATCAGCTGCGAGACAGAGGACACTGTCGGCTGTCTTGGATGCTTGCATTTTTACGTATACTTTGTTTCTCACCAGGCGACTACCTCTGTGTGTGTGTGTGTGTGTGTGTGTGTGTGTGTGAAACACTGCCAACTGAAATGGCTGATATGCAGACACATCAAAACCATTCATGCCCAAGAAAATAGCTTTTGAAAAGCTGTCCAATGCAGTGACCACTATGCATGAAAGAGCCACAAGAGAGACTGCATTTTTTTAAGTAGTCGCATATAGTCTAAAAACAAATCAATGTTTTAAAATAAGAATTCCATTCATTCATCCATCCATTTGTTTTGTTTTTTAAATTATCTACTGCATATCATCTTTTTTCAACACAATGTGCTTATGTCTGGGTGGAACTTACTTGGGTGGAAGTTCTTGACTGATTCAATCATTTACTGAGCATAGCTGTTTTCTCACGATCTGTTCTCATCAGACCAACCTCTTCCACCTGATCTTCTGTTCTGCCACCTGTTGCACCTCTTTGGTCACCTCTTCCCACTCTGCTAATCTGTCTCCATGGTACATTGTTCGTGTCCTTGTCTGTGTTCGGCTGGCACACTTTTAACTTTATTTGTCTACCTAGTTTGGTACAACCTGTACTTTTGACTTTTACCCTTTTGTGTCTTGTTTTGTGTCCTTAGTCTCTTTCACCCACAGGTCTTTTCCAGAAACTGACTAAAATATAGCTACAGTTTTAAATAGTTGAGACATTAAGTCTCAGTGCATACATTTACATATACATTTAGCCAGTTTGAAACCACTGGAACTTTTTATTATGCATTTGCACATTTATGTGTGAATGCTGGCAGTTGCTACAACCCAGAACACTCCACATTTTTATTTTTAGAACAAAGAATGAGTGTAAAAGCTCATCAGCCTAGTTGTTACATTAGTGCTAGCAGTAGACCCAGCAGTCAGAACCAAAGCTCAACTGTGTCAAAAGTAAATGAGCAGGGAAATTCAGCTTTAGTGCTATATCTCTTAATATTGCAATCCCAGAAGATGCCATACAACCAAAGGCTGTAGCTGCTGAGGTCTGTTTAATCGAAGACTCCAATTGGCAACATTAACCTTTCAAGTACCTTTTTTTTCATCTGGTAAATATGCACGTTAATGACCAAACAAGCAGGAGATTGTGTTGTCTTGCCCAAGGCCAGAATAGATTGTGCTCGGCTTCACACACAGGAGAACCAATTTACTGGGTTGTGTTTTTCTGGGCTTAAAGTAGCATTGTCCTCTGTCTGCAAAGAATCATTGCTGAAAAGGTTGGTAACATATAAAATCATTACTTATATCACAGCCCATCAGATATTGCGCTTTAGTTTTCTTTAATTGAATGCTCAGCAAAAAAAAAGAAAAGAAAAAAAAGGACTATCTGGAAAAGTGTCTAAAAATCTAAATATTAAATACATATCACTATTTGTTCATCTTCTCTTCTGCTATGATCCATTTAATAAAAGGCCTGACTGAGCTATAGTTATCTAATTTGACTGATGTCTGATGGAAAAGAGTGTATATGTCTCACTTCAATATTATATCCAAATTATGGTAAACCACTCTTTTTTGAGTTGAGGTTTGAGTGCATGTTAAATGACATAACCACCAGGGGCTGCTATTATGCCAGTTACAGAAAGCCCAAGCTCATATATCCAGTGATATTCAATACCTAATTTATTTAACAGCCAAGAGAGATGAGCTCATGTGTATAGTATCATAATATAAGGTTAAATCACTTTCATTTGAAAACTAATATGAATATTATCAGCATTTAATACTAAACATTAATTGCTAAATAAGTTCTCAATTAATTATTTGATGTATGAAAGCAACATCACTAAACCTACAGACAGCACTGCTCTGTATTTTTATAGCTTTGATGGCTTTGGTATTTTTGGCCACTGTTTCTCGATCTATGCTAAAACACTCTTATTAACTGTATTTTCTATTACTCACAAGGCATCTCTATACATGCAGTAATCTAATGCAGCTGTCTAAGTGTTTCGTGGTAATCTACAGATCAAATCTGTTTTTCTGTGTGCACATCCTCAGCCAATTTGGACTGCAGCCAGTCTCTTATATAAAAAAGGCTCTTGGAGTTCAAAGGTTACAGCTGCGACAACTGTCAGCCAGCCAGCAACACGACAAAAATATTTCACTCACATAAAGCATATGGCTTGTCTGTCTGCCCCGGCTGGCCTGTTTCACCATTTCGTTGCAAAATATTGCTTTAAACAAGAGTGACAAACTGACTCATTCCTTTGTCTTGCCACTTGTGGGCGTGTCAGACAGTCTCAATTTTAGATAATCAGATGTTAGCGAACAGTCTGTATGTCCTCAGAGTTCAATATTCGATGACACAGACGCTGATGAAAAGATGTGACATGCACAAACATCAGATTCTGTTCCAACAATTAGATCATTTATTTGAATGGGGAGCATCTGTGTCATCTCCTCCTCCTTATTCTTCCACACATCATCATTTGTCTTTGAAAACTTTTAAGGCAGCTCATCCTCACTGAGATTAATCCAGCTTTTGTTATTAAGAAGAAAAAAAAAGCTATTTAAAGCCAAATTATCTAGATCACTGAATGAGTGAATGGACAAAAGCCAAACCAGCTCGGAGTTGTCATAAGAAGAGGATTCCTCTAAATCAAGTAGTGAAGTTTTGGTCTTTACTGAACACCGTCAATAAAGTGAAATCTTGTGACCTCACAATTTACATTTTGATTAATTTCCCTAATGGATCCATGAAATGAGAGATGTCTGGGGGAAGGCGATTATGCTTGAGTGGCTAGTCTCTTTGACTGGGATTTTCACTAGTGACTGGAATTAACATGGCTTAAATTCTCTCCGCCCCATAGCTAATTGAAACAAGTAATTCTCCAGAGTTGTTTTGCGCAGAGGGATGGGGAGGACTCAGTTCCATAACATGTTATCCTCAGAGCAAGCACGTTCGACAAGACCCGGTCTACTGCAGCAGAAAGCAAAGCAGAAATGGGTCTCCTGGTGGAAATAACTTTTGTAGCCATTCTCCACAGCTAAATAATTCACTTATTATGCCAACTATGCTAAACAGAAATAGAACACCGGTTTGAGGAGCTGACAGATGGAAGGGAGTCAATGCTTTGTGGAGTAATAAAAAGATGTAAAACACTCTGTTCAATAATGTGCACAAGTTAGATCTGTGATTTTTTTTCTTTTCTTATTTTTTGCATGACTTACAAGGTCCCACTACAGCTCACAAGACTTTCACTCAGTCTAGGCATGTAGCTGGAATTTGCTCCAGCAGAGGTGTGGATGAATATTCAGAGGCTAAGCTGCCTCCAAGGCCCTGAGAGACATGACACACACACACACACACACACATACCACCACCACCACCAAGGACCCCCACTGCCTCAGCCTCCAAGTCTCTCTCTCTCTCTCAGGCACAATCCCTTCCACCTTCCCTTGATGTGGTGGAGTACGTCCAACACTCCACAGGTGTGACCCACTCAGACCTGTGAAAGCCTCCACCCCCCCTGCCCTGTGATCAGGGAGGCAGAAAGAGCAGCTGCGCATATACTCGAGGCAAAGGCCAAATAATCACCGGGAGCCTCCTATTGGACATCTTGGAAAATTAATCAATCAGGACTGCAAGATGCACCGATGCCACCGTTGAACTGATCGATGAGGAAGTCCTTTGTCACTTCACAGCACACGTTAGACGTTTGAAGGTTAATAGCCAAAAAATGGGTGCATCAATCGCATTCAAGTCTCAAATAATAACATCCCATGCCTAGTTTAAAACTAATTTCTCGCATTTTTGCTGGATAATCTGGGACATATATTGGCATGCCCTTGGACATAATTTCATAAATGTGCTGCAGAGCGTGGCTGCTGTCAGTCAGGGAAACACGCACACGGACACACAACACACACCCAGTATCTAGATTGAGTTTTCTCACTCGGTGATTGGACTTGATATCTTCGTCATGGTCTACGCACAGCATCCCAAACCTTTGAGATTCAACATACTGCATAGGCTGCGCAACAGCACCTGTAACGTGCGAGCCGACCCAAAAGCGTCACATTTGAATCATTTATACCATCTCTGCTGCTGTCACCGTGAAAATTGCATTGATTGCAAGCGATCTCACAGTCACAGGAATTCATTATATCTGACAGAAAAATATCAGTCGGATAAAACAGAATTGTTGTGACTTGTTTAATTAGTCCAAGAGGATTTGGTACGCATGAAATGAGCTTTACAACTTCAATGCTGAGATATTTTATTAAAAACAAACAAACAAGCAAACAAACAAAAATATCAACTAAATCAGATTTGACTGGCAGTAGGGGTAGACCGGGTGGTTTTCTGTGTTTCTTGTTGCTCACTATATAGACGAAGATAAACACAATCCTCGACACTGAGGTCTGGGTGTGGGGTGTGCTGAGGGGTGAAGCAGCAGGCGGCCAAATGGACGTTAAAATTAAACAAATTGATGCACAGCCTGTATGTCACACTCCAGCCAAAGCGCTGGTAGCTTTATATGCTTTAATCAGACATTCACACCTTTTCCCCCCGTCGTTCACTGATGGTGCATTTCTTTCCTGATAAAGGCGGTGTGCTGCGATGCATTTAACATCATTCACATCCAGTGCAAGGGGCGCATGTAGTCTTCCCTCTGTCAATGAGAAAGTGCTCTCGCCTCGGGTGTGGGATATGCGCTTCTCCGCTCTTTTATCCCGTAAAATCAGATCCGCTTTTCGCAGGAGCTGTATTAGTGAGTAGCTCTACTGGACGTGTCTTTTATTTTCCCTTCGCACACAGCCTAAAGTTAGGACTTGAGACTTTCAGCGCCACTTTTCCGAGGACAGCGCTCGAAATGATTTGGGGAGATTGACGGAGCCTCCAAACGAGTGTACATTCCCGCTGGATACTATTCAGAAAGAATGTTTAGACGCTTTTTTTGAAGCTCGGGAAATCTTCTCTCTACAAATTGATGCGCCCAACAAGATGCGATTTTGCCGCGGATATGGGTCACTTCTTATGAAAGGCTTCTTCGTGGACAGGAGAAAGGGGTAAGAATAGCCGCCCGAGCCGCAAAATGGGCCATGTATGACAATCAAATGTTTGTTAACGTCGTGACTTAAAATTACTTGATACTAAGTAGTGTGAACGCAGAGCGCTGGCAACGAGGACCCATGATAGATATCTGGGGGTGCACACAAAACATTTGTCATGTACATTTCAGAGCTGTATAATACTTCAATTGATGATTCACACGGTTGTAGTTTAGAAAAGTAAATATATGTGCTGGCTGTAAAAAGGAGTGCAACGCCCTGGACTGTAAGTGCATTGATTGTTTTTACGCGTTAAGGCGCAGCGTTTTGTGTGGAGCCCTGTATCTCGCTGCGCTGCAGAGGCGCCTGAAGTCTCGCAAAAATATGATAAAAGAATGACTCAATATCGAAACTACTGGAGCTGCGGGGTTTTAATATAAATATAGTTGCAGCTTTGAAAGCGCAGATTAGACAGAAACCATGGATAAATCCTCTCTTCAATTCAAGCAAAACCCAGTTTAACTCTGAAAGGCAGCAACACAGCAGCATGCAAACAACCGCTTCATCGTTCCCAGCTCCCCCACATTTGTCTCATCCCCACCTCTCCCCCAGTGTCTCCCTCTCAGCCCTGAAACAAGTTGAGTCACGCAGGGGAGCACCCCGGCTGGGTGGTGTTTTGTGAGAGTGTGTCGGGGGTGGGGTAAACGGTGTGTGAACCATCGACTGTCAGTCACTGTGCTGTGCAGATGTGCAGCCTCCTGGCAGTGGAAGGGAGAGTGGAGACAGTAGTAGACCAGCTGATGTGAGACTGCTGCTGTACTATACCCCAGAGCAAACTTTAATAGATTATTTAGGCATGCATGGGCTGCACTTTAAGGCTTTCTTTCCTGGTTATTAGGGATGCATATTAAGCTTGATTTACCTGCACAGTTTTTGTCTGTTGTTGGCCTTTTAATAAAGGGCTTGGAGAGGCAGTGAAGGTTCATGCCAGGAGCAAATTTTTTTAATACTGCTTCCATTTTGTGCTGCCCCCTCGGGCCTTTTTGTTGAGCCAAAGATTAGCTCTGTGCTATCTTACTCTCTTAGCTTCAATTGATGGTGGGGGGCTGCTATGATTACGGCCAAATATGCCATTGTCTGCATTCCCTCTGAACTTACAGCCAAGTGGGGAAATATTCTTCATATCAGTGGGTAATTATCTAAAGAGAGTGACTCAGCAAAAGAGAGATTTTTTAATTTGTTCTCGTCCAGCCTCTGAGGTCCCATGAGATGGATTTTATGTCTTATGTTGGGGTTATTCTTGTTGGCATGTTCTTCACTACTGCAGTGACTGATAGCCTACCTGGATCTAGCAACAAAGCGTGCTTAAGAAATCTCCCCCACAGAGAGATTGGGACGAATACTCTGTGCGCTGATTGCAGCTGACAGAGAGGTGCAGGGCTTATTCAAACAGCCTCAGATTTACTTTTCCAAGCTTTGCCTGGCTTATCATGTCCTCTGAGTTAGTTTAGCAAGTGCAGACTCAGCGTAAGACCCCTGGTTTGCCTGCTGCTAAGTTCTCTTCAATACAGTGTGGACGAGAGCGTAAGCAGCCATAAGAACATACTGTAGCATTGCCTCATTCTCTGCTTAATAATACAGAATTCACCAGCATACGTAGATAAGCTTTCCCAGTAAATTCAAATGCTTCTCTGTCTTTTTGTTCCATTGACAAAGGGGTCAAATAATGAACACATCACATTCATGATGGAAACCATGAAGATCAAAGTGATTGAAATCATTTCAGCAAGTGGGGGCTTGATGCTCTTCTCCAGTCTCCAGTATCCACGGTGTTTACTGTAGCTGCTGCATAGAGAAAGGCTCCAATAAACAAACGTGTTTTCCAAAACAGACCCATGGTTAAATTCCCACTAGACCTCTGTTGTTCCCTTTTACAAAAGCTTGCCTGGAAATGGGGAAATGTGTGTGCAGTGTATAGAGCCCAGGTTTTAGCTTTATTCTCCTCCCGGCAGGCACCATCTGCTCACCAGGGAGGTTTTCCAAACAATTCCATAGTAAAGATTGGAGGGATATGGGAAACTTGGCTACAGTACAAACACAGCATTTTATATGTGAAATAAATAGTAGGTCGTTTAATGTGAAATGAAACAGATGACTAAATATACGGATCTGTGTGTGAACTAAAACAGCCAAGTTAAAAATCCCTGCACTGATTTATGCCCTCGTGTTGCATTCACATTATGTAAGCATGCTTTCATAGATACTCAGAATATTGAATATTTTCTCTCAGTGCATTAAGAAACACTATGGCCATTCTCATAGTTGAGAATTTGTCAGCTTTTCACTTAAACTTCCTGCAATTAGTGGACTCAATTTTATCTCTCAAAGGACAGTTTTTTTTACATGCATTATACATTTATAGTGTGCTAAAATGTTTCATTTTGTACACACTATTAATTAATGGATTAATTTCATATCATATTTAAGGTATGATGAGCAAGCTATTTTAATGGACTTCTGACAGCAGTGATGGAGATTCCCCACACTTAGGGCTGATGGATGGAAATGAAATGTTTATCCTCATAACAGGCTATCATATATATATATATGAACAGACACTGTTTTCCCTTTAGGTGGTACCATTTCAATTGTCTGTTAGATTGTAAATTCTGAATAAAGCCACAGGTGGAAATTAGACCGTTTTAATGTCCATAATGCATCTTTTGAAGTAATTTTTGAGGAAACGCTGGCTTCCATTAACTCGTGTGTATTTCATGCATAACATGGCTTTGGTACTTATTACATTCCTGACACATAATTTATTCCACAATAGCGTGGAAAAGTGATTTGACTCCAGATTATTAACAATGGAGAGAAACAACATGAGAAAGATGCAGAAGAGTGATGTTGTGTATTTCCTGAGTCATCATACACACAGATTCTTCCTAGGGCAGAGTTGTGTGAAATGGAGTGTGAAATGGAGTGTGAAATGAGTGCACTTAACATCCCTGCAGTGGATTATGCACATTATCTTACACTAGGGTTCGAGAGCATCTTGCCTCCTGCCTGCGAATCTGTCATCGAGTTACATTCACCTTTCCTCAAGCCCATTTAATGTTTCCTACATGCTGGAGTCCTTTTGTTCGATCAATTTTTTTTACTTTATCTCATATTGCACATTAATCTAGATATGATCATGCCAGTCATAAATAAATAAATAAATGATAGATGGACGAAATAAGACTTGATACTGATAACAAAAGCACCCATCCACCGAAGTTAAACTAAAAATAAACAGTTTTTGGACCCATTTTATTATTTGCTGTGTGCATAAGTAGCCAAAATTAGGATTTTTTTTTTTACATTTGAAACCCTTTTTCCAGTGTTGGTTGGAAAACCATGTGAGATTTTGTGTCTGCCAAAAAAACAGGAGTAGCTCCTTCGTGCAAGAGTGTTCAACAGTCATACAGGGAACACTGGACCTACATCACAGAAGAGGAAAGGTGTCACTTCTTCACTTTCACTTTTAGTTCCTCCATAAGTGGCCTCGACAGACCAAAAGGCAGTGGTGGAAAAATAGTGCATTTGGAGTAAAGGAGAGCTAAGATCACAGGTACAATCACATGTTCGAGAAGTTGTTGGAGAGCTTGTTGTATCCTTGCACCTGCAGGTCTATATTTTCTGGAAATGACTGTAGCATTGTAACTCTTCTTCTGTGGCTGTCATCAAAAGCCATTCTTTGAAACAAAGCCTGTAGAGAAACAGTGTGTAAAGCAAAAGCTGTAGCTGGAGCAGATGAAGTAGGTGGACATATAATAGAAATACAGACTGTTTCCCCCCTCTAAACCTTCATTTAATGTTACAGAGAAATACCAAATATTTGAAGCCAGATTTTTAGGGACCCAAAATACAATCAACACCACTACCTGACAATATTTTACAAATAAGGAAATTATCATACGGTAAGTAGTAGCATTGTTGCTGAAATTAAAGATACACCTATTTTTGACATGGCCAAATCATAGTTCTTCAGATCTTAAGCCTTTCACCCCCTTTGTGTGCATTTTCTTGTTTCAGAATGTGTTCAGATTTTAATTGAGTTTAAAAAAAAAAAAAAAAAAAAAAAAATTTTTAACTTACTTTTAGTTTTAACTTAAACAAGAATGGAAAATGAAGTCACTGGCTTTATTATTATTAGGTCAGCAGTTTAGGAAATAAATAGGTCAGCAGTGAGTTGTTCAACAATCACACCTTACCAAGTAAATCCACAAAACAAAGACAGAAGTGTCCCAGTATTTCCCTTAGTCTTAGCTCCATCCCACCCGTAGCTGCCTTTAGCTCCCATTGGCGTCCCTCCACGATTATCCAAACGACCTCCCGTCCTCATTTGCCTCCTGCTGTTCCTCACATGTGCAGTTCCAATATAATGCATATGAACAGACTGCACCTGAATGCATTCTTTTCTTGACATGAAATTACCGCTGCTGCAAAAGAGAGCTGCTGACTTTTGTGTCAAGCTTCTTTTTTCCTTCAAGGAGTGACAATGACAACGACACCAGATATGAGAGCCTTGGCTGAGAATGAGTGCTGTGACAGTGCTGATGTTACGAGTTTCTACTTCCTATTTTCCCCAACCATCATCTGTGATTTCTTTTCCTGCTATTCATGGATGGTTGTGTAATGTTTGCTGATATCAGTGCTTCTCCTGTACTGCACCCGCATAATAAAATAATAGAAAAAGAAGCTTTGGTAACATACAAACTATTCAGAAAGGATACTTCATTGCTCTTCTTCACCTCATTGAATGCTCTTTACGTGGTAGATAGATACATAGACGCATAGAGATATGTATCGATACATAGATAGATAGGCGCTCTTATTTCAGTTGAGCTAGAATGGCCTGAGTAAAATTTGCCAACATAGCTCGTTTAGTTTTCTTTCCACCTCTGAATGTGGGTGAGGCAATAGAGGCTAGAGTCCACTATGATCATTCTGCACTAACCTGCATACTCTGCATGTAGACAATATTCTAACCCATTTGTTTTCTCGAACCCTCTTCTCAGATGATCAGCTTTCAGGTTGTTCATGGTGCATTTTTCTCTCTGTTATGTTTGAAGTTGTGAATCCATCATTTATTATTTAGAATGTGTGTTTTTTTTGTTTGGTTTGTTTTTTTTAAGCTTTAAAAGCGTTAAATTCTTACATCATCCATCCATCCATCCATCCATCTTTTAAAAACGTATCCACTTCAGGGTCATGGGAAGGCCAATGTGGATTACGCTCTGGACAGGTCGCTAGTCCGTCACAGGGCTAACACAGAATAACAGACGTGCATTCACGCCTCTAGGCAATTTAGAATTACCAGTTAACCAAACAAGCCTCATGGGACTGTGGGGAAAAACTGGGGTACCTGGAGCAAACCCTTGTTTTTGGAGTGTGGGACGAAACTGGAAGAACTGAAGGAAACCCACACATCACAGGGAGGACATACAAACGCCATGCAGAAATGCCCCAAGCCAAGCAGAAGGCGTAAATGCCCCCTGAGTTGCCCCTTAAATCTGCAGTAAATTATTTTTGTCTATAATGGGGCAGCTTAAGCTGTTAACACATCGCCTTACAAAAGGTGAATGTTTTGGCAGTAGTTGCTTATTTACCCATCTAACACACAAGAACACATAAACCATAAACTCAAGTCTTCTTTGTACAGACACTGATGTGGGAGCGTGTATGCTCTAAACAGAAACAGGCCTCTCTCCAGAAATTTGCTGCTCGCTGTTGAGACCGGCATAGCTTACAAAGAGGCTGCATGGCTCCTACCCACAGAAATAGAGCTCAAGTCACAAACCACATTACCTCAAATCCCAATCTCTGGTATTTGTAGATAACAAATTGGTTTGCAACCAAGCAAATGAGGGACACATGCTGCTGCCTAGCCAGCCTAAAGGAAGCAAATGTTTATGATTTGATGAAAATGCTAAGAATCACTGCCTACTCATACACCTGATTCACAGTCATACATCTCATGTGCTGCTTTATTTATACTGCTAATTGCACAACTGAATTTATGCCATTTACAGTATTGTGCAAAAGTCTCAAACCATTTCTACTTTCTTTATATTTTGCTATCTTTTAATTTTTTAAATTTTTTTAAAAGAAATACTTCTCCAGAATTCCTGAAGGATAGTCAATGCTCTTCTTTGGATATTAGTTTTGTTTGTTTTCTTTTCTGTCATAAAAGATACCAGACTACGGACTTGAGGTATGGGCTTTAAAGAGTCCAGTGAATGACTTAAACTGCCACTGTGTATTGTTCTACCAAGATATGCTTTTACCTCCCTGGCAGTATATTTGGGATCATTGCCATGTGGAAAAGACGATGCCAATCAGACACTTTCTAGATGGTGTTATTGGATCGAAATCTGACAGCACCTTTTTGCATTAATAATTCCATCAATTTTGATGATCGTTTTCCTCACTACGACTGTCTGAAATGCAGTTCCAAACCATTATAGGCATCGACTGTGTTTTACTGGTTGTGCATTAAACTCTTCTTGCATCCTCTGTGTACACTGATGATCATTTGATCTAGAAATTTGATTGCATTACTCCAGAACATAGTTTTTTGTGTAACTGGGCATACCGCAGGAAGGAAAATTTCTCCCAATTTTCCTTCCTTAATGATGACTTCTTGACAGCTGCAATTCTACTGAAACAATGTCGGATGAGGCTTTGGTGAACAGTAGGTGGACTGCTGGGAATCTTTGTAGAGCCACTTATGTAAGTGACCACAGTTGTTGCCCTCATTTAAACTTGTGTTGGTGCATTATATGTTAATTACCTTGTGGTTGTGTCCCGGTGTTTTTTAATAACCAGACAATAGAAATAGAATATTGCACATGAGGAATCAGTGGTAAAGCACAGGCCAATCAAACAGTTGTGGGCTGTGTTGACCCAACGTTTAGTTTCATATTTAGGGAGGGTTACACTTGAGGTATGGGCAATAAAGAGAGTTTCAGAAGAGTTTGCAGTTACAGTGTAGGGATGATGTAAATTTCCCACTGAAGCATAAATCCCCAGTCTGAAAGAACATATCCACTTTCAAATTTTGCTCATCAGCATTTTAGCACTTTATCTTTTGTCCACTCGCTCAGTTTTCCAAAATTTGGTTCATAAACACTGATTCATCCATTGAGCTAGGTGTCTTTTCACTGCTTGAATGATTCATAGATCACTGTTAAGCAGCTTATCAAAAAGAAAAAAAAGGAACATTCCTTTGAAAATTTTCTGGATTGAAAATGAAGGAAAAAGCAGCCAAATAATGAAAAACTAAGATTTTTGGACTTTACAAAATGACTGTTTAATTTTCTGTTATTTTTTTTCAGTAAATAACATTACAGATTTTTAATTTGCAAAGTTTGACATCTTCTATGACAGAAATCATTGTTTGTCCTTGTTACGTCCCCCCCACCATGGCGGAGGCAAAGGTAGGAAGGAGACAGCAACACTGGACAACCACAATCAATGAAGGAGGAAGACCACAGAACAGTTAAGTATCAGGCAGGATTTATTGGGTGCTTGCCTGGATAGTCAAATTTAACAACAGTAAAGAGGTGGGGGAGGAGGACTGGGCGGTTGATCCAAATCAAAGAAAGTAATAAAACAAAAAGAGGTCAGTAGCTTCCAGGGCCTAGCCTAACTGAAAGAAAAATGCAAAACAAAAGGCCTACCTAGCTACTCGATAAAAGTCAGTGAAAACATACAAGGGTGGCATCAACCGCATAACCTAGTGTGACTAACAGAGTAAAATCTACAACCAGTGTATAGGGTACCCCGGCTTACCTGTCCAGCCTCCCACCACACACAACATAAAGATGCTTGTTCGCAAATGTTTGTCAAAGCAGAAGCCAGCAGCCACCAGCTGGCCAGGGAGCGGCTCATTTGTAGTGTTCCTTGGAGTGTGATTGGCCAACTGAGCCCAGTCCAGCCAATAGACACCTGCCAATCAACTTCGAACTGGCCAATCAGAGGAGGCCTGACGCCTGAAAGATGAATAGAACACAAAACAGAGTACAAAAGCAAAGCCACACCCCTTGGCACGTAACAGTCCTCTAGAACAACAGAGACGAACTTTTTGATTTGCGGTATAATCTCATTTTGTACCGACCTTCCAAAACTGTTTCTACTTACTGCAGAAATCCAGATGAATAAATGTAATAATGTTTTACTTTAGATAAGGTTTGGTCAGGCACAAAAAACACTTAGATTCAATAAAAAGGTCACAGCTTTAGCTGAAAGTCATGTAACTGACTTACTTGAACCTATGACTAGAAAAAACTAATTAAACATGCTGTCAGTTAATGTGTCTCTGATAAATTTGGCAGATTAGTAATTGTTTCATCATTTTCATTAATTGTTTCTTCAAGTTTGAACTTATATCTGTCATCAGAATCACGATTAAAACATCAAAAGTGAGGATTTACACTGCAGTAATGCTGTCTTTATAGGGGCAGGCTTTGCATGTTATCCCTGTCTCTGCATGGGTTCACTCTGGGTACCCCGGTTTATTTCCACAGTCCAAAGAACCTTTTCGGTTAATTGGTGATTCTAAAGTGTCAGTAGGTGTCAATGGTTATCTGTCTCTCTGTGAGAGATTGCAGACTGCTCCAGGGTGTAAACAGATATGAGAGCAAAATGATAAATGTTTCATTTCAAGTAAATGCATTTGTATTAAAATGTGAGCCTAAACATTTTTCAAACCCCAAAGTTTTGATTGTTATGCAACTTAACACTGAAAGATGTAAGACACATCTCTCTTGATCAGATTGACAGCTTGTTAGCAAATGAGAGTCCATCCATGGAGAAGACACGAGAGCAAAGACAGAAAATCAATTCATAGGCATGTTTTCACATCACTTCCTTCAACATAATAAACAAGAATGTTGGGTTTGAACTGGTGCATGTAGATTGCTTTTATTTAACAGTCTTTAATAGGCAATGGGTTGTAATGGGTCTATTTTATAAATATTCTTTTAAGTATGTTTAAAGCATTTTAAACTTTGATAAAAGTTAATTTTATTAATAACTGCATATTGAGTTTCTGTCTTCTCCATGCACTCTCCCTCTCATGTATTACCTCAGTTGCAATCTTACCAACCTGTTAAGATTAGCCAAGAGAATTGTGTCTTACAGTTTTTCAGTATAGGTCCCACCCACAAGATTTACTTTGCTACAACATTTTGCTTGCCTTCTTTAATTGTTAGTGTATTTCACAGCAAACTGCACAAAAAATAAATTGCATGCAAAACCATATGGTTTAAATGCTCCTTTTGTACGTCTAAAATGCCTCTTTTGTTCTAGCTATTGGATCCATATTAAGATCCATTTTAGTGATAATAACACCCCACTAGGATTTATGCTGAAGGAACCCAGTGTACACACAGATGTTAGGATGCTCATGGTACAATAAAATGTCTCTCAAAGTGATTTACTCTTTATCATGGGAACAAATCTGAATGGTATATTAAACTTTAGAATGCTCAGACTAACCATTCAACACACTTAAGGTGACATGCTTGCTGAGTGGTTTTCAGCTGAGGTGGGAACTCCAGCCTATAATGAAGTCTTGCAGATGAACTACTTTTAGCCACCCTCTTTGCTTCTCTGCAGTGAGGGGGGAAAAAAACTGGAAATAATGTCAGTAGATGCAGATTTTCAAGTTTTATGTTGTTTCTTCTATGGCCTTTTCTGCACCAGCTGTCTACAAAGCCATCACTTATCAGCACAGGTGTTGATAAAGTGGCTTCAATTATTGGTTCAGACATCTGCATTACAAATGGATGCCTGGGCCGTTACCCGGGGATAACTCCGGTTCACACAGTCACACTCTGCCAGTTGAGAGGAAGGTGTTTGATTCAAAAATATGGCTCTACTCAGAAATAGATTGCTCGGCTTGCTATGATGAGATTCGTGTGTTGCAGGTTTTGGTGTTTTGACAGAACATGAAGGGATCGCTATAGCTCCTGTATGGCTGACGTGCCCTAGCATTAGTGTCTATGGGCACTAAGGCGAAGGCTGAATCGTCTGATGTCCTGTGGTTATTCATTTAACTTTGCAACGGCTGATTAAACTACCTCTGCCTTCCTTTTATCAAAGCATGACATGATGACAGCTTGACAATGAAGCCTTTTTTATTTTAAATCTGCATTGCACCATTTACTGCTATCAGTGGCACAGACATATTAAAGTGAAACTTGCTGTCATTGATGCAGTTACACATGCAGGAACACAAAGGAGAACTGGCAATTTTTGCGATAAATTTACACTGTTGCAAGTCAGATCCTGCTATTGAGCTTTCAAATTAGCGTTGTAGATGAATGTGCATGTGCTATTTACAAATTGCACACACATACTTAATTTATGGAACATTTAACTAAAAAAGGGGGGCATGCAATAAGAAATGTAGAAGTTAAGGTACAAGTAAAGAGGGATCTGTGCAAGGTGTGGTTTGTGTTATTCCCGATATATCTGAGCAAATGGGAAAATAGCTTGATCAGACTTATCAGCATTCACACATGTGAATATTCACTGACGCGCTGTGCTATTGCTTTAATCCTCAACACGTGGGCTATCATTAACAGGAGCTTCCTAAAATAAAATCAAAACCCTATATCTCTTCTGACCAACTGCTGTGCACACACACATAAAAGGCAAAAAAATGATTTAAGTTCTCTGAATATCTGTCTCAACCACATCCACCTACACTTTGCACACAGAGCACAAAAGCA
Organism: Copadichromis virginalis; assembly: GCF_057382275.1. Classification (NCBI taxonomy): domain Eukaryota; kingdom Metazoa; phylum Chordata; class Actinopteri; order Cichliformes; family Cichlidae; genus Copadichromis; species Copadichromis virginalis. The sequence continues at coordinate 34,009,882 of NC_140622.1, forward strand.
TATGTACATCACGTTGAAAGGCATGCACACAGATGCTCACTGACACATGGAGAAAATGCTACAGAGATACTTATGACCACATGCTACAGATATGAGAGATTAGATAGATCTACAAACATGCAAATCACAACTGCACGTAAGACTAAGGGGGTGGATGCAAAGAGAGTGTGTCCATGAGCTGTATGAGAGCTTTTCTGAGATCCCTCTAGCCCACCGTGGGTGTTTTGTCTTTCCCGCGAGGGATGCTCGTTGTTTTGCGGAGGCAGGTTCAGCTCTAGGATTAATGAAAAGCTCCATCTTAGTCATGAAAAGAGCATTTTCACAATCTATTTAACATCATGCATACCAAAGGCTCACATTAGGCGCTGTTGACTTATGCTAGCCTACAGCAGAGTTTTCTGATGCATTCATTGCCACTGCTGTGATCTTCTGTGGGTAGGCTGCCCCCCCTCCAGCCGTGCCCATTGAGTCTCTTGCATTTCTCATGTTCACTGTCAGAAAAGTCATTCTTCAGCGCTGAGATGAAATATGGTGCACAACTGGAAGTCTGAGGGAGTTATTGAAGAAATGAGAGTAATAAAGCTTGCCAGGACTTCAGCGTTCTTTTTGGATAATGTCTTTTTTTTCATCTGGCGATGGATGATTGTCCACAGAAAGAGAGGATTCACTGGCACACAGCATGGTATTAGCCAATTTAGCTAAACCTTCAGGTCAAACAGCACTCTGTGAACTTGCTGAGAGTGGGGCTAGGTCAAAGGATTGCAATGCAGGATGTTTCTATCTCAGTGGCCGGGCTGACCTAACCGAGACTAAAGTGGTGTAATAGGCTGCAGTGGAAAAGCTCACAGAAGTGCATTCCATGAGTGCTGGATGTTTTTTCAGCGGTTGCTCCTAGTGAATTATTTAGTGAACATGCTTGTAATTACACAGTGAATACAGCGAGGCCGATTGGGTTGTGGTGTGCCTAGATCATTGCAGGGATCACAGGACAATGTGATGAACTCAAAAGCATTCCAGGAACTGCTGCATACTGCTGCTCTCCTCTTCCCCACCGCCCTCTCCCCTTTAGCACTGTCAGCAATTTTCTCCTGTGAATGGCTGGCGTCAGGGCAGCCTTCTTAGAGCTTTTAAACGGTTGTTAAAGGTCCTTGTGAGACATGGCCTCTATCCTTCCATTGCCACCCACACCCTCCACTGCCCACAAAGCCCTCAAAGCAATCACAGCTTCTCAGGATGTCAGTTAGCATTAGGGTATCACCCCCACCCCTTACGCCTGCGATCAGGGCTCAGCCGGGCAGGGTAACTGGGCCACTGCGAAGGCACTCACTTGTAGCAGCCAAGGGAGAGACCGGTCATCTCTGCCACAGTAACCTTTAAGAGCTTTTCAAGGATCGGGATGTGATGGCGTGGGCGATGAATGATGGTGAAAGTAATGCTCTGATTCATCTGTTGGTGTAAACACAGAATGACTAGCACAGCAGAACAAGATGCAGCTATGGACTCAAATAAGACACAAATGTCATCCAATTCAGTTTTTTAAGGGTAAGACAACTGGAGGGCCCATTATGTGGCCCTGCTCTCCAGACCTGTCCAGGTTGGTTCGTCTGTCAAAGTAAAATGGCAGGACTGCAAATTCTGCTTGACAGCGCATACTCCCCTTAGGGAGACTAAGTGGCATCAACCTGTCCTAGTCACACACTGTTGCTGACAAGGTGATGATGAACACCTTTCATTAAAAAGAGGAAGCTGGGGTTTTACTGTGAGAGAGCATGTTCCGGTCTTAATGTCAAAGAGAATGGCTGGAAGAGGGAGCCTTGGGGCCCAAACTCTATACTGTTTTATATGCCAAGAACTCCTGTATGTCGCCATGATGTACATTAAAAAACCCATAGGACCTGCAATTAGAGGCACACAAAAAGGTGGCTGCTTGGATTAAAGCACTCCCACGAAAATAGTTTGGATCTTGTCACAACTGCAGGTAACGTATGATATTTGGATTTATTGCAAAAAGACTAATCGTTCCAAATTAGAGTCCACAGATTGTGGAGCTTTGGTGCAATTAAAAACACAGATTTCTAGGGAGCAAAACATTGCAATATTGATAGATTGATTGTCTGGTATGGGGGAAATATCCCACCCCACACTCCTTTGCATGCAGATAGCACAACTAGTAAAAGTGGAGGTGGCTGCTGTCTCAGCCTGTAGCAACATTTACAAGGATTTACTGTGAAATTTGAAGATAAGTGGCAGATAGTAGTCTGTCTGCATACATACAGCTTTAGTTTTAACTTGTTTTTAACAAGTCGTGTCAACCTAGCAAGCATAAAAATGACACGAGATGGATGGGACCGCTTTACATGTAACTTCTCTCCTTGTTAAAGGTTATTAAACAGATGATGAGATAGGAGTCAGTAAAAATGAGTAGTTATTGTTAAATCTAGAATAAGGTTATAGCTCAACTCAGTTGTGTAAAGTGCGAATGGATTTGATTTGGCTGCCTGACTGCTGTCCACTAATGAAGCTTTGGCTGCTGCATGTCTAAGCACTAATTGGGTACATTGAAAAAAGCCCCATTAGAACCCATACTAACTGTGTCTTGAGATAGCAGACTTATTTTTGTAATAATAGTGAGTGCTGGGTTCAAGACGGTTGAATTTTTAGTTTGGCAAATCCCATGTGCATTGGAGCTGGCAGGCTACACTGAAGATGCCAATACAGAAGCCGCTTTGGTAAAGCAGTTAAAAGCTGCACAGCTTTAGATATAGGATGCTGTTTTCTGGGGTTGCTGATGCTGCCCTGTTTATACACAATTTTCATTTTACAGTATATTGCTTTCAATTGCATTTTAATCAAATGCAGGGAAAGCGAGCCTAGTGTAAACACACAGAAACGTCAACTGTGATTGCTTGACCCCAAGAGCTTTGGTATTAGGTGAAGAATTTTAAAACATCAGCTGTTGAAATAATTTAACATTGTATAAATCATTAGCCATCTGTGGCAGTGGCTGCAAAATATTTTGGCAACTTTAAGCCCAGTACTTAGAAAACATGGCTTGATAAGCAATACTGACTCATCTGTAATTGCTTTATAGGGACAGGAGCTCATATCTGGCAAAAGAAATATTGCAGAGACTATTTTCCCCTGGTCACTGCGATAGCTTTTTGCTGATTATGATACATTTCCCCCCCTTAAATGTATGTATATATATATATATATATAGTTTACTTCCATGGGCACCAGAATTAATCAGTGTGGTCTCATTTACTTTTGAGGGGGCACTGGCTTGCAGCCTCCAAACACACATGTGTTTTTAAATGGAAATTTGATGTGCTGTAGCTTCAAAATGCAAAGCAGAACCCTTTTTGTCAATATATATGTATATAGAACACTGCAGCTTAAATATCGACTGTCTTTGCCATCACTATGTCACAGTGCTGATCATTTTTGACAGATGTTTGTTATCTCTTAGGGAGGTAAAGAGTCATACTGCCTGGTGTAAAAGCAAATCCCTGCCAGGATGTCATCACATCGGGTGTCCAAACTATAAATATATATATGATATACAAAGCTAATAATTATTATAACAGTAAAATACAACAACTGCAACATCTGCTAATAATACCATCATAAAACAATTATATTGAGCTGCAAGGTCAAAAAGATTAAAACTTATTTCCATTTCCCACATTTTGATTGTTCAGCTGAACAAAGAGGGAAGATGTGGAGCATTGGATCCATTAGAGTCCACTAGCTGAATGTAAATTATGACATTAGAAGCAATAAAATAGCTTGGATCTCCCAGTAAACACTAGTGTCTGAAGTACCCTGGCTGCCAGCATATGGCTTCAAACGAGACACAGCTCCCACACCTACAATCCATCCACAAATCATTACTGGCCTAATGAGCAACATCAAACCCTGACATTACAACATGTTACTACTACCTCCATGACAACTAGGATGGCAGAAAAAAGAGCAATCCGTCCTTGGCTTTTCCTTTTCCTTTCCTTTATACAGGTTTCATACCCTGAAACTATATCAACAATCTTAGCACTCCAGAGGCTGGAATTTGTACAGTTTCTGCTTTGTCTCTGCTGGTTCATCTAAGTGCAGGATGATGATAATGCGTGTTATTTTACAGTAGAGGATTGTATCTACCCTCGCTATCTCAGTGGCCACACAGTGTTCAATTACATTGATTTTTCCCCCCCTTCTTCCTTTGTTGTCCAGCTGGATAGTTTATAGGCTTTGAAGGTGCACCATGGAAAAGAAGGCAAGAAACACGGGGGCGTACCTGATATCACTTTATTACCAGAGAATCTGAAAACAGCACAAAAGAAGATGAAAAGAATTTAAAATGACCACATTAACATATTACCCTTGTCTAGTAAGAGCTTTGAAATCCCAAATGATAATTTTTTAACCTAAAATATAAAGGTAGAAGGACACCTGTAATTACATAACCCTGAAAAAAATGCATAGATGTCAAACAAGACATCCTTGTTTCCTTTTTCCCGTGTCCACAGTAGTCATTGTTAAGATGCAAATTTCAGTGTTGCCCAAAATAATGTTCCTCTTTTTTTGTGATAAGAAACTTTGCATTTATTGTAAGATTATGTTAAGGATAAAAAAGGTGAGATTGTCACAAATGTAAAATGGATACATGTATTGTGAAGTTTACATTCACCTGTCACAATTAGTGTTTACTGTGCAATTACACCATTGGACTGATGGCAGTGTCATCACCATGGATCATGCCTGGCATGAAAAATGCAAAAATAAAGCGATTACAAGTGTAACATGAGTAAAGTTGTGTACACAGTGCCGTGCTTGTTAGGATAATTAGTATTAGAGAAAGCATAGGTTGAGCTCTTACTGGCATTCACAGAGCTATTTTGAGACATGTTAGGCATTGTCTTAATGGAAAGTCTGAGAAATGTATGCCTAAGTAGTGTTCTCCTATGACATGTAAACTGCATTATTGTGATACATTATATGCACAGAGTGAGACTTGCATAATCAGCTTAACTGCAGTGTTGCTCTAGTTGAAATATTAGTAAGATACGTTATTATTTTAATGCATGCAGAACGTGAAAGGTTTTATGATGGGACTCCAGGTTTGATTGATGATCTATCAGTTTTATTCAGAATTAAACAACAGCTCAACTCACTGTAAATATACTGAAATTTTGTATTGACATTTTCTGTGGAGAGAAAAATCCTAATGACGCAGGTGATCCTGTGATGTTCAGTCTTGTTGCCAACAATGATTTTTTTTTTTTTACTCATCCAGGAAAATGTTGCAAAACTTGGCACAAATATTCAAACATTTTTTTGAACTGCAAGTTCAGTATTTTCACTTGAAATTGAATTGAATGGCCATCAGCGGTTTTAATCAGTTACATAAATATGGCCAGCGGGCACCCTCTCCCACGAAGCTTGTGTAACGGTGGACCCAAGAAATACCAGCCGGAGCGACTTTGACAATGCAGAACTTTTTATTAAACTCGGGGTTGTACGTGGACACATATACTCCCGCGCTCTCTTTCTCTGCTGTCACCTCCGTCTCCGTCTGTCACTGCCAACATATAAAGAGACACAATCACTGTCAGATCCCAGCACACCTGTTCACCCCGCCCCTGCGCCGCCCCGGGAGCTCACTGCGTCACCCCTCCTCCGCAGCTGGCCAAGGACCACACCCACGCCACAGCTTGGTATTCAGTTATCGTCCACTGTAATCAGTGATAAACAGAAATCAGCTCAGCTTATAAGTCTAGAAAAACCTTTAGCTGTTCTGTGATGAAGTGCATGTAGAACGGCATGTGGTAAATGACACAATTCAGCTTGGAAACACGTTGCTTGCTTACTAAAGATTGTCCATTCATTTTCTTCTGCTTACCCCAGCTGTCATAGGGCCAAAGATGAGGAGTGGTTGACCGCCTTCTGCAGGAGAGACACGCTCACATTCATTCCTATGGCCAATTAAGAATTCCCAATTAATCTAGCATGGTTAGGCTTCAAAAGAGCAACAACCTGGAATACCCAGGCAGAAGCCATAAACAAACAGGGCAAACATGCAAACCCCACCCAAAGAGGCCTGCTGGTGGATTCAAATCCAGGACCAGCTTACAGTGCAGCGCTAAACTGCTGCATCACTTTCTCTGAAGGTTGTAGGTTTTTCTTTGTGTGTTTTTTTTTTTTTTTTTTTTTTTTACAGTATTTTATACTGAACCAAACAGCCTAAAATCAACCAATAAGCAGTAAGCAATTTCATAAGCAAAATGTGATTCAAATCATTCAAGTCCAAAAGATATTTCTTAATCTCCTGGCTCATGTGTGACCAATGTCAGCACCACTCCTGCCAGTGGAGACACTCCACTCATTACGGAGGAACTTCTCCCCAGTGGAAAGTGTTATAATTTTCCACTGATCCTGCAAATAAGTGGAAAGAGCCCTCCTACATGTGATAAGTATTGGACTGATAACAGCTGATAATGGCCATTTATGAAGTGAGCTGATAACATTCAAAACAGGTCACTAATGACATCAGCCTCCCCTGTATTTTGTATCTTTGAATTTTGAACATGGTTAACATTTTTGCAGAGAAACATCAATGTGAGGATATTTCAAATGTATCCAAGGAAAGCTTTAGACTTGCTACCCAGGCTCTGGGCAATTAGGCATCTCTTTTCTAATTTTATTCAATAGTATGTGAGATAAATATAATATACAGGCAACCTTATGTTATATAAAAGTTCTTTAATAGTAGTGCTACAGTTCTGAAACATTAGACGCTGACCTTTCTTTTACCAAAGGTGTATGTGCTCTGCCACCTTTCTCAAAGCTTTTCTCAAAGGAGCCCTGGACAGCCGCGTTCAGACACAGAAGGTTATTGTCTATATGGCTTTATGAAGTCAGGGCAGTCATTCAAAAGAAAATTTTAAAGACCATTCAGATGCCTGTTGTCACTGGATTGTGTATTGATATTGACAAGTCACTCAAATATGCTTATGTTTTGTTATTTTAATGTTCAAAATGATATTTAAATTTTGTTCTAATTTGTAATCCTTTTGCACAGCATAGTTTAAAAATCCCCATTAAGCTTATATTTATGCTAATAAATCCAATTCATTTATACTTTAAATACTTTAACATACTTAATTTCATTGTTGTTTATCTCACAGTTATGCATCAAATCAAGTTTATTACTGTGTTGATTTATATGTGATTGAAATACATAATCCTTCACATTAGTCCCAATATTTTTGTATTGTTGTCTTTTTATCTTTAGCATAATGTTATTGCACGCATATGAACAGGAACATTGATAATTTGCAGTTGCTCCTACTTCGTGCTGAAAGGCCATTTCAAGTTCTATTTTTTTCAGAACACATTACACCTGTTCATGAATATATGCATATCTCATCAGCCACACTTTGCAAGAGGCAGTTTTCATGCTCACAAGCATTGTTGTGTTGCATGTGAATGCAGGGCTCGAGTTGACGTGCTTGTATAGTTTAATACTTACACTCATTGCTGCAAATTGAATGTAGTTAGTAAGTCGCGCAAACTTTTCAAAATGAAATTCATTTCCAGGCACAGTCATTTTCTTGTTTAGTTATTACTTCAGATGCAGACAAAATAGGACCATCTTCCAAATGTATTTCTGAACATATCTTTGTTAGACGTAATGGGTTATGAATGTGAAATGAAAATAATCACAAATTGGTTTCCAAGGTTGTGTCAGTTAATTAGCACCTGCTTAAGTGGTCAGTGGAGATGTCCACGTCGTACTGTGGGATGAGGCTGTGAACAGCATCAAAAGAGCGCCCATTACCCAAAAATGTTCTGAGTAATAGTGGAAATTATTGAAAGTGTTTCACAGGGGCACTCTAAAGGCTGCATAATGCAAAACAAAACAATGCCACAAATTAGCAATATTACACAATACATAAAGTAAAAAAACCCACAACAATAACAGTAATAAAATGGAGAATTAATATGAGCTGATTTAGTTTAGTACATAACAAGAGCACAAATGAAATCTTAAGGAGCATCACTGCCATGTTCTCTTTTTTTTCTTTTTAAGAAGTGGTCTTTGTGCAGGAAATGACTACTTATATTTGCTGCTGGTAGAAAAAGAAATCTCATTAGCAGTCGAGCTTCATGCTCTGCAAAATTGTCAGTGACATCCTTCTCTCCTGCCCCCTGAAGACTTGTTACAGTGTTCAGGGCAACTTGTGAAGGCATGGCAGTGTAAACTGATGTTTGAACTGTGACATGAATGCAGACAGAGAGGCGGTATTATTTTCTAGAAGAGACATCTTTCTCCTCGAACAATGGCCCCCTTCTTTTTCATTCAGATACTCTTATTTGATATTGCATTGTCGCGCTGTCTTCAAAAGTGTCACATAGCAATTACACACTTGTAAAGACCTATAGGCTGTGCAGTTCAGACATTTGCACATTATGCTCACTTGTTGGCTGATATGCAGGGAAGGTCTGGTGTTTGTTCTTTCTTTGATCTGTTTGTCTCACGTCCAAAAAGATGCACTGGAATTTGTTAGGCTGGCCTCCTACTCTTCTCTTTGTCAGCATAGTCTCTGCTACAGCAGTATTATTTGACTTCAGGTTTATTAGCAGGGTTCAGTTGTGAATAGCTGCTTACAGCACAACAGATGATTCACCAATTTTTCATTACTCATTCTGACAAATGCTGAAACTAGTATTACTGTCTGACACAAATTCCTGCCACAATGTTTTCATATTCTTTCTCAAACAATGCAAGGCAGTGATCACATTTAAGGTCACTGCTATCTCACATTGTATTGGGGGTATTTGGCAAGGATTTCTTTTTTATCTCCTCTCAAGCAATACCATTTATCTTATCCAATCATCTCCCCTTACAGATCAAATAATGTTATATACTTACTTTAGTCAGATCTATGCGCTCCTACTTCTTTTCATACAGGACTTTTTGCTGCTATACCCAACATTCACAGTCTCAATTTTTACTAAGCTTGAATTGAGCTTGGGTCTATAGGCGACTTTCTGTGACATTTCAATAAACAATTTCTTAGTCTTTATTGACAAACCCTGTCAAAGACTGCCAAAGCTGTTCCGCTGTAACAAAAACATCAGCTATGACTTAGACACAGTTGCCAGGTACAATTTTGCTGCACTTATGGTAAGCTGAAGCTGGTGAACAGAAGGCTTTCCAGCCTACATTCTGCCTGCCTGTGCATTTCGTGGTGAATGGCTACTCTCACTTGCAGCTCCGGAAGGAGTGCCCGTACTGTCAACATCTGCTGCAGGTCTCAAAGGACCTGCAGGCTGTTGCACTATAGAGAATGTATGCTTCTAATTCATACAAGCATTTGGATAATGGGAACTCTGTTCCTGAAAAACAGAAAAATAAAATTCATACTCACATCATCAAAGAAAGTCAGAGAAGATGGGTCATAGTGAAAGGTGTCTTTTCAGGTTAGTGAACGGGTGTCCAATCTCATGCTGAAAGCATAAATATAGTAAGTATGCATAAAAAAGCTTGTCTGTATGCATGATAAAAAGATGATTAAAATTAGCCTTCAAGCCTACAAACAAAAACAGACACATTTTCACAGTAGCCATTACATATGAGAGGGTCTGTGATTTCAAAATTAGAGGTTTGCAAATTGATGAGCACTGGTCAGTGGACATTCAGAAAAGGAGGATGGCTGCATCAATGGGATCGTGGTGATGAATTCTAGTCTGACAGAGCAAGTGTAAAATTGATTCAAATTAGACACAGAGAACAATTACATGTTTTGTGTGGACACTATCAGTGTGCACGAAACAAGGCTCATTTTCTCATTAATTTAGCTATAATCCTGTGTTGCATACCCAAAGGCACAATACAGTACCTTACTGCAGGGTCTCACGGTACAAAGCGCCTTGAGGTGTCCGTTGCTGTGATTTGGCACAATATAAATAAACCTGAATTAAACTGAAAAGAAGAATGTGTAAACAAAAGGCAGACATTTCATTATGGTTCTGGACACGTGTCAGCATTGTCCAGTCATTTCACTCAAAGTAAAAAAAAAAAAGTTGACTCCTAACTAATTATTCTTATTAACGTAAAAATAAAGTTTGCTTCTGAAAAATTGCGCAGCTGTATGAATCTTTGCTATTAGGGGAGAAGAAAAATCTTAACAATAAGCATTAAAGATAAGATATAAGATAAGATCATGAAGAAAAGGCTGCTGAAAAATCACAATGGCATGCAAGAGTGTAAGAAAAATAACACATGCCATGTATACAACATCAGTAAAGATAAGGCAACGTTAAATAAAAAAAGGAAGTAGCAAACTAAGACAAAAAATGATGCTTTAGTTTTACTCCTACTTGCAGAGTTTAATCCCTATATAAAAAAACAAAACAAAACAACACAAAAACCTGCCTCTTTGCCCTTTTGTAAATGTTATTGATTTCTGTTTGGGGGAAAGAGCGCCCTCTACAGCAACCCACATTTAATACCCATTCACGGCTATTTAAAACCGTGCAGTCAAGCCAAAAGAAGCCAGGTGCACATTTTAATTAAAAACACATTTTTCCAATTACAGCTGAAACCGTGAACCTAAAATAAAAAGCGAAGCAAATGTAGTGAGTTCAAGCAAGCTAATTATGGTAAATTAAATGGAAAGTTACAAAAGATAGAATCAAAGCTTAAGGCTACCTAACTTTATATGTTTGCTTAACGCCAGGCTGCAGCACTTGGGAGGTTGATGGCTTCATTTTTATTTTAGCATTCAGGTCTGGGCTGCTTCCTAAAATTTTTGTCTTAAGTTGCATTCATTGGGAACTCTGGGTACTTTAAATCTGGATCTAAGAAGGCAGAGAAGGAAATAAGGAAAAAAGATGAATGTTTTCTCTTAAGGTACCTGGTGAGTCTTTCCAATAAAATAATCGGTGAGTCATTGTCTTTTTTGTTTGTTGGATTTACTGATGGCAGCCTAGTGTAGCGCTGTGTATAAAGTGGGCTGTTGTTAGTGCTGTGCAGCCTGTATTGCTTAATTGTGCAGTTCCATTGTTGGGCTGGATTTGTTAACAGTCATGTGTACAGAGGCTGACAGAAGGCTACATGCTGACAGTGCTGTGTACCCACAAAGCTCCAGGATGGAGCTCATTAAGGTGGATGAATGAGTGGTCAGATCACCTCTTCAGTGCATCATTTTCATGTTATTTCATCTTTGCTTTGCTTTTAAGATGCTCTAAATTGGGTTTACTGTATTGAAAATGACCCGAACAATGCTGGACATGGATGAAAAGAGCATGGCTAAATTATGGCTGGTTTTACATTGAGGATTTAGGCTGTTGTTTAAGCATTTATAATGACTGAAGCTGTTATTTTACTATTTATGGAAAGATTGTTTTGCATTTACGTGATCAGGAAATTGGGCAGCTTTTCATCCGAAAGTCCAAAATAAGTTGGAATTTAGTAAAAACAAACATTCCCCCCCCCCCCCACACACACACTTATGTCTAAAAACTGTATTGATAATATTTTTAATTTGAACATTTAACATGATTAATTTCTTGCATTTTCTCAAAACTTTAAACACAAAACCAGTTTCAACAGTGCTTAATTGGTACTAAGGGGTCCAAAGTGTGCCAAGAAAATATCTCAGACACCAATTCACGATCGCCAGCCTGAACTATTGATACAAGGCATCATCCATGCTTTTATGTTTATGCCAAATTTTGACTCTGCTACCTAAATGTTTGTGAGGAAATCAAGACTCATCAGACCAGGTAGCGTTTTGGCAATCTTCCATCATTCAGTGTTGGTCAGTCTGTCCAAATATTAGCCTCTGTTTGTTGTTTTGAACTGCCAGGAGTGGCACCTACTGGGGTCTTCCTCTACTGTACCCCATCTGCTTCAACAGTTTCTTCAACGTGTTTTGTGTTCAGTGGTTATTTGAGTTACTGTTTCCTCTCCGTCAGCTTGAAGCAGACTGGGCATTCTACTCTGATACCTCTGGCATCAACAAGGAATTTCTGTCCAGAGAGCTGCCTCTCACTGGAAATGTTCACTTTTTCACAGCATTCTCCGTAAACACTGGAGATGGTTATGCATTTCCTAAAACACTCAAAACAACCTGTCTGGCACCAACAATCATGCCAACTTCAAAGTCACATAAATCACCTTTCTCATGCTTGGTTTGAGCATTAGCAAGTCATCTTGACCACACCTGGGTGCCTAAATGCTTTGCTGCCATGTATTTAACAGAATAGATATTTGAATGAGCAGTTGAACAGGCATACCAGTGACCGATGAGTACGTTTCTTTTTCTTATGAGTAAATCATAGTGTGAGAAACATCATACTAAACAGTTCTTCTATTACTTTACAAATGTGGTCTGTTGCAGCGGGTCAAATTTCTTCTGAAATTACTGAAATGATTTTGCTCTTTCTCCTCTACCTCACAGTTAGTTTCCATCCACTGATATTTTCAACATTCAGCTCAACGTTGCTGGCTGTGGGTTCTGAACTGCCTCAGTTTCGGGCTTCAGGTTTATCATCCTTAGCAACAAGTGCGAACAATTCTGTGTTTAAGAAATGGCATCTGTGCTGTAATTTAACTTTTGCTTCCTGTGGTTACCATTATGCCTCATAACGGAATCACTGTGCAGAATGTGTTTTAGTGAGTGGGGATGTACTTAGAGTTTTACAAAAAGGTTAAAGGAGAATTGCAAATTGCATCTAATTAGGTGAAAACAGTTTAACGTTTTGCCAAAAGAGGGATTGATTAGTTTAGGACATTGAGAATTTGCTTCAGAAAATGCGAGTTAGTGTTTTAACAATTCAGGAAAGCTGTAATAAAGCAAGGTTGTGAAAGCTGAACTGAGGATAGATTTTACTGTTGGTTGTGCAGTCTCTTCCTTCCAGCTTATTTTGTGCTGTGTTGCAGAAATTACAGTAGAAACACTGTCCTGTTGTTAACATTGGGGATATATGGTGCTCTTTGTTAGCTTGTGTCCCCTGTTGACTCTGTGGTTTTTGCTTGTTTGCAGGTCCACTTATGTGTTTCCAAGAAAGGACAAGGTGCAGAGACTTAAATTTTCACATAATCAGCCATCTTCTCTGAGATACACTGAAAGACTACGTTTCTCACGCTGCATGTGGTGGAGATTATGAGCTTGTACTCAGAAGGGAGGCCTTCCGATTCAGGCTTTTACTCTCTAGAGTCCCTGGGCCTTATGTATTTTGTATTAGCTGCTATAGATTAAAATTGTTCATACAATTTTCTCTGGGGGATTGAAGGTGATGGCTCTGCATGAAATTTGTGTTGCATTTTTCTATTTCTCTTGCAATTTATATAAAGAGCCTGGTAGGATTTGGATTCGGCAAACAGACTTAAGACCAGATGAACTGAACAGCGGCTGTATCTCGTGCCCTTAAAGTTTGTGTGACTGCACATCGCTTTGTTCCCATTATCTTGAAAAATCTAACGAGCAGACACTATACTTGCAAAACACTCATTCTTACAGATATGCCCTAGTTTTCCATATGTTGCTGCTTCAAGTGATTCAGTTGGAATTGGGTCTGTCAGGGGAACAGGTTTGATAAGACATAATTCCTTAATCCTGACAGGCAGGCAGGTCTAGCCCAACAGATACAGTAAATCAATCAGTGTGTCTGAGAAGTACCTGCCTTCAGTATCGACTGTGACCCCACCACCCCCATGCTATTCTCACGCACACACTTTCTAGGACATGCTCTATAGTCTCTTTTCGCATTCACGCTCTGTAAATATGAAGCTTTGGTACATTATAGTCTAAAATACAAAGTTGAAAAGCGAGTGTATTTGACCCACAAGATGAAGTATGGTAGGCATCATTACCAAGAGCCGCTTAGTGTCAACAGGAGGCTGGAGATGGTTCACCTCATACCATCTTTTTACTGGGCCATTAACCAGGCTCACATAGTGCGTAAGAATGAGCAGCCTTCAGTGCCTGAGGCTTTGAGAGACCAAGGTGTTTGGATATATTTTAACCTGTAGATTCAAGCCTGCCTTCTGAATCGTATTCAATTCAGGCCCCCAGGTATGAATGTGATGGCTGGTAGGAACTGAAAGCTTTATAGGGAAATATAATGGTGATGAATACTAAGCAGAAATGGCCCCCCTGTGTGTTTTTTTTTTTTTTTTTTTTTTTTTTTTTTTTTTTTTTTTTTAATTCCCCCCCCCCCCCCCCCCCCCCCCCCCCTAAGATGAGAGGCTAAAGAATGCATTGGAGGATAAGACACTGTGAACCATAAGGGTGAGAACTTGAGGATTGTGGAGGTGTGTGTCTCATTGTTAGAGCAAGATAATAGTCATTGAATCAGTCAGTCAGCGAACAGGAAGTCAACAATTTCTCCCTTTCGCATAGCGTCTTCAACTTATTCAAGCAGCATTATATTTCTCCCACCAGACTTCTGGGATAGGAGAATCAGGGCTTCTTCTCACATTTCAGTCCATTTATCTCTTGCTAGATGTGGCTCAGTGGCCTTTAGCCCTCCATTAGCCTGCACCAAAAAACATCCAGCGCAAGTAACCAAAAAAATTTAGGGATGGCCCACTTCTTCTCCCCCCCTCTGTTTTCAACTTTGACTTCCAAATGTCTTCCAGGATCTCCAAAACAACACATTGCATTCGCTGTGTTTGGGGAAAACACAGCGACGGCCTCGTGTTAATAAGCCTTGTTTGCATGTTCTAAAATTTCTGTAGCTGGCACAGAAATGGAGCGGCTCTCTTGTGCGGTTGTCATAAAGTTGATATTTCAAGAGATAAATTACACCCTGGTTTCCTGAGGGTTCTCAGCGAAGGGAAATCAAACGACCACAGTCAGCTATTGCATAATATCATGTCTTAGCAAGATTTACCACATATCTCAGGGTTCTAAATAAATCACAACTGTCAACTGCATTTTGCTGTTTCTGTAATTAATGCGCCCTGGAGATAAAATATTCAAGCTCCCATCTCTCTTTATATCTAACAGTGACAAAACACATCAGATGTCGAGGGAAAGAAATTGGGATCATTTCAGTCATTTTCCTGTCTGTAAAATAGTTTTTCCCATTGGACCACTTTGGTAGTGATGTACCAAATCCATACATAATACTGGACATGATTCCATCAGTGTAACAAGTTAATTGATTCATTTTTCAGCAACATGTAATATGTAGCAGCGGATCAAGTGATCAGATGATTACTAGAAAAATCATTTACTGTTATTTATCAGCAAAAAACATGCACTGATTACTAATTTTGTCTTGCTTGTAATGTTACCAAAATGTAAAAAGGCATAGGTTAGAAATTGGACCCTGAAGAGAACAGCAGTATCTACCGTTATCTTTCATTACAGCAGCCAATCAGTGGGCTTTGCAGGGTGTAGCTCTTTTGATAGCTTTAATTTATTCCTTCATGTCTTCTCTATTTATTGGCGGTAACATTTTTGACTTCTTCCATTTTCACACAAAAGCTGAGCTTCATACTGAGCTGATAAAATGGAACTGAAGGGGGGGAAAAAAACTATGAAACTTTAAAAAGTAAAGGTTTCACTCTAGATGGAATTTAAATTGCATGAGAACTTGTGAGTTTGTGAACGAACAGTAGGCTCAATTATTAATGGTGGGGAGGTGGTGAAAAATTATTTGCATATATGTGCTGATTTAAAACCACTGACCAGAGCAGGTAATAATAAGGTCACCACGTCTTCTTTTGAGGAATCATGTCTGAAAGTCACAATGCAGAATCAACATGGTCAAATTGGAGTCCAGCTCCATCTCACATGCATTTAAACAAAGTCCCCAATAAAACCTCACACATAGTACCTAAACAGTTTGAATATTTTTACACAGTGACATCCTACTTTAAATCATAACTGGTAAATAAAGCTGCAGTTTTACATGTAAGGGGACAACATCTTACATTCAGGTCCTTGCCAAACACGTTCAAACAATGTCTGTGCAGACAGTGGCACAGAAGTGCACTGGTAGTGATGCACTTTTCATCAGCCAGTAATGATTGGTTTGCCAGAACTGAAGGGGGGAGTAACGATTGTGCAGGATTCTGCAAATAGAGGTCTGGTGGAAAAACCAAGAAAGATTTAAAAAGAAACTTGCTGTTCAAAGAATTTATTTTTCTTTAGAATTCTTTTCGATAATTCAGTAGTCTGCCCCTTTCTCCAAGTAGCGCAACTGCCAAATTGTGCCATAATTTGAAGTCTTTCTTCTTTGTTGTGTTGAACTAGAGCGTTGTAGACAGACACTGATAAATATTCTCCTCATAAAAGATTAGAGAATTTAGAGTCTGGAGACCTGACATTGTTTGGCAGATGCTAAGTACTATAAAGTGAAGCACCAGTGTAGACGTCGCCTCGTGTCTCTGATGGACTTCTGAACTCACACTCTATCCAAGAGCCAAGGCAAAGCAAGCTAGCTACCTTATAATGATTTATGAAGTTTCCACTGCATTTCTGAGCTCACAGCTTGTCCAACCTAATCATTTAAACAGCAAACTGTATATAAAGCTGTAATTCTTTCATTTGGAGACTAAAAGGAATCCTTTATCTGATGGGTTTTTAGGGTATATGTATTGTTTTTGGCTTTGCGGTTTTTACAATTCAAAACAAATCTGTCGCATATAGTATTTTATTCTTTTTAGACGTGAGCATGCATGTGCATGCAGTTAGAGTGGGGTGTTTTGCTTCACACACACACACACATATACATCTCGAAAAATATTTGCAGATGCATGCTTCTGGGCTGACAGTGGCTGGCTGGAAAATTTCAACATTTCGGCCAACCCTGACTGATACTCTAATTATTTTTGCAATATACACACTCCCTGCTGATTTTTTTTTTTTTTTTTTTTTTTTTTTTCTCCTGAGAATTGAAAAGATGATATCAGTAGGTAAAAAGCTGTTTGAATAATTACTGTGGAAATTGTGCATCCTGACTCTTCAGGAGTATTTATACCTTGGGCCACTTTTGTAAACAATAATTATGGTAAACTGGAATAAGTATGTAGGCAGATTGAGCCAAACTTTTTTGTTTTTATTCTAATTAGGCAAATTAACACCTATATTGGAAGCTGTCGGTATTAACTGCATGGCTTGGCTGAGGCACTGCTGCTTAGAAACTTGACACACTCAAGAGAGAATAAACCTCACATTCAGGCTGCACAGATCTGAATGAGGCTTCTCTCTATTGTAAAGGATGACACTAACGAATATCAAGATTGCTCTTTGTCTCAGATGCGTAGTTTGACAGCTGGCAATAAAAACTCTTGTCATCAAGACCCGTTCTGTAGTTCTGCATGGAGGCGTTTGAAGGCTTGAAGATTTGTATTATCAATATTATGCAAATATGCTTTAGTAGTAACTTTGTGCAGAGCTGGAATTGTGTCTATACTTCTCAATAAATTCCTTATCTGAAACCTGTGTAACAAAAGAGTTTGCATTGTTTTGAGCGCATTAATGGTTATGCTTTATAGTTCCAAAGTTTGGGGCACTAAGAAATAAGGTTCATCTTTAAAGAGAATCAAATTTGCTGTTATATAACAATGAGTACACAATGAGTCATAAATTATTTTTGATGAATGTCTCCATTAAAATATTTCTGATGAGTTTATATTTAGTGAGAACAAATGTGCTCGATGTAGCACTAACACTCATTATTGACTAAAAAAGAAAATCTAACACAAAACTGACTCCCAAAACTGCTCTATAATATACAAGAAGAGAGTAGATGCAGGTAAAAATAATCACTGTGTTTTCTGTTGTAACAGTACTGGAATTACTGTATTGTGGTGCTAAAAATCAGCTCAATGACAGATGGCCTAGCTCACCCTAGTGTTGTGCACCGATTGTATGGCAATTTCTTTTTCTTTTTCAGTTCAAGAAATAATTATTTTCCCCATTCCACTTTTAAGTTTGATTCACCTGATCAATATGTCCTTTTAAGGCTTATTTCAGTAATTTTTTTTCTTTCATTAGAAACATAGTGACAGCCTCTTCCAAGCTCTCAACTCCTTGTGTGCAGCTAAGCCCTCCTCTCTTCATTCATTTTCCTCAGGGCAGCCTACTTCTACCTTCCTATTGATCTGCTGTGCAGCATCAACATGCTGGAGTGTCAATTAGAGAACCCATCCTGCCCATCTGTGAGAGGAGAGCTGCAGCATTTCTCAAACTTTCCCTGGCTCACTTGGCCATCCAGCAGCTGCTCAGGTCTCTGAAGATAAAGAGGGGAATAATCGTTTTAGAATAAATAATAATTTATCTCAGCTATACCCTTGTTCATATTTATGTTCCTTTCACAGCACTGATTAGAATGTAAAATACTTGCACTAGCGGTGTGATTTCTAATGTAAAGTGATAAATATTATGAGGGAATTTAAAGGAATAAGGGCAGATCTGCAGAACACATTTGTCTGCTTCAAAGAGAACACCACTTATTTATTTATTTTTTCTCAGGTGGATTGCATTTGTAAGGGTAGGCATGTTGAGGCGAGTGAAGCGAAAACGTTTTATTTATTTATTTTTAAGCGAACAACAGAATTGCAGACTGCAAAGATGGAAATAGTACTATAGCTTACTAGAGTATATATTAGACTTAATAGTTACTATATACAGTAATGGATTTCTATACATTTAATCAGATGAAAACTTTGGTTGTAAGATTCAGTTAATTATTTATTAGTCATTTTAAATGAAATAACAAAGAAATATTTTTGTGCCCCCCTTTCCCAGTTAATGCCCTACCTGGCCCCCTGGCAAAACTTTGCTAGACCCGCCGCTGCACAGTTACCAGCTGTGCGCTATGTAAAAAAAGGATCTTGGTGTTATTTGTCTCTCAGAAATAGTTCATAACTTCCGTTCATGTCACCTAAAAGGTAACCCTGTTTCTCCATCACCTGTTCAGCTCTGATGATTCAGTAAGGACAGCTCCTGGTTTCATCTTCATGTTTCCCTCTCACCAGATAACCAAACCGATATCATGACCAGTAGTTTTTACTGCCGTGGCTCCAGCAAACAGCAGCTGATACTAGAAAATTAATATTAAATCAGTTCTAACAACAGCTTATCAAGCTTAAACGTGCTGCTGTTGTTTATCCGCTGGTTTCCTCTTTCTAGCGCAAAGTGAGCGATAAACAAACAAGAAAGACGGGACTTGCGAGAAAAAAGCCGACCAGCTGATCATTGATCAGTTTCATGATTAAAGTAGCAACAGGGGAGGGAGGGGGAGAGAATGAGAGAAGAGTCAGCTTTGCAGCAAGGACAGAATAACTCCAGCTTTGTGTCTGTTTTTCATTCTAGCTGAAGTACAGGGCAAATCGCTTCCTTTTCACCTCAATATGGAACTCCAATGGCCAGTCCAGCTGTGGCTCCATATATCAGTTGTTAAGCTTGATGTGGAAATACTATGCAAACATTCAGAGATGAACTTACGAACTTGCTTTACTTCTCTGGGATAGTTTTCTCCGAGATGAAATGTGGCGGTTTGGAAGCATAGTGAGGCTCCAAATGCTCCACCAGACCACAGACAGGTCTGGCAGACAACAGCCGCTCTATCACGTGATACTGCTCCGATGCGCTGAGCTGGGTTACGCCAAAAAGCGCTTTTTGTGAGGTGATTTTGCGATACCTCGGATCGGATTGCATTTTTTATTTCTCTCCGATATTCGATCCAGTGATTTAGGTCAGTATCGGACCGATAGGTAATATCGGATCGGTCCATCTCTAGTAGAAACCTGGCTTTTTAAAATCAAAGTACACCTTTTTGGCACAGTCATAACAAAACATCTTTTAGTGTGTTAATTCATGCCATTTTGTTCCCATTGAGAGTACATTAAATTAAATTATCAGCATTGACAGTGAAAATTTTGGTAAACGCTGTTTGTGGTCAGCATTTCAACGCCAAGTTTTAACTTCAACAGGTTTTTGCTTTTAAGCCACACCCATTTCTGACATGACTCTTCATCCCTTGCAAAGATAAATTTTCATGACTTCATCTGATACGTTTTACTGCAGAAGCAAACAGGGAGCAAATCTGACAGCCAAGATGATGAGGTGCTCAAAAAACAGTGTGAGAAGTGGTAGGAAGCTGTCAGAGAAAATCATTCTGACCATTTCAAGAGCCTAACGGGAGAAAGTGGGAGTATGGGACTGATAGGACAAACTAGACAAATGTGCCATTCATCTGTCAGCCTATTTCCTGTTTCTTAAAAAGCTTCAATGACGAAAACTCTCCTGTGTTTGTTAATAATCATATCTCAGAAAAAATAACATGGTTTTCCACAACCAGGTCTAGTTGTGATAACAGACATTGCAGGACAAATGTTATGGTATAGAGGCTAATTTAGATTACAGTGTGAAATCAGCACCATCTCATTCCTTCCAGTTCCCACTTAAAGTCAGATTATTAGTTTTTTGTTGTTGTTTTTTTTAGAATATTTCCATTAGAACTCTCTTTAAATTGAACCCTGTATATATAACTGACCATCTTGTTTGTGTAGGGTTAATGCAAGAAGTTGAAATTCTTGAAAATATATTATTGCTAACATTTTTGGGTTTATCAGTATTAAGGAGTTACTGCTTCCACTGTCGCTTGCAAGGCCGTTTAACATTACACACTGATTTGCCTGAAGGTTGATGGCCTTTTGAAATGAATACATAGTCTGCTCTGAAATATGCTTTTGCACCTGAGGAAAGGTTGTTCTCTGATATGAATCTCCAGTAATTCCTGCAGCTGTCTTTGACATTTTCTAGCTGGTAAACATTTTGGTTGTTTTGCATAAGTCTGTGCTTCGTATGGTTTTTGAGGTATGCTATTAAGGGCTCATCTGTGAATGTGTAAACATTTTGTACTTTCATTCAGTACGTTTGTTTTTCTGAAAATGAAAACAGCGGAATTCCATAAAATAAAGGCAGAACATAGATTTTGTGCATTACATGGAGTATATTCCAGATGTTTTTATAAGCCACACAGTAAAAACACTGATTGTGCTTTCTGTGAGATTCTACGTCACTACTTATCGTGCTGAATTGAAGTCTGACAAGTGGTTTGTTGTAACCTCAATGCTTCATTAAAACAGAATTCATAGTTTTGGCTGAATGGTGATTGCGTCTGAGATGATTAATTCTAAGACAGCCCATCCTGAATGCCCTGAGATCTCTCAAATATCAGAAAGAATTGTCTGCACTGTGGCTGAAGATGAAACACCATAAGATATTAATCTGTAACAAGACAACACAAGCTGATTAACAAGATAATACTTCATGTAATCTTGTGAGATATAAGATCTTCTTCCTTCAGTTGCACATGAGCTACTTCTACAGATTAACTGGCTTTCTTCAGTCTGAATAAGACATAGGAGCTGTCACCCAACCAGCTTTTCTTCTGTTCAAGCAGAAGTTTGATGACATCTATCTTCAAATCTGCAGCCTTGCAGAACCGTTTCTTATTTGAACTGTTCAATGTTTACACCTGTATTTTATTTATTTATTTATTTTTTTAGACTATCTGTACCATGCTATGCTGGCAGCAGCACTCCCCGCCTCAATCTTAGTGTTTGCTTTAATGTCAGATGTGCTGCTGCATGGTTTGCGTTTGATTATGGGGGCTAAGGTGAGTTGGCTGGCTTTCCAGTTGTCATCTGCCCTGCAGCAGTTTAAGTGGACCTGCAGTGAATCAACTCTGAAAAATTACTTCTCACTCAGTAGGAGATAGTTGGGTGTATTCAAAGTACCTTGTCACTTCCAATATGCTCTCAATGAATCTCCGCCGTTGCCGATGCAAGGCCTCAACCCACTCTGCTGGAAAACCAATGTCTACAGCTGTATTTTGTGACTGTGTGCAGGGAGATTGTTCCTTTAGAAGTTATTACAACTTCAGGAATGAGAAGGGTGTAGACGTGTAGATACAAGATGGTTTATAGTGGCATATTTTGTGTGTCAGGCATGTGTGTACTTTTTATCTCAGGCAGAAAAAGGAGGAGGGCAGAAATAATAGTGCAGGGTAGTGATGACCAGATGTGCGTCACAGGAATCAACTTAGAAATTAAAAATCCGTCTTCAAATTTAAATTCAAATGTAACCAATGAGCTTGTTTACGACACCTGAATTTGCAAAGAATCTCGTAACATCATCTAACAGCACTCATAGCAGCAAAACAAAAAAACAAATGCAGTTTGATATAACAAGAAAATAAGGTTTTAATGACTCAGAGTGCTGTTTCTACATGTTTTTGGTTGACTGCTCTAAATGTTCTGCTTAGCAATTTTTCCCCTCTTCTTTTTAATCTATAGCTATCTATATGATGTCAGTGTGAGCAGATATATACCTGATACGATTCTCTCAGGCAAACAACTCTAGCTGTGCACACAGACATGCCGCCCACATGCTGGTCAA
Source organism: Copadichromis virginalis (assembly GCF_057382275.1). Taxonomy (NCBI): domain Eukaryota; kingdom Metazoa; phylum Chordata; class Actinopteri; order Cichliformes; family Cichlidae; genus Copadichromis; species Copadichromis virginalis. The sequence continues at coordinate 34,032,315 of NC_140622.1, forward strand.
AAAAAAAAATCTTATTTTGTGAGGGGCAGCCAATCAGAAGAAAGGTAGTTTAAAGGGAGGGGGAAGGGAACTAGAAATGGCTTCTTCGCTTTCATACACTCCAAGGATAAAAAGAAATATGTCATTGTTCCCCTTTAAGGTAGACCATCTTCCTCTTTTGGCTGCTCACCACAGCAGATGATATGCCTCCATCTCACCCTATCCCTACATCCTCCTCTGTCATAGCAGCCTTCCGTATATTCTTTTTTACTTTCTCCATCAATTGTCTCCGTGGTCCTTGTGTTTTCCTTCTCCCTGACAGCTCCATATTCAACATGCATTGTTTCCTTTAAGACAGATGTTGGACATAAAAGTGGCTCTTCATAGTTAGTTTCAAACTCACCCCATAAACCTGTTGCTTAAAATACTTAAGTGACTCTGAGGCCCACATATGTATTTTGTTATATTATACTGAATCTATATGGAGTTGGTTTTGCCTGTTGTAAGCAGAAATATATCCAGGTAATGCTGAAGTGGTTCTTTAGGCACAAAGGGAAATCTTCTATATGAGAAGCTTATTCAGCCCCTTGGACGTTTCTTTAAACTCTTGTATTTTTAATGAAAAGATTTGAAGATGTGTATATATCATGGTGGAAATGCTGATAGACTGATAAATACTAATTTCTGAGCAAAGTACTGCCACAGACCAGCAGCCTCATTACTACCACCAATGCTGTCAGCGCAGTCTTATGTTAGTGGAACCATAAAAATGTCAGTACTTTTTCAATTTGTCAATTTGATGGAAAATTGACAGAGAAATGGGAAATATGATAGTCTGAGAATGTCACAGCATTGTGATTGTGGCTGAATGTGTTGCTGACATGGTTGATAGGTGAAAATGAAGCATGTGGGATCATTCTCAACCTTGAGAGTCCATGGCAACCCACTGAAAGCAGAATGGTAAACAGAGGCAGGCTGTGTGAGAGAAAGAAATTAGTTCTGGACCAGAACTGTCTCTTCATTTCCGCATAATAATACTGCAGTAAAAAGGTTGAGAAAAAAGTATTAAAAAATCTTAGACCAATACAAATCCCTGTGCTTTTTTTGCCCCTGTTTTCTCTGTGCTATGTCTCACTTCTCTACTCTTTTTCATCTTTCAGGAATTCACTCTGAAGACTGTGGACCTAAGCAGGCCTGAGGGTTCTGACATATACCAAATCCCTGCCCAGGGGAGATTAAAAACTTCTGATTGAGGTGGAGAGGAAAGAGACACAGATAGAGGGAAGGAGAGACAGAAAGAAAGCTTATCGTTCACCTTTGTTCTTTTTAATGTCCCAAGTGAAAGATCTCCATAGGCATGTCTGTGAATAACAGCAAACACAAGAGCAGCTGCCCACCACTGTGGTCAGAAGATGGAGTGAGAGAGTGAGGGAGGAGACGAGAACAGGATTACATCCTGTGAAAGAGCCAAGCTCATATTCTACTTTAATTGAATGTTTGGGAGAAAGGAGAGGCATGAGAGCAAGCCTTTTCAGTGCCAACTGCTTCAAGAGGTACTGCAATTAACCCTCTGGCCATCATAAAGTAATACCTGGCTTTTGCTGTTTTCCAATTGCTGGGTTTGGTTGTACACTGTGGATGTGTGCTTGGGCCGTGGTCATGTTTCAGCCCCTGGTGTGTAGACCGGAACGGACCGGCTCTCAAAGAAACGGCCTGATTCCTCCTCTGTTGCTGCTGCTGCTTCTTTACACCTCCCTTAAGCCCGCTCAGGCGGCCAAACCCAAAGGGCCAGGACACACACATTTGAACTCTATTCGCATCGATGGGGATATCTCCTTAGGTGGGCTCTTCCCAGTACACGCCAGAGGGCACGATGGAAAGCCGTGTGGGGAGCTGAAGAAGGAGAAGGGTATACATAGACTGGAGGCCATGCTCTTTGCCCTTGACCGCATCAATAATGACAATAATCTACTGCCCAACATCACACTGGGAGCACGAATCCTGGACACCTGCTCAAGGGACACTCACGCCTTGGAGCAGTCTCTCACCTTCGTGCAGGCTCTGATCGAGAAGGACGGCACAGATGTCAAATGTCTCGGTGGGGGGGCGCCCATTATCACCAAACCTGAGAGGGTTGTAGGTGTTATTGGAGCCTCCTCCAGCTCTGTTTCCATCATGGTGGCCAATATATTACGCCTGTTTAAGGTAAGATTATCATTACTTATTAGCTTGGTTTGTTGGGATGTGCGAATTGCACACAAAAAAAAAAAAATGGATTCCAAATTCCAAATGATGTATTAGCCTGAAAAATACATATGCTTTTGCTTCAGTGATGCACGTAGATACTGTATTTGTTTGAATAATTAATAACACCGGATGGAAAACAGTACAAGCCGCTGAACAATGTGAGAGAACAATAAGTGTTCGATATCTGCTGCCACACAAAGACCAATTTCATAACTTTAGTGAGGAGATGCCTGGGTAAATCTCATCCCGGCTGGTGCCCTGGAGGAGCTGGTTGCTAAGCAGTGAGAGGTATTGCCTGTCACAATACAAAAGTGATTAATAGGATTTGATTTCATTTTTGGCCTATAGCCTTTCCCTTGATCACAATAGTGTTTACATTTGTTTACACTACAGAAAAAAATATGTTCTCTTCGTGGACATTTGATAAATTATTCAATACAGATTTTATTATCACGCCAGTCAGCCATGGCAGTCATAATAGTTCTTTTTCACTTTACCAAAGGTATGATTGCTATTTAACGCTTGGCTCACTACAAAATAGCAAACCTTTTTTGACTAAAAAGAACTAGTTTTTTAAAAGTACTGTCATATTTGAAAAGGTTTCATGGGTAATTACACCTTTTTGCAAAATATTAGACAAATCACTTTCAGTGAGATGAGGTAGTGGCTGATTTAAATTCAGTGATAATTAAAACCAGGAACTTTTCCTCACACAAACTTGGGGCTAAAAAAATATTTTAATATTTATACAAGACCCTGACTCCAGATTTTACCTTCACCTTGATCTTGCATGGAAATTTGTGTCTATTACTGTCCTTTTCTTGCTTATGCTGCAAGGTCAAAGGGGAACTCTATCACACTCAAAAACATTCTTTCAGCTGATTCAGTGTTTGCCCAAGGACACTTCAACAGAACAGGTGTTTGCTGTCATCAATTCTTTTAAAACGTCAGTATCTAAAATGTTAGATGAGGAGCTGCAGATTCAACTCGAAGCACACTGCTGGACATTTTTTCAGTGCTGTATCACTGTACACAACACCAGATGAAAGCACAGCAAGCCACACATAGATTTTACTCGGGCAGGACACGTGGGTATATTGAGGGCTGCCCAAGTATATTTTGAAACCAGCCTTTTTATTTAAACTTCTGTTATATATAAGAGTCCTAGTAGCTGCCTCCGATGCTGAAAAGTGAAGCTAATACAAAGTGTCAAAAACTCCTCTTCCTAGAGTGGCCACAAAAGCCAGTCAGTCCCCATAGACTCCCACTTTTAAACGTGGTAAAAAGCATGTTTATGGATATTGTACCTTTTTATAACAACTATATATAATTTTTCTTTTTTTTTTTAATAACATGTTCATTTGGATACTGGTTAAAGTGCACGTTAAGTTTGCAGCATGGCTGCTTCATTTCACAGATGTGGTGGCACCTGCAGCCATTTGCTGTCTACTAGATTGTGCCTCCTCTAATGTGGGTGACAGACAGTCTTTGTGTGGTTGACATCACTTGGCAATTAGAGATGTAATTACTTTACAGACAGCACTGTAATTCAGGTGTGCTGCACCTGTGGAATTTCTGGCAGCTGACCAAACACACTAGCGTTAGTTCGTAACTTAGAAGTCTATCCTCTTGTCCAAACATGGCAACCTCAGGCTCCAGAAAATCAACATGGTGGAAACCAAAATGCTAATACTAATGCTTCAAACTGTGGAGTCCAGAATATTATGTGATGTAACAGTGGTTACTTCCATCTTTTATATACAGTGTATGCTGCCAACCAGCTAACTGAGACCCTTTATCTCGTGCACGTTTCTGTACTGGCAACCAAGTTGCTTTTGTTTCAGCTCTTTATTAAACACTGCACGCTTACATACAGTACTGTGCAAAAGTTTTAGGCAGGTGAGGAAAAAATGCTGTAAACAAAGAATGCTTTTAAAAATGGAAGTGTTAATCATTTATTTTCATCAATCAACAAAATGCAGTGAATGAACAAAAGAGAAATCTAAATCAAATCAATATTTGGTGTGACCATATTTTGCCTTTAAAACAGCATCAGTTCTTCTAGGTACACTTGCAGACAGTTTTTGAAGCAACTCGGCTGGTCAAAACATGTTCCAAACATCTTGGAGAACTAACCACAGATCTTCTGAGGATGTGGGCTTCCTCACATCCTTCTTTCTTCATCTAATCCCAGACACACTCGATGATGTTGAGATCAGGGCTCTGTGGGGGCCATACCATCACTTCCAGTACTTCTTGTTCTTCTTTACGCTGAAGATAGTTCTTAATGACTTTGGCTTTATGTTTGGGGTCATTGTGCTGCTGCAGAATACATTTGGGGCCAATAAACAATCATTTATATTTCTGAAAGCATTCTTTGTTTACAGCATTTTTCCAAACCTGCCTAAAACTTTTGCACAGCAATGTCATGAAAATATCAAAGGGTGTTGGTGAAATAAAGAGTTGGTCAGCCTACCATATGTTCATTTTTCATTCATTAGTTTATTAATGATTAGTTATTTGTAATTTTTAAGCCAAATGCTTAATTCAAAGTAGAACTGGGCGATATGAGATTTTTTTCATATCACGATATGTTTTTTTCATTTCAGGCGATAACGATATCTATCACGATATAAGCCAAATAACTATATTTGTAAGATTTAAATGTGCCGTTGCTCACAAGTAAAATGTGAAATAATCAGCAGCTTGTTTTTATTTAAATATTTATTTCCCATAATAAGTTCAACAGGGTAGACGTACTTAAGGAACATGAGACTTTTTCAGATAAATAAAGGCAAATATTGCAAACTACACAAAAGGCAGCCGCTAAAGCGTTTAAGTTTCAAAATAGAACAAACGAAACAGACTAAATTGTCAATTCCACTTAGAAACAAAATATTAATTCTAAAAATAAATCTTAGTTTGTTTTACAGAAGAACAGACAAAACTGACTAACTTTAGTCAATATCAAATAAACTGAGAACTAAAAGGAAATTCTCAATCTCTCCTTGTTGTATAGCTTAGCTTTTCAAACAGTTTTAACAGTTACTTTAGTCTGACAAAAGCCGAATGACGAATTAGCGCTTCCAGTCAGAGACTGAGGCTACGTCCACACGTACACGGGTATTTTTGAAAACTGAGATTTTCCGTTTTCGTTTTAAAAAATAATCCCGTCCACACAAAGGCGGAAATGAAGGAAAACGCTGCTATGAACATGCCAAAGCAGCAGGTGGCACTAGATTCCTAACCGTGCAGAAATGTTGGCCAATCAGAAGTCTAGAAGCCTCGGTGGGAAAAAGTAAACAAAGCTGGGGCATAGAAGCAGAACAGACAGTAACTGTGTGTATATGTAAGCATTTAAACACTGCAGAGAGTAGAATTAACAGTAACAGTATTGTAGAAATTCATTTCACCGAAACAATAACGTGGCGCACAGTGTGACGCATGCACCAGTTTATTGTATTTCCAGACTTGCTTTCAGCACAATTTACAGTGCACGCTACTCTGTTTTTTGTCAGACTTGAAATAGCCGAAATACCTTCACACTACGGAACTTCTTTGGCTCTTCCGTTCGACAATCTCTCCGGCATTGGAACCATCATCTGTTTTCTCTTCGGTCACGCTCGGTTGATTTTTCTAGTCGGCACACTCATTTCCTCCATTATGCGCTGGCTCCATTACCCGCTGGCTGCTTCCCAGACAAACACACGTGCGGCTTGGCACTTGTGCTGTACGTAACAAGTCACGCGACGTGACGCTGCGGCTGTGATTGGTTCGGCTCTGCGCTACTTAATTTGGATTGGCTGATCTTTTTTTTTTTTTTTTTTTTTTTTTTTAAGAGGACAAGAGCGGCGAGGTCTATCGCGATAGCTTAATTTCTCTATCGAGTAAAAGTTATATCGCGATACATATCGTTATCGTTCTATCGCCCAGCTCTAATTCAAAGCTTTGTTAATTCATGTATTTTTGCTTTGTTGTATTTTGCTACTCTTCTTTGTCTTATTTGATGTATGAATTCAGTATCTCAGGTTCTGGAGTGTAGTTTTGAGGGTCGGAGGGTCGGCAATTTGAATTTGTTACCTTGGGCTCTGGGAAACTCCGGGGGCATTTTTACTATTTGCGACATAACTTAGAAAATAATTGGCTGATGGATATGAATGAATGAATGAAAATGAAAAATAATCATTAGCTGCACTGTTGGATGATGTAAATGAAAGCCAAAGGAGCATGATGTACAATGTGTTTCTATACTTCTTTTTTTCCCCCCTTGATCAACCAATCAGTGTTCTCATTACCAGTACCAAATCCTAGACAACTGCTGAACCAGACCAGACTCAATGCTTTATCTGCTACCTTCCAGTGTGATGTCATTCGCCAGCGGTATGCAGGAGAGATGCTCCGCTGTGTGATTTTCCTTTTTTTTTTTTTTTTTTTTTTTTCTTTTTTATTATAACTGGACTATGATTAGGACATGTTTCTTTTTTATTTCATTGCCTGTGAAAATGTGTTCATTTTACAGGTGATGTGAGTGAAGCCCAAAAAAAAAGGGGAAAAAAAGTGAGATGTGAAGTAAAGCATGAAAGCTGATATATATACTGTAGGAGTTTGGTGTGGGGTAGCTGGTGTGTAGGTGTGCTGCACTGCAGTGTATCTGGACAGAAGCCATTAATACTATAGCACCACTCATACTTCCAGATAGGTTGAGTAATTTTAAAAATCAAAAATATGTAAAGTGGAAAATGAAAAGTAGTATTCACATCACTAAATAAAATGCAATGCAAATGACCTGGAATGCTTAGATTTAGCTACGGCTCTAGATTTAGCTGAGATGGATATGAGGCTTTTATTTTGTTTTTTATGCTTATTTATGTATTAGTTAATCTAATACTCCACAGCAACAGCCTGCAGTCTATGTGTTATTTGATAAGCTCCCTGATTCCAGAGTGTTACAAACCACATGGGATGTATCCTCCTCCTCGAGGCCCCCAGCATTAATCAGTGTGAACCCAGTGTGATGGCACACACGCACTTCCTCACACACGCCAAGGTCTCGTGCATTCTTTTATATGTTTTAATGTGTGTAAATGTTTTTGTTAAAGTCTGTGTATAGGTTTGTGCATCTCCGTACGGATATGTTCAGTACACACCAGTAGAAAATATACTCTAGCACACAGAACCCTGTGCATGAACTTTGCATTTCTCTCTGTCTCTATTTCATAAAGTATGCCTATATGTGCACTCACACAGGTAAGAGTCGGTGTGGGCCACAGTAATGAGCATCTCCTGCAGTGCGTTCCTGATCCCTTTCTCGCATGGGAGCCTCAAATCCTTCGTCATTAGCACAGTGCTCATTGCTTCTTCATTAATGCATGTAAGCGTTGTCCTTGCATATTTAATCTGAATGTCTCTGATCTCCTGTCTCTTTATCCTCAATGCATATAAGCAATGCATTCCCCTCTTCTGCTTTTTTATATGCAGACAAATGGAGGGTGAGAAAGCAGCACTAGACTGATAGCAAGCCAGTCCATCTTCAATACTATCACTTTTTAATCGCTCTTCTGAAAATCAATCAAATCACAGTGATAAATCAATCAAAGACTGTTGCAACACTCCAAAAAAAAAAAAAAAGACTGAACTAAACTGTTACAGTTACACAAATTTAACAGCAAACTTTTAATGCGGAGCAGTGTGTGGTCATTTAGGCCAAGGCTTTGAGTTATAGCTTCCCAGGGATCCATAGGTCAGCCAAATGCCAGCCCGTTCTTCTGGCCCTGATGGAGCCGTTGATGGGCTCAGAAAGTTTTAACTTCCTCCTTGCCACCAAGACCCCCCCCCCCCCCCCCCCCACGCACTTCCCCCAAAGAAGAAAAATGTCTACTTATTATAATAATAATAAGTAGAAGGAGTTCAGGGAGGACTGTGTCTACTAGCTTTGTTGCTAGGCATAAATGCTTGATTTAAAAGAAGGCAAAGTATGTACACAACTAACAACTCAGGATACTGGTGAGGTAAAACCAACTTGTACACATGCTTATGCATCTGTGTGCATATCTACATACATAAACCATGTGCAAAATTGCAGCACTCAAATATACCAGCTATATAAATGCTTCACACAAAGAAACAGTCTCGTACAAAAGTAATCACGCGCATTTGCACACAAACCACTTTAAAGGCAGCAGCAGCCACCCTGGTGTAGTTAGCAGGTTTTCTGAAAAGTGTTTCCTCAGCACTCAGCTGCATACAGATGTGATCCAGAGAAGCTGATGAATATTTTACTTGAACCTTATGTAACGGTACATGGGGACCAGGAGCTGCAGCTCAAGAAGATTTTAGTGCATTTCACAGAAGAGGGAGCTGCTTTGACAAGCATTTGGGGAAAAAGATCATTTGTGATCACAGAAAAACCATGTCAGATGATTGCATTATTCATTTACGCAGCAGATGTGTTCATAATGTGTTGACTCATGTCACAGATTACACTACCAGGTCTGTCCTTCCCAATCAGCGGGAGGTACTGACAGGGATATTATTTTAAATTCAACCACAGCAGAAGCTTGGCTCTCGTTCAGTGAAAACAAAGTAGTTTTCTAAATTTCATTTGATTTCATTTGATCTGTTCTGTGGTACACATGAGTAGCAAAACAGAGACACATTGACCCAGGAATAAGATGCTCAGAACCTTCAAGCCTTCAATGCTCACTGGAAAGCATTTTGCCGGCTTTTTGTTGCTCTAACCTTACAGTTTAGTGCTGGCTGGACAAAGCATCTCGCATTCACTTAATGGTTAGTTTCAGCAGTAAAAGGGTTCAGAGAAGAGTAAAAAAATATCCATTTCGAGGAAGAAAAGTAGAAGATTTTTCATGCAAGAAAACACAAGCCTTCACTTCAGCATCCCACTCAATGTTGCATTATCTCTGAAATTTAGTTCACGCCCTAATGTTATTTTCTTTTTAAAGTTTTGTATTGGAAACATAAAAACTGACCTGTGTTTATGCAACTCCACATTGTGGGAGCATTTTCTAAACTGTAAAGGTCTCACGAAAAAAAAACCAAGAAGCACAAAATAAGGCATTAGGACAGTAAGTACTTCTGACCTTTTAGTGAATCTTGTTAGGCTGCACCTTCGCAGATTAAATGCTTTAAAAACTCAAAAGTAAAGCAAATTATTTTTATTAGTTTGGGAGATTGGAAGGAAAGAACACCAAATATTATTAATATTTCCCATGATTTATGGTGGATGATTGCTAATCATATACATATCATATACCCATTAATCATAAGCATGTGAATAAGATCTATGCTGAAAAGTGCATTGTTGGGCAGATCAGATTAAAAAATGCTGTCAGTTACTCTATAGAGCCTGTGATCCTAAAAAGTAAACCAATATATCTCAAATTTAAGTAGTGATTCTAGCTTATTTTTGTTTTATAAAAATACAGAGTGGGTGGTGTTTTTGAAGGAGAATAAAAACCATACTTTAAAAATCAAATTTCAGTCTGATGCTGCTAATGTTTGCTTTTTACTGGCTTCTTTGGCTACCATGACTCATTTCTGAGTGTACTTGTGCACTTGGGAGAAAAGAATATCACTTATAGTGAAGCTACAATTATGTGGTGGCTTGTAAGGTAAAAGCTATCGGTGTCAGTCTCATTCAGAGTATGTCCATGTTGAAACCTAGTCACAAAAGAAACCACGAAGAGGGTGGCAGCTATCATTAGCTGACTGTCTCTATCGTGGTTCCCTGAATGAGCGAGCTGATACATTCTGCAGCTGTTATGTGGTCAAAGCTCCACCACATCCCTTTCTCCCAGTGGTGTTCACCATCTGCTTTGTTGTAGCCTCTTTTAGCAAGTTAATGCTTATTTCCCCCCAGTTGATCCTTTGCTCCTGAGCTCATTTTGGCTTCGGACCAGTTTGGCAAAATCTGTTAATGTTATGCTGGTATGGTCATTTGTTTCTTTTTTTCCCCCTCTTTAGTTAGAAAGAAAGCATGTGCAAATGAAATGAAAAATTTGATTGGGACCTACATTATTTTGTTTAAACTTGTACAAGGAAAAAAAAAAGATTTTAAACCAGAAATAATATATTAATACCTACAATATTAGATTATTGTTGCAATAAAAAAATGCCTTGATTTATTTTACTTTTTTAGAAAATTTGTTTTGATTGTTGTAGTATGACTGCTAAATACAAAATCCGTGACATCACTCACTGGTTTGCTGTTCTAGGCTTCAAGATTTTTTGCACTCATCATCTTGATGCTATCGTTACATTCTAAACCAGATGTGACGATGATGAGGGATCCAAACGCACACAGAGCTGCGCACTGAGGACATAAACCGTGTTTGCAGAGGTCAAGTGGGCCATTTTAGCAACCATAGCTATCGCCCCCCTAGCAAGTTTAAGAAACTTACGCACTGGCTTTACTTGTCATAACCGGAAGTTATGCTCGTCTTTTATGCTGTGTATGATTTTTGCTCTAAGAATCAGTAAAAAAGTATCAAAAAGCAGTTATTGTATTCAAATTCTAGATTCACCTTGTTCCTAAAATGACACTGAGGTGGTACTCATGGACAGTGAAGCTGCGTCTCGATGTTGGGAGAAACTTTTATTTTTGAACTGTATTTTCAAACCTACATTGTCTTTGACCGTTAAATATAATTCAATTGAAAACCAATGAAACAGAAGTGGTGGAAGATGTATGTTCATCTGGGTTGGAATATGGCCCAGATTAGAGGGTATTTTCAAGTGTGAAGCCTGTCTTTAAATGGCAACTACTGATCCACATAGGTCTATGAATAAAAGACTGATCAGAATCAGAATCAGAATCGTGTTTATTGGCCAAGTATATGTGCAGACACATACAGGGAATTTGGTTCCGGTAGATGGTGGCTCTCAAGCACAGCAATGTAAATCTCACACACACAAGTGTCTATATATACACATTACACATACATACACAAAGCTATGTAAACCAACCATAAATAACGAATCTAAACTTATATACATAAAACACAGAAATGAATGAGGTGGAATGAATACTACAAAATGTACATAAGGTGCAGTTGCAGTCTGGCAGTGGGAGCAGTGTGACAGGTCAACTGTTAAGAAGAGAGATGGCGAGGGGAAAGAAACTGTTCCTGTGTCGGGTGGTCCTGGTCTGCAGGCTTCTGTACCGTCTGCCAGAGGGCAGCAGATCAAAAAGTCTGTGTGCAGGGTGTGAGGGGTCTGTGATGATTTTCCCTGCCCGTTTCCTGGTTCTTGAGAGGTACAGATCCTGGATAGAGGGCAGGGGGGCGCTGATGATCCTTTCTGCTGCCCGTACAGTCCGCTGCAGTCTGCTCCTGTCCTGTTTAGTGGCTGCTCCATACCAGACTGTGATGGAGGAGCACAGGACAGACTCAATGACCGCAGTGTAGAACTGGATCAGCAGCTCCTGTGGGAGACTGTACTTCCCCAGTTGTCTCAGGAAGTACATCCTCTGCTGGGTCTTTTTGAGGATGGAGTTGATGTTGGTCTCCCACTTCAGGTCCTGGGAGATGGTTGTACCCAGGAACTTGAAGGTCTTCACAGTTGACACAGGGCTGTCTGATATGGTGAGGGGGAGCAGAGTTGAGGGATGTCTCCTGAAGTCCACTGTCATCTCTACAGTCTTAAGAGTGTTCAGCTCCAGATTGTGCTGACTGCACCAGAGTACCAGCCGCTCAACTTCCTGCCGGCATCACCATCTTGAATGAGGCCAATGACAGTGGTGTCATCTGCAAACTTTAGGAGTTTGACAGCAGAGTTATTGGAGGTGCAGTCGTTAGTGTAGAGGGAGAACAGTAGTGGTGAGAGGACACATCCTTGACGGGCACCAATACTGAGGGACCGGGTTTCAGAGGTGATCTCCCCCAGCCTCACTTGTTGCTTTCTGTCTGTCAGGAAGCTGGTGATCCACTGACAGGTAGCTGGTGACACGCTGAGCTGGGAGAGTTTGGAGGAAAGAAGTTCAGGCACAATGGTGTTAAAAGCCGAACTAAAGTCCACAAACAGGACCCTGGCATAAGTTCCCGGGCGGTCAAGGTGTTGCAGGATGTAATGCAGCCCCATGTTCACTGCATCATCCACCGACCTGTTTGCCCGGTAGGCAAACTGCAGAGGGTCCAGCTGGTGGCCTGCAATGTCTTTCAGATGGGCTAACACCAGTCGTTCGAAGGATTTCATGACCACAGACGTCAAGGCGACAGGTCTGTAGTCATTCAGTCCTGTGATGGTGGGTTTCTTGGGAACAGGGATGATGGTGGAGCGTTTGAAGCAGGATCTTCACACAGCTCCAGGGATCTGTTGAAGATGCGAGTAAAGATGGGAGCCAGCTGTTCAGCACAGGTTTTGAGGCAGGAGGGTGAGACGCCATCTGGTCCGGGGGCTTTCCTGGGCTTCTGTTTCTGGAATAGTCGGCTCACATCCTGAGTGTGTATTCTTAGTTTCAGGGAGGAGGAAAGGGAGGTGAGAGGTGTGGTGGAGGTCGTTGAGTCTGGATTGGGGAGGGTGGGGGTGGTCGTTGAGTCTTGATTGGGGAGGGGCAGGGTGAAGGGGGGAGAGGTGGAAGGTGTGTTGAGGGTCAATGTCTGAAGCAATGTCTCTGGGGAGGGGAGGGTGGGGCGTGGGAGTCTGTCCGTCTCAAACCTGCAATAGAAAGTGTTTAACTCGTTGGCCAGGTCTTTGTTTGCTTCAATAGTGGGTGGGGGGGCGTCTGTAGCTGGTGATTTCCTGCAGGCCCCTCCACACTGACGCAGGGTCGTTGGCTGAGAGCCGTTCTTCCAGCTTCTGGGAGTAGATCCTTTTAGCTGCTTTGATCTCCTTGGTCAGTGTGTTCCTGGCTTGCTTGTACAGGACCCTGTCACCACTTCTGAAGGCGTCCTCCTTGGCCTTACGAAGATGTTGGAGTTTAGGAGTGAACCATGGTTTATTGTTGTTGTATGTGCAAAAGGTCTTTGTTGGCACACACACGTCTTCACAGAAACTGATGTATGATGTCACAGTGTCCGTGAGCTCATCTAGGTTCTCAGATGCAGCTTCAAAAACAGTCCAATCAGTGGAGTCAAAACAGTCCTGCAGTTCCTGCTTTGCTGCGTTAGTCCACTTCTTCACAGTTTTGACTACAGGCTTGGCACCAATACAGAGTTCTGTGGGTGCCCTCTTTTCCTCATCTTGGCTCAAGCTGAACTAAACTGTAAGGTTTGAGCATTTACATAGGTTGGGTGACCTCTGCAAGAAAGAAAGAAAGAAAATAGAAATATAGCATTGCTTAAATTAATACGGTGCAATAATCATTTTATCTTCAAAATTTTAATTAAGCATAAGGTTTGATCCACTGCCCAGTCCGAGTCACAAAACAAAAGCCTGGATTTCAAATTAAGCAGTTCATCAGTAGTGTTTTATCTGGGATTTGTAACTTTTTATTTTTATTTTTTTAAATACACACCATTATTAAACACTGAAAGAAAGGGCGGGGTGGTGGGTAACACAGACACTTTGTTGGACATTAAGTTTAAAATGATTTCCTGTAAAATCCTCCCAGTCTTTGCCAGCTTTTCAAAACACATTATTTGAGCAGCTTTTTATCTTTCCGCCGTTGGGCTTGTATTCATTTGGAATGAAGCAATAACCCGAGTAGAGCTTCTATAGAAAATTTAATCAAATCTCCAAATTTAAATGCATACTTTTGGTGTTAATTTAGATTTTGTACCCAGACAGAATTACATTAGCGGTAGGAAAAAGTCCAAAACCTTCAGCACTGTAATATATTTCAGTCGATGTATTTCTGCACTTATAAAAAACTGACAGGCCTTGAATTAAAACACGAATAGTTTCATTTTATAATACACGTTATTCATTTTCTGTACATCATGTTTTATCACTGTCTGGATGAAATTGGTTATCCTATTTATTTCATTTTATCAGTGCGATTGCTCACACTTTTAATGACACTGGATACGGTCATCAATCATTCGGTATCTGATACATTTCTTTGAATTTTGACCCTGTTGTAGCCCTTGCAGCGAACTCTTAAAACATGGGGGAAAAAAATGGGTCATGAAATTTCATGCTTCGTCTCACCTTGTTCTGATGGTTTTTATTCCCCTATAAACCTTCCAGTGACACAGCACAATGACGGCCCTGTGCCAAAATTGATTTAGCAGCTCATTTGGGGGATGACAGCTAAATCAAGATTTACTAGTATCAGCTCATTGAAGCATCTCACTTTGACCAAGCCCACTCATTCAGTGAGCCAGTGACAACATGATTGTTTGCACCAACTGCTTCATTGCTGTGCATGTACTTCAGTTCATGCAAGAAGGTGACATGTTTAGACTTAAGTCAGACAAAAAAATCAGAGTTTTAGCATTTGCAGAGGCAGGTTTCATTTTATGTTTTGTTGGATGTTATTGACAACAAAAAATACTTTTTACCGTGTGTGTGTGTGTGTGTGTGTGTGTGTGTGTGTGTGGGGGGGGGGGGCATAGTTCCAAGGAAAATAGATTACATTTTTAATTAGACAGAAACCTGGACACATCAATTTAAAGATATTCAAGGGGATGGCACAGCACAGATGTAAAGATGGTATAGGGCTTTGTTACGTTATTATTTCAAAATGTGAGCCATTTTGGCCCAAGTACTGTAAGTCATTGCAGAAACTGCAGATAATAATCCTGCTACGTTCTCACAGGTGGTATTTTTCCATTTTCTCTATTTTCCTATGCTTTTTCCATCCCTATCCTTCTTTTTTCTCTCTGTCATCCAACTACTCCATTAACAAAATGCTGACCTATGAGGCCATCACTTTCTTCTCCATTCTTTTATATGTAATATACATATAGTAACTGTATTGTTCTGTCTCAATTTTTGATTTTGGTCAGCCAGATGTTATTCGACTTGGAAACACATTGTGCTTTGACTGCCAGAGAGGCTTCTGCATCATCCATGTCATTTCATTCTGCTCATGCAGCCTCTGCCTGCACCTACAGTGCAAGGCTCTGTCTGGCTCAACATGAGAGGGGCATTTTGTGGATATATATATATATATTTTTTGTCCTGATTTGGTCCAATCCTAAATCAGACCCCCCAAAATTTTAGTCTTTCACGGAATGGCCCAGATTTCACAGATCCGACAAAGAATCATTTTCTGCAGGTCTTGTAAGCTGTATGAAGCTAGAGGGTAGTTTGATACCATAAGAAAACACTTGTTCTTTCTTCACATCCAGGTCTTATGTAGATGTTTTTGTTTGTGTTCCCTTAAATGGAAGAAATACAACCTCAAATAACTAGCTGAAAATGCTGAATAAAGCATTTAAAAAAAATCTTGTCCTCTTTTAAATCTGCTGTGGTATAGTTTAATTACCGAGTTCAAAGGATGTAGAATCAGAGAAAAGATTAAAATGGGAAAAGATCACTTTGTGTGACGCGAGACTCAAAAGAAAGAGGCAAATATTCTGAATAAAAATGGAACACAGGCAAAATGAAGCTGTGTTTATTCACATTATATGGGAAGTAATGCAAGGCCACCTACGTGTTACACTACAGGAGCTGCTTGGCCATAGAAACTCAAGTTCCAAGGGCGCAGTTATTCTTCTAGGAGGCAACTGGACTTAAAACATCTGAATTCAAACATTAAGAATTTGAAGAGGAGAGATCAATCTCTCTGGCAATAAGACACAGATGGCCCATCATGGCAGAACGGAACCCTAGAGGTGATTGCCAATACTTTTATCCATATAGTACTATATTATAAATTATACTGAAGTTTTAACAAAAAAAAAAATGGTGTAGGGTAGGTTGCCCTGTGGGCCCCTGTATTTTTCTCCAATGCAGATCTGATAGATATTTTCCCCTGTTTTAATGTGTATTTGTAATGTGTAATGTGGTTTTTACAGTATGGAGTACAGTAATTGTCAGCTTGAGACATTTTATCCTCATCTTACTTGTCTCTGTACTGGACAGGCTTTATGCACACACTATACAATAAAAGCAACACATGCACAGTGATTTTCTAAGCAGAGACAAAGACGAACTAGCCTGGCAGTAGATTATGGCACAACACGGTAGAGACTCTCTGAGCTGCATTTGGAGCTTCTCTGCTTCTTTTCTTCTTCTGATATTACTTCTGATATTTGCTAGTGTGATTTTTGTTTTTTGATCATTTCCTTGATAAATTAAACAAGCTGGTTTACCCTGAACATGACCGACAAGCCAAAATAAAGAAAATTTTTAAATATATGATGTTAATATAATCTAAAAAATACCATGCAACAAATGATGATGTGGTTTTATGACATGCAGTCTCCATGCAAAAATGTTGCACAAATTATTTTCAGATTCAGGTCTTAGCGTTCTGGGTTTTTTTTGAGTGCAATCTTTTTTACTGCCTGATTTCTTGCTTGTGTTGTTTTGCTTCTCTGTGAGTAAGCATTGCATTGATTCATGGTGACTCATTCATCATCTTAAAAAAAAAAAAAGAAGTTTTAAAGATGCACAAGGCCATGAGACATACATTTTATATTAATATAGATTAGATTTCTCAGAGAAGTGATTTAAATAACTTTTAAATCAGCAGCAATTATTGATTATACTCCTTATTACCATTTGTTATGGTATGTTGTATTTCCCTTTGCAGCTTGTTTTTCCTGCATTAAACACAAATTATTTACGGCAGGTGTTTGCCAGCTCTGTAGGGTTTCGGGGAACTAGATGTTGTGTTATCTTGTATAATCATATTGTTTTACACTATAATTATATTTTGCCATGACTCTGATCTCATGTCGCCAAATACAAGCAACTCATTCTCAATGCAAATAAGCCGTAACATAATTTCTGTATCTTCAAGAGTTGATAAACGTCCATCTAGAATCAAGATCCAGACCTTCTACCATCTGCCAGTGTTCTTTACATGCCAACAACAAGTGTGTGTGTGTGTGTGTGTGTGTGTGTGTGTGTGTGTGTGTGTGTGTGTGTGTCTGCGGGTGGCTGTGTTTGAACACGAGTACATATGTATTTCACAGGCTGTTTATTTGCATATTTCTATTTGGTTATATGAAGATTCTCTTATAATAGCCATATGTTTTTGCACAAACATGAAAACAAACAGCTTGAAAATTGTCTCTGTTCCCTCACAATTCAATGTACCATTAGCAGAAAGCAAGTTTTCAGTTCACAGAATCCACTGATGAAGGTTTCCCAAAAAAGGAAAAGAAAGGACAAGAAAATGCTAGAATAGAAAACGGCAGAATGCTTGCTTTATGCAATTGCTTTTTTTTTTTTTTTAAAAAACAAAAAAACAAAAAACTACTTACTAGTACAGCAAAAAACATATTTAAAATTGTTGGTCTTATGGCACCCATATAGTCTCATCCTAAACTGACATTTAACTCTTTAACTTCTTTGCTGCTTCATTTCAGTAGCAAGCCAACAGAGCTCTGAATAAGTGTCCAAACCTCAAATATGTTTGGCTATTTGAAGAGAAAAAACGGCTTCATAAGTGTGATTATCAGCATTTAGTGACATTTCGTCTAGTGGCACTGTTACCATTTGCAGTTGCATTTTCAAATCTTACCTTTTGTACACAATTTTTCAATTTGTGGAGCCAAATAAAAAAAAAAAAAAAAATCTTGAATGTATTCGCTAATTTTCCTTTGTTTATTTATTTGTTTTTGTAATGATTACTTGCTCACAGCTCATTAAGTTCCTCTTTTTAAGTTCTTGTTAATAAAAGAACTTGTTTAGTTTATATAAGGGAAATGGCATATCAAATGCACCCTGCTGGAGTCATTACAGATTGAACATTTGAATTTTAATGGAATTTATAATTAGGAATAAAAATGTAAAAGCTCTGCACATCACGATATCTCCAGCAGTAACAGCCATTACTGTTAAAGTTAATATCTGCTGAATAAAATAGCTGTTAGTGTTTATTTGGTATTATTATTTGTAGTGTGTGTGTGTGTGTGTGTGTGTGTGTGTGTGCGTGTGTGGTGCGGGTGGGGTGGGGGGAGTTATATTCTGTTATTTGTAAATTTTATGTGAAAATTCACGCAAGTAATTTTTTCTTGAATCAAGAACCAAACTATCTCAGTTGATGCTGGATAGAATGGTTGAGACAAAATATTGATACTGCAGTATTAGGGTTATATTGACACATAGTATCAATAACTGTATTAAAACACGCAAGTGCCCTGAACTAATTTCTCCATTATTTGGACTTAAGCCACTGTTGCATGTCTTTTACTGGAAACCCTTACTGAATTCATGAAGGTAAAGTGATCTGGAAGTGTCCTTAATGATGATGATGTAGAAACAGAAGAACTGCCAATGTCTTTCTATCTTTTTGAACTTAGGTTATATAAAAGCAAGCAAACACAGTCTGTGCAAACTAATCAGCAGTAAAAATACTAAGTCCACCTCACGATTCAGGAGCTTGCAGAACCACCTTTAACCAGCAGTATCTTGAAGTAATAATTTTCTGTATGACTTTATCAGTCTCTCACGTTGTTGTGAAGGAACTTTGGCCCACTCTTCATTACAACATTGCTTCGGTTTATTAATGCCGCTTTTCCACTAGTATCTACTTGGCTTGGGTCAGCTCAACTCTGACCTGTTTCGGTCATTTTTAATTACAGTTGAGTACATCCTCGATGTGTGTGGGGTTGTTATTGCAATGTAGCCGAAAAGTCCCATGATGTTATTTGTATGCAACACAAACACAACACAGTAATGGAGGACGTTGATACAATGGCATACCTGCTGCTCGGTGTTTGGTTTTTTTGTCTTATTCGGGAACCACAGCGTTGATTTTTGTGCTGCCATTTCCCTCATTGCTGGGTTTCAGAACTGACATTTTTTATTTTTGTGAAGGAGGTGCTTTCATGACTCATGTACCTGGTACCAGGTTCTACCACATAATAGAAAACCCTAAAAACCAAGTTGAGTTGAGCTGAGCAGAATACGTTTTGTATACAGAGGAGTTCATGGTTGACTCAGTGACTGCAAAGTGTCCAGGTTCTCTGGCTCCCAAGAAGTTCAGCAACCCTCCACCACTGTGGCTGACAGCTGGTATAAGGTGTTGGTGCTGAACTGCGTGTGTTTGGCTTCCACCAAACATCTCCACATTGGTCTCATCTGTCCAAAGGATTTTGTTCCAGATGTCTATTCAGATGCAACTTTGCTGCCATGCTTTTTTTTAATTTTTATAGAAAAGTGGCTTTCTCATGGCAATCCTTCCAAAGAAGCCATACTTGTTTAGTCTCTTTCTAAATGTACTGTCACGAACTTTAACATTTTACATGCTGACTGAAGCCTGTAGTCTGAGATGTAGCTCTTGGGTTTTTTGCAGTTTATCTGAGCATTGCGTGTCTTGATATGATCAGCTGACTCTTGTAAGCTTCAGACTCTGGGGGAGTTGGTGGCAAGGACGAAGACTCAGTCTGCTGTGTTTTTAACACAAACATCATCATCAATTTGAGTCATAGAATTAACAATAGATAGTAAGAGTTGATGCAGCCTTGAAAAACATTTGAGTAGGAGGATACACGGATACGCATCTATAGACTCAAAAAACTCAAAACACAAAAACAGACCAACAAACAAACACCCCAACACCAAAGGAGTCAGAGTATTAGCTCCCTGACAGAGGTTTTTAGGTTAAACATAACTGTGCCAAACAAAAAAGGCAATTAATTGTTATTTAAAAGAGAGTGCCTTCGAGTTTTTGATTTTTAAACTGACGAAAAATGGTAAGCAGGTTCCTAAGTGTTTTGTACTCTGAGCTTTGCTAATAAGAGTGTCAGAGCTCAAGAGTGATTTACACTGTTGATCCTGAATAATTTTTCAGCATGAAAGTGAAATGTTCACACTGTAGCTGTGGGAATTTCAGTCCATTAAAAACTAGGTTTGAATTTTTTTCTTTTGTGTACTCTGTCTATATATTTGGTTTATCATTGTATTCAGGTATTTATACATATATTTAAACTTTTTACTTGTCTGAAATTTTTTTTTTTTTTTTTTTTTTTTTTTACAGTATACTGTTGGTTTTATTATTTTTTTTAGACTTTTTAACTTATGCAAAAGATGTAATCGTGCACACAGTCTAAAAATGAGAATTTTCAACCTTATTGTCAGGCAAATTTAACTGGTAAAGGTATTTAGTGTTTTATACTGTGTGGATAACTGCATTCCACTTCTTATTGCCTGGTTTCCGTGTGCTCAGCTTATGCTAGAGTGAGCTTCTTCCTGATGCTCCAGTTTCCTCCTGCTGTTCAAACACATGCAGGTCAGTAAGGAGTTTCTAAATTGCCCATAGTTGGGACTGTCTGTCAGTTTTTTGTGCAAACCTTGTGACTGCCTTATGCTTAATGCCAACTCTTTTCCTCAAAGGACCCTTCATAGGGATAAGCAGTTGCAATTAAAACTATTTTCCCGCAGTCCTTCAGGTCTCAGGATAATTTGCATTTTCGACAAAAAAGGAGAACCTAACCTTAACCCAAAGAAAGAAAAATGCATAGAAATTTCTCAGTTTACCACAGCTTCTATAGACAGTTCAGTGCATGCGTTGATTACATTTTTTTTTATTACATTCTTCTGCCAGTGGTTGCCATAAATGTTTCAATGCAAATTTTAAATAAACACAGTTTGTTTTAAGCCCTATGTTGCGTTGTAGTACAAAATTCAATGTATTTAAATGGAATGGTAAATAGACTGAAGTCTATTCAGTGCTTTTCTAGTATTGTACACCACTTAAATCGTTCGCACTACAAGCCACAGTCACCCAAAGATCGAACCTACTGACCTTTGGATTAGCAGAGCCTCTCTACCTTCTGTCTGACAGATTCCCCAGAATTCAGCACCATTTGTATAAAATGTGACTTTATATTCATTTGCAATACAAATTATTTTTTGATAATGACACTGTATTAATGAGATTAAGGTTCCTGTTAAGGAGACGAAAGTTTGTTTGTTTTTTAAAATTTTCTCTTAAATTTTAAAATGATAAAAAATAAAAAACAAACCCTGGTTTTCAGATATGAATACTGTCTACTTTTCTTAGTTACTAGAAATAATCCACTTTATTGTTTTGTACATATTGGATGATAAAAATAATTACCAAGCTTAAATTGCTATCCAACCTTTAAAACATTATTGTTCCTTGCTTTTAAGGTTAAAGAAAATTAGAAGGCACAAAAAGGTGATTCTTTTCATCTGGATGTAGTTTTCATTGAAACATTTTGTCACTCATCCAAGTAACTTCTTCAGTCTCAGCTGATTACAAGTTTACCCAACTTTATAAAGAATACATTTTTCAGCTCTGCTGCCTAAGCGAAAACTGTGATCTCTTATGTGTCAGGAGTATCGGAACAGCTGAGACCAATTCTAAACACTGCATCTTTGTAGCTTTCAAACCCCAAACACGTTGCGCCAAAAACTGATCTACCCCAAGGATCAGTTCCCCCCTGCACAAACAGAGTAATGTAGTGTTCGCTGTTAGGTGCCAGAAGGATTGCCATGATTTATACATCGGGGAAAGCAAGCAACCTCTGGCTAATTGTCTTACTGCATGCTCAATAAAGGTAAGGAAATCTCAAAAAGTTGATTCTGTTCATCTGGATGTAGCATTTTCAGAAAAAGTTTTGGGAACCTCTGGCTAAGCGGATGACACAACACAGAAGAGCTAACTTGTCAGGCCAGGACTCCGCAGCCGGTTTACACCTACAGGCCAGTGGACACTCTTTACGTGATGAGGATGTACACATCCTGGACAGGGAGAAACGCTGGTTTGAGCGCGGAGTCAAGGAGGCCATTTAAGTTAAAAAAGAAAGTCCATATTTGGGGCCTAAGGGTACATCTTACACCATCTTACAATGCTGTGATTGCAGCCATTCCCCAACTCTCTGTGAATAGTACTCATGGCAATTGATCAATGGTCTTTGATCAGTGGGCTTTGATCAGTAGTTGTTGATCAATGGCCGTGAGTACCATTTACAGAGTTGAAAACGCTACATTCAGATGAACGGACTCAACCGGGATTTACTTACCTGGATAATTGAGCATACACCAAGACGAATAGAGTAAAAGAATTACTGTAGCTTTTCCAAAGCTCATCAGCCATGCTCATATTAACCAAAGAGAACCCACTTCTACTCAATGTTACAAAAGTTGTTTTGAAAAATTAGGGAAAATCAGATGGTTTCACCAAAACACAAACCAAAATGCTTCATTTCAAAATGTTCTTAAAAATCATACATTATAAATATCTAACAAAATAGCAGTGTAGAAACTTTTTTTTGAAAAAAGAAAAAAGTTAATGTTTTAAACGCCTTCGTTTACAAAACCATGGCTTCACTTACTATTTTACATATTGCTAACATATCACACACGTCCCCCCCACAAAGCTTTTTGTGAGGCAAAGAGAGTGAGAGATGCTAACCCAGACCAAGAATTCCCTCTTACTGTCTACACTGAATTCTGAACTACATCTCTCTTTAGAGCATATAAGTAGCCTATCTGACATTAAGAAATGGATGATACATCTTTCATTGGTTCAGAGCGCAATAAAAGTGTATTTTTTAAAATACATTTTTTTAGGTCTTACAAACCTTCTACAAAATTTAGGTTTTATAAACTTTTCACCACCGTACTGCCCTTTTAGAGACATTGTATCTGAATAAAGGCACCCTCAGACCTCTGTATTACCTTTATTCCTTATGTGCACAATAGATCCATAGATCATACCTGTTCTCTGGTACTTCTTCATTGTTTCAAGATTCACAAAGGGCCATTCGAAAACCAGCAGCTGCCTTTCTCTGTAGGAATCTGGGCAAATGTGTGAAAAACTGGGAACACAGAGAACACTTGTGACAGTGTCAAGGCTCCCCTTGAACTCTGTCACCACAGATTCATAAAAGACGCACACTAAAACAAATGCACACAGAGAGTGATCAAGATAAGATTCCCTAAAACCTCAACTTTCCTTGATTTGCCCCCACTGGTGGATTATATATCTGAACAGAAGTTTTTCAAATTTGGCATGGGGCAGCCTCAATGTACACAAATCTGTAGCTCCTATATTAAAATATACAATTGTTAAATATTTTTATTTTTATGTATTTTGGGTCACTTTTGGAAAAGTCTTTAGAATGTTTTTTTTTTTCTTTTATTGCTGTCAGATGTTAAATTGGATCAGATTTGACTCAAAGAGTAGGGTAAAAAAAATGTAAAAACAAAACAAAAAACACTTGTTTTGTAAAATCAGCTTTAGGATCAGTGACTTGAAGTAACGGTTTTCTGTATGACTTTATCTTTTTTTTTTTTTTTTTTTTTTTTCCTCCTGTCCCGTTTGGTTCTTTTGCCATCAGAATTATTGTCTAAAGGCCAAGAAAGATGCCTAATGGATTTACTTTGCCAAATGGACCATCCCAGCCTTGCCGTATTGGCCTATTTGATTGACCTTTGTTTTTATTGCTACACACGGGACAGACATGACTGGGGGAAAGAAAGGGAGAAAGAAAGAGGGAAAGAAAAACAGCGGGGAAGAGGAACGGTGATAAAGGGCAAAAAACAAAAGCAAACAAAACAAACAGACAAAAAATACATATATCAATCACCTGGATCACCTGTTGAGAAAGAAAAAAAGAGAAAACAAGCAAAAAAAGAGAGCAATATAATAAACGCGATCGCGATGATCTATGGGAATATAACAGTATAGTATATTCAATACTAAATATTGAATATTATTGTGCAGCATGTAGGATCGACAGCGCACAGTGTGCTTTGAGGTAGGAGCCAAAAAGGGTGTAGTTTGTGTGTGTGAGCACCCGTGTGTACACCTGTGAGCATGAGCGCGCTTGTATTTAAAAGGTTCCTTCATGTAATGATCTGCTAGAGGGTGTGGGGGGCCACAGCCCCGTCCTCCAGGGCATGAAGCAGGCATGGAGGAGATCCAGGCTCCAGACATCCAGAGACCCTCAGAGCACAAGAGACCAAGGAAGACCAACAGAGGGGCAGCCGCGCCACTCTCCCAGAAAGAGCTGAGGAGAGCCCCAGATGAGGGGTCACTCAGCAGCCGCAGAGCAGAAGCCAGGGGGGGTTGCAGTGATGTGCCCGTGAGCTCCGCCGGCAGCCAGCCGTGCCAGAGTGACCGAGCCCCAGGCCCAGAAGCCTGTATGACTTTATCAGTATCATATTGTGGAGGAATGTTAGCCCACTCTTTAGAATGCTGCTTCAGTTCATGGAGGTTTCAGGGTCATTCATTTATACACAGCTCTCTTTAGGTCGCACCATATCAATTCAATCAGTTTGAGGTCTTGGCCATTGCAACACCTTAGCTTAAATGCTGCTGTGCTTGGGATCATTGTCCCAGCTTTGCACATGCTTTAGCAGTTGGACAGATGACCTCACATTTGACTCTAGAATACTTTGGCATACAAAGAAGCTCACTGTTAACTCAATGATTGCAAAGTGTCCAGGTTTTAGAGAAGAGTCAATCCTGCAACTCTTGGATTTTTTGCAGTTTCTCAGAGTTTTGTGTGTACTGACCTTGGGGTGAATTTATTGTTATGTCGACTCCTGGGAAGCAAGTGTTTTGAATCTTTTCCATTTGCGAATAATCCTTTTCACTAAGGAATTTTGGATTTAGAATTGTTTG
Source organism: Copadichromis virginalis (assembly GCF_057382275.1). Taxonomy (NCBI): domain Eukaryota; kingdom Metazoa; phylum Chordata; class Actinopteri; order Cichliformes; family Cichlidae; genus Copadichromis; species Copadichromis virginalis. The sequence goes on from NC_140622.1 coordinate 34,057,216, forward strand.
GAAATGACCTTCTAACCCTTTCCAGATTGATGGGCAGCAACAGTTGCTTCGGATCATTGCTGCTGCCTCTCTTCCTTGGCATTCTGCTTTTTAGAGGTGCTCACACTTGCTGATGATCCAATTAGTCAAATGCATTTGTTTAGCAGAACCTATGGAAGTAGTAGAGGCATACTTATGAAATAAGGTTTTATAAGAGTCTTTTGAGCACTTTTTATTTTATTTTTATTTTTATTTTTTAAAGACTCCACCTTTGTACATTTCTGGTCCACAAAAAGTAAACATGGTGAGTTTGAGGTCCAATAAGTAGCCCTAGGGCATAGATCCAGTGTATTGTATCTTTTAGAGAAAGAAATGGTCTTTTATGTATCCACGTTTCAGTCGGTCAGACTCGGTCTCCACTGTGAGGAAACATAGTTGCGGTCGATAGTTCTTCTGCTCTGGAGATGAGCAGACGAAGCAGAGATGAGCTATGAGGTCAGCAAACTCAGAACCTGAACATGTGGATAACTGGTACATGTACTGCTACAATGAACTCACTGAAGCTGCACAGGAGAACAGCGACTACAGCTGCAGTCTAACATTGTGCAGTCTGATTTTGTTCATTTACTGGAGAGGCAGCTACATTAATCCCTGTGCTGTTATTTGTTGTTACAAATAGTCTAGTTAAATGATTAATTTAAAATGAATAATACCTCCTTTTGCACCTAACTATTGCCTCAAATAACCAAATTCTTTGGGAAATGGTGGAGTTTTATAAACAAATAGTTGTTCATTTGTTCAGATGGTAACAGTAGGCTAATAATCATGCATTAGCTAGCGTAACTGTTGCAAAAAAATCTTTTCGGTAAGCTTTCATAATGCCAAACTCTGTCTGGTGGTCAGCAGCCTGGTGTGCATCAAGTGCTTTAGATAGAGAAACATCCTGGTATAGTTGAAACACTCATAGTCACATATGCCAGTTTATCTTGAGAGCTCCATGTCACACCTTTTCCTAATACTGTTGACAGGCATGAGGTCGATGTTGTTAGTTGATGTATTGATCTTCAGTGTTCAGAACCTGTCTTTGGTGGCTCTTTACATCCTTATCGTTCACACAACACCTATGTTGGTGATTACAGCTGCTTACTGATGATGGCTGTAATAGACTGATGTCAAGCAAGAAAGAGACCATGTTCTGTGGGCATTGGCCACAAAACGTAATCAGTTGTCTATGGGAAGTCTGAGCACTTCTTATCAAGCAGCTTGGCTGAGCAGCACAGATCGATTGCCAAGATGCTGTAAGATTGACCATAGTGAAGAGAGAAGTCGAATCTTGTTATGGCACTTTTTTTTTCAAGGAGACATCTGAAACTCATGAAATTGGACTTATCAAACTCTAAACATAAAAGAGCCAGTGTTTCTCCCAATCCTGATAGGGAATGGTTGAGTGAGTGATTTTTTTTTTTTTTTAGGCACGCTTATTTTCAAGACATCTTGGACAACTTACAATTTGGCCTGTCCCATACTGATTGTGACCCTGACTGAAGTTGACAGATGCCAAACAGTGAAGAAAAGCTCCAAACTTACTCTGTGAGCCTCTTTCTTTGTGCATATACTCCAATTTACAAATAACAGAATATAACTCCCCCCACCCCACCCGCACCCCCCACACACACACACACACACACACACACACACACACACACACACACACACACACACACACACACACACACACACACACACACACGAGGGATATGGGTACATGCGTACGTGCTTAGGTACAGCCTGGGCATCTATTAGTGAAAAGGCCACTGGACCAGCCAGGAATTGTAAAGGAGTGTTTGTCAACCCTCCCGTCATCCAAATCTGTATGTAGTTTTCTCAGACTGAAGACAGTCTGCAGTGAGGCATGAGAAAGACCATTACACACACGTCTACCACGCTCTAGATGATGAAGAGATCTGGGAACACATACTCCCATGAAAACTGCCTCTGGCTGAGATGCTGCATTTCCTGCATGCGGGCCCCAGTCAAGCCTTGCCAGCCTGTGCTGATATAATGTACACATGGTGGAAACTACCCCGAGACAGCCTTGTGTCACACTCAAGTGTTAATATTGGAATGAAATGAATAAAATGTCCCTGCTGGAGGAAAAAATGGAAATAGAAAGGGTGTCTTTATAAAAGTGTTTGTTTTTGTTTAAAAAACACACACTAGAAAATATACCAACAGATAAACCTTCAAACCTTTCTATTAGCATGGACTTTGTAACATGAGTAACCATAAATTGCACATGTTTTAAACAATTATTTCTTGATGCCTAATTTCAACAAACTGGAATTTGTATAAAGACAGCCGCCTCTGTGTTTCAGTTGCTTCTCTCATTGTATTCAATGCCAGCCTCTGTGGAGACAAAATAGCATCAGTGAAGCAATTAACTTGTAGTGAATATTACGTATTCACAGAGTGTGCCCATCTGATCAGTTCTGGCCAGTATCTTTTGAGTTGCTTCAGCTCAGGCAGTATTTGCCCCATGTGGCTGGGAGTATTTAGAATAGGAACCTTGAAGTTTCCCACAATTTGATTTTGATTAATGTTGCTTTAATACAATTAAACTGCATTTTTTTCATGAATCTTCATGCATTTTGTTTCTTACAGAATAATCATAATTGTTATGTCCATCCATTTTCTTATGTGCTTATTATATCCCACCTGCCGCAGGGTGAGAGGCAGGGACAATCCAGGACAGGTCGCCTGTCTCTCACATAAAAAAAAAAAAAAAAAAAAAGTATTTTGGAAGAAGCCAGGATGCCCAATGAGAATCCACAGGGAGACACAGGGACAACATGTAATTCTAACTCTACACAGAAAAGCCTCAGTCAGCTGGAAGATATAAACCTTACTGCAAACCACTGCAGAAATGGCAATCTTGCATTTTTTTTTTTATATCATAGAAAATGAATTGGGTTTTGGGTGCCCTAATAGCATAATGGGTTTGTATTTGGTTCCATTGTCAATTTTATACTAAGCTCTTATTTATTTATCAATTTATTAGCACTAAAGAAAAATGCCAATCACCATTAGCATGGGATAGCACTGTTTACGCCTTCATTTTGTGAGAGAAATGAGACCTTTTTCGACAATATTGTCAGCCTTCAATAAACAAAGTGAGTGCAGCTGTTGTCTTTCAACAAAATCCATTTTGTTTTTTTGAACAAGCTGTTAAACTCATCACTCACTGCTTTTCTCACTGTCTCAACCACAGTTACTGTCACAGCTCAGCTGTCACTTTGATGGCTAAGCTGGGCGATGTGGACCAAAAATCATAAAAATCAATTGTCTCTGTATTGTTAAGCTGAATGGCAAAAATGATATGCCAAATAATGGCAACAGTATGTGTTAGTTTTCTTCAAAATGGGTTAACGTTCTCTTAAAAAGTACGTGTGTGACATAACAAACACTTTTATTAGAAAAGGCTGAAGAGAATGACATGCAATGCAAATTATTCAAAAAAAAAAATTATGGGTCATCTTTAAAAGCAGTAGGGTTCTGAGTTAGCAGCTATTATATTTTTCAGGAAAACTTGAAAACTTGACAGATTTTATTCTGATATTTGACAGATTAACCATTTCACCAGGTAAGCTATTTTCACTCCGTTCATTTTATCTGACGTGGGATTATATTATGGTGACCATATTTTGATTTCCAAAAAACGGACACTTGGCCCAGTCATGAAGAACTTTAATAATACTGTTTGCTTAAAAAAAATAAGAACATTTTAACATATTTAAACAACGCCTTCTCTGTGCGGTTAATGAATGGTAAAACAAAAAATGTCATATAGGCTTTTACAAGAAAATAAGGGCAAAAAATTACTTAAAAACCTCTGGAATTAAATTATGGTATAGAAATAAGGCCTCATATAAGAAAACTTACCAGTACCGGGACGGTACGAGGGAAATATATTTTGCAGTTTTTCTGAAAAGCTGCATTTGTGCTTTGGCATCTTTTAAACGTCACCAGACGCGCTGCTGCCCACTGTCTGTCTGGTCTGTGAGCGCAGAACAACAACTCACAAAACCGCAGCTCGGGGATGACGTCACACATATGGGTCCTCTGTAGGAAAACCCGGACATTTCCATCAATCTCGAAAATCCCCCAGGACGTCCCGGACGGAACGTAAAAAGTGGACATGTCCGGGGAAAAGAGGACGGTTGGTCACCCTAGGTTATATGAGGTACTTACCCATTGCCAGTGCATTACCTATAGCGGTGTGCATGGCCCCAAGCTGGATTATCAATTCAGGTAAAGCCATATTTATGTTTTCAATGCCTTACCTGTCTGGCAGACAACCCTTTCTGACTGGGAGTCAAAGGGCATTTTATCTTTAAAGCCACCAGACTTGCATTGCAATTTTACCTTACAAAATATAGAAGTTGCTAATCAGACCAGAAATTCCTGTGTTCTACAAAAATAATATATATATATTTTTTTGTCAGTGGAGTCTAGCAGCTTTGAAGGGAATCACTTCTCAAGTTAAAGTTAATATACACCTTTTACGGCTTAAATTTACTGTTTGCCCGGTTATGTGTAGGTAGCAGTGGGGAGTAGTTGTGAGTTGGATCGTTTCATTCATTCATTCATTTATTTGTTCATTTCCAGGCACAACAAATACCTATATTGAACATAAAATGCACAAAACAAAAAACAAAAATTGCCTGAAAAAGGAGTGGGACGAAGAAAACTTATTAAATCCCACCCCTATACTCACTCATCAACAAAAAAACAAAAAAACAAAACAAAACAATATACTTCCCGCAGCTACGCCCATTATTGCATACAGTCCCATCAACAGCCCCGGGCGCATACAAGCATCTAAACTGCAGCTCGCAAGCAACAATTAGAGCCTTCATAACTGAATACAGAATATATAAATTATAAATTACATTACCACAGGTAACAGGCAGTAATAACTACAAGTAACAAACACACACATACACACATACATATACATACATATATATCTACACACACATGTACATATATGTACATACATACGCACAGTCTTTTTTTTTTTTTTTTGAATCCATACCAGCAATGGTAAGAGAACAGACATTACAGAGCACACTAAAAAACCATCATTGAGTATACTGTGACCAGACCAACTGTTTGTAGAGAAATTTAAATCTATGAATATTTTTGCATTGTTTCAACTGTAAACTCAGACTGTTCCAGATTTTCACACCACATACAGACACACAAAAACCTTTACGGGTTGTTCGAGTTCTGGGTAATTTGAATTCTCCAAATTCTCTAACATTATAAACCTTTTCTCGAATTTCAAATCTAGTTTGTAAATTTGCCGGTAAAAGTTTAGTAAAAGCTTTATACAAAATTATGGATGTATTGTAATTAACCAGATCCTGGAATTTAAGTAACTTTGCCTGAAGAAAGAATTTGTGAGTATGATCTAGATAACCAGCCTTGTGAATTATACGCAGTGCTCGTTTCTGTACTGTGACTAATGGATTAGTTGTATTTTTATATGTGTTTCCCCACACTTCCACACAATATGTAAGATATGGAAGAACCAGGGTACAGTACAGAGTACGAAGTGCATCTTTATCAAGGAATTGTTTCACTTTGTTCAAAACTGCGAGGCTTCTGGAAATTTTGGTTTTTATGTGTCTGACGTGGGGTTTCCATGAAATTTTGTTATCAATTACGACTCCCAAAAATTTGTTTTCACTCACATTATCAATTGGTACACCTTCAATGATAATTGGTAATTCTATATTATATTTAAAATTACCAAAAAACATTGCTTTAGTTTTATTTATATTTAATGATAATTTATTTATGTCCATCCATTTTTTTATTAATTGTAGCTCCCTGTTTACAGTCATTACAAGATCAGTATAATCATCGCTACTGAAAAATATGTTGGTGTCATCTGCGAACAGTATGAGTTTAAGTACTTGAGAAACATCAAAAATATCATTTATGTATACATTGAAAAGTTTTGGTCCCAACACTGACCCTTGGGGAACACCACATGTAATACCAAGTTTCTCTGAATGGTAATGCCCTATGCTAACATATTGTTCCCGACCCGTTAGATAACTTTTTAACCAGTTACCAGCTTTCCCTCGAATACCATATCTTTCCAATTTATCCAGTAAAATTGAGTGATTGATTGTGTCGAAGGCCTTTTTGAGGTCAACAAAAATACCAACTGCATATTTATTTTTGTCCAGTGCATCAGTAATTTCTTCTACTGCCTCAATTATCGCCATTGAAGTGGTTCTTTGCGTTCTGAAACCATACTGACCAACATTTATTATTTGATGTTTTTCAAGGAATTTTTGTAATCTTGAATTAAAAAGTTTTTCTAGAATTTTTGAGAATTGAGGCAGTAGAGAAATAGGCCTATAATTGGTAAAACTATGTTTGTCATTACTTTTATATAGTGGTATTACTTTCGCAATTTTCATTTTTTTTGGAAAACAACCGGACTGAAATGATAAATTACAGATATATGTTAAGGGACTAGCAATATTCAGAATAACCTGTTTAACTACAGACATATTTATGTCGTGATAATCCATTGAAGACTTACTTTTACATTCTAATGTGATATTTATTACTTCTTGTTCATTTGTAGCTGAGAGGAACAGTGAAAAGGGATTTGATTTTATATTACTGATATTTTCATTTTTATGACACGGGATGTCCGCTGCTAGTTCAGGGCCAACATTTATGAAGAATTTATTGAACCCATCGACAATATTACTCATGTTGTGATTTTCACCATTTGCATCAGTAAAATATTCAGGATATGATGTTCCAGAAGATCCTTGTTTAATTAAGTTGTTTAACACATCCCAAGTTCCTTTTATATTGTTTTTATTTTCATATAATCTTCTTCTATAATAAAGTTGTTTGCTCGTTCTTATAATATCAGTCAATTTATTTCTATATGCTTTATATCTTTGTTCCACTTCTTTTGTTTTTACTTTGATAAACTGTTTATACAGATTGTTTTTCTTTTTGCAAGCATTAATAATTCCTTTTGTGAGCCAAGGACTTTTTATCTTTTTTTTCTTTGTCATGTGTTCATTTACAGGACAATGTTTATTGTACCACATAGTAAAAATATCTAGAAAAGTATCATAAGCCTTGTCCACATCTGACTCTTCATACACCGAACTCCAATCTTGTTGTGCTAAATCGAAATTGAAGGCATGAATTGCTTCTTCATTTATTGTTCGCTTTGCTATCATGATCTTGGTATCTATTTTTTTAAAATCACAGTCACACAAAGTAAAAACTGGTAAGTGGTCAGTTATATCACAGACAAGCAGGCCACTATTAATTTGGAAATCCATGACATTAGTAAAAATATTGTCAATAATAGTGGCGCTATGTGATGTTATTCTGCTTGGCTTTGTTATTGTTGGATATAGTGATAAGCTGTACATCGTGTCAGTAAAATCATCAATGGCTTTTAACCTTGTTGGGTTTAGCAAATCAATATTAAAGTCACCACAGATAAATAGTAATTTTTGGTTCACCGAAGCAAACGTTTTTTCTATCCATTCATTAAAAGTGTCAATACTTGAACTGGGTGTCCGATATATGCAACTTATTATAACATTTCTCTTTTTTTCATTCATGATCTCAATAGTCAAACATTCCAAAATTCCATCAATAGCCATAGACATAGTTGTTACAACATTATATTTTATAGAGTTATGAACATATATAGCAACCCCGCCGCCCGCCTTATTTAATCTATTCATGTATTTTAAATCATATCCATTCAAACAAAAATCTATTCCTTTATCGACATTGAACCAAGTTTCAGTGATGGCTATAACACTAAAGGGGCGAGAAAATTGTTGCAAATAGTCCTTAATGAAATCAAAATTAGAGTACATACTTCTGCTGTTAAAGTGAATTAATGAGAGCTTCCCGTCTAGGTTAATTTCTTTTTCATATTGTTCCTGAGTGAAATAATTACAATTTTTAACAAAAGTAGAGAGAAAGTTACTTCCAGAATCTATTTCTGGATCTATTATATTATGCTCCTTATATTCACAATCTAGATCAATTACTTTCTGTTGAAGAATTAATTTCAACATGTCCATGTCATTTCCTGGTGTAATTAGAGATGTTGGTGTATTTATCATTTGATTGTCATTAGAGTTATATATTACCTCGATACATTAGTGTCAGTTGTACTTGTCCAGATCCTCCATGTTCCTCACTATCAGTACTTTTGCCTCTTCTGGTGTCCCGTTTAGCTTAATGAAAATCTTACAGTTTGTTACCCATGTATGTTGTATTTTACCATTCTTCTTCAGTTGCCCCTGCCTTCCTCGCGATGTCTGCGTTTTTTCGTGTCAGATGCTCATTAATGAAAAGATCCGTGCCTTTCAGTTTGCGTCCTTGTTTCAGCACTGCGACCTTGTTCTTCCGATTGACAAATCTCATAACGACGGCCGGCGGTCTGTCACTCCTCCTGGGCAGTGAGTGACATGCTTCTATGTGCTCCAGGTCCATCTCTATCCCCTTGCTTTGGAGGAAGGACGCCACCTGTTGCTCCACCGAGCGGGTCTCCTCGTCGCTGGGCTCCCCGGCGTTCCCGGCCACTGCGTGCGCGTACGAGCGCGGCTTGATTTTAATACCGCTGATGACCACGTCGTTCGTACGGGTGTACTGCTCCAGCTCATCCACCCGCCGCTCGAGATCCATGATCCGTCTGTCCTTTTCGGTATTTTGGAGGCGTAGCTGTTTTACCTCCTCCAGTAGCCCCAGAAGCAGCTCCTGCTGCGCCCTGACTGCTGCCACGTCTCCGCACAGCGCTCCGAGGGAGGTTTTAATGTCCTCAACCTCCTCTGGTGTTGGGCCTTTCTTGGGTGGCATACTGAAGCGAGAGCACGAGGCGGCCACCACGAGGGACCCGGAAGCGGAATTTCTGATGATGGCGCCTGGCTAGGCCTGCTGGCTGATGGAGGAGCCTGGCTGTGGCCTGCTGGCTGGGCCTGCTGGCTGATGGTGGAGCCTGGCTGTGGCCTGCTGGCTGGGCCTGCTGGCTGATGGTGGAGCCTGGCTGTGGCCTGCTGGCTGATGGTAGAGCCTGGCTGATGGTGGAGCCTGGCTGTGGCCTGCTGGCTGATGGTGGAGCCTGGCTGTGGCCTGCTGGCTGATGGTGGAGCCAAGCTGTGGCCTGCTGGCTGGGCCTGCTGGCTGATGGTGGAGCCTGGCTGGACCTGCTGGCTAATGGTGGAGCCTGGCTGGGCCTGCTGGCTGATGGTGGAGCCTGGCTGTGGCCTGCTGGCTGGGCCTGCTGGCTGATGGTGGAGCCTGACTGGGCCTGCTGGCTGGAGATTGTGTTGTAGTTCCACTGCTGGTCCTAGTGGAACTCGTATCTTCTGATTGCCGTTTTCCTCCTTCACCTTAAGGATGAACTGTCCCAACTGAACTGTGGGAGTTTCAGGCCCAACACACAAACCAACCAGGGAATCGTGCCACTAAGAACTAGAGCTTCAAACATTGGCACAATAGCGTGCCAGGGATTATGTATCACAACATCAATATAAATGCTGTCATACATCTTATCACAGCTTGCTTGAGGGTGTCTATTATACTGATTGCCAAATGTTGGCAGTCTTGGTCTTGGTCTCTACTTAAATAGGTTGTTGGGTCATAGTAGTCATAGCAGTCCTAAAATAGTCCTATTTAACTTAAATTGGGCCTTGTGGTAGTGTCATTCATCCACCATCTGAAACTAGCTCACTTTTGGCTCATTTCCCTTCAAGATCACCCGCATTCTTTTATTCTTCTTTCAAATAAAAGATTTAAACTACAGGAGAGTGGGGTGTCTGTGCTTGCCACATTTAGGATATGTCCTCTCTAGGAAAATCTGTCTTAAATTGAGCATTTAGAGCAGTCTGGACATTTTGTGAGATTTGGGTTCACATGGAGAACTTGTACACCTTTAATATTTTAAACTTTGTACATGTTTAATATGAGCATTAGCCTTTGACAAAGTACATTTATATACTGTGGGGAAAAAAGTATAACAAGGAAATGCAACAGCAGCAAACAACCTTAAGGTATCAACATACCAGATGGAGTAGAATTATTGCTAAACACCCTGTATGAGTCTACTACTGTGCACTCCCACAAAAACATGTTAATTCATTAATATCTTTTTGTTTTGTTTTGTTTTTTGCATTGTTGGGCACACTCGTCAGGGACTAGTTTTAAAGAGCAGCAAACTGCACCATTGTTATAGTGACTGACACTCTCATCTGTGTAAACCCAAATATGTTTTTAATGTTATAAATTATTATTATTTTTTATTGATCACGATTCCTCTTACAACTTCTAATCATATTCCACGGCTTGTAGAAGGCCACAGATTTTCCGCTGACATAATCTAAACATATGATTCAATTAGAATGAATAAATCAGAAAATTGCTGAGTGTCAGCGCGCAGGCAGCTACAAACTTCTGAGAACTTAAAATTCTTCAGTGAGGGGAAAGATGGAAAAAAGATTCCAAAGACCAAAAATGTACCATAAGACATGGAGAGGAAACAGTTACTGATACAGTTATTTTACTGTACAATGTAAAGCTGAACTCTTTCAGTTCAGCATAAAGGATACATACTTTCCCTACCTTTAAAACCAAAGTTTTGAATTTTATTTCATAAATAACTGTGGGCTCTTCTACAATGAAGACAAAACCTTACAGAACTGCTCTAAATACCAGCAAATGCAAAGCTGTGGAAAGAAAAAAGAAATCTGCTGCCTTCTGTAAAAATGTAAATGACCTGACTGTATGAATAGCATTTGGGTGGGAAGTGGAAGGAATTAATGCATTTCAGGTAAATATTCTCACAATCGTCAAAAGTGTTCATGCAGCTGCACAAAAATGGCTACAAGTTATCGTGCCTCATTAGATTTATGACTCTGATGATGATGCATAACGGGTATCTGAATGGGGCACTTCACTGATATTACATTATTTTAGTCATGTTCAGTTCAGCTTGGTCTATAAAAAGAGCTTTACATATAATATGTATAGATAGATGGATAGCTGTAAGATATTAATGGTGCTAATATATAGGAATAATGGTTATTCAAGTGACACTTGAAGGATATTTTTATCTTATTTATTCTCAGAAATTATGTTCTTAACCACATGTATTATACATGACTAACATTCTTGAGTAGAAAACTGCAATGCCATTGCTGATCAGGGTCTTTCACAATATTTCAGTGTAGATAGTGGATGGATAATGGACGAATTGATGTCAAGCTCTTTTTGTGGCTGGAGCAGCCCCACCGGCTTCGTCCTCGTGTAGAATCTTCAAGCATTCAATAGAACAGAAGGTGGAAGCAAAGGCTGTCATTGTTTCCCAAATTAAATTGAATTATCCACGTTTTTTTTTACCCAAGGTTTATAATGATACTAAGTATTAGGCCCCTTAATGTCAATAACGCATAACAAATTAACTGGAATTACGTTTAAACTCAGGGTGAACTATGTGCAAATTCTATGTGCTGAAATGTCACACGTTTGATGTGTAGGTTTAGTTTAACAATGGGACGTGCTTTATGCCAGATGTTTAAAAGGGGACTCCATGGTAATGATAATAAAATAGTTTTATTTGACATGGAGTACTTTAAAGGAATCATTACTTTTGCTCACTGTGGTGTCTAAAATATTTAATTCTGCAGCTTATATTTTACTCAGCACAACTACGCACAACTCTTACCCATAAAATGCAAAAGATCTGATTTGTCCTTCAAAGCATGCATCCCATGCTGGCAATCATTTGCCTGCATATGGTCACGTAGACATTGTTACGATGACTCATTGAGCTTCTGACCAAGCATCAGAATCAGTTAGAAAGGTGATTTTAGTGACTTTGAATGTGGCATTGTTGGTGGTGCCAGATGAGTTGGTTTGAATATTTCAGAAGCTGCTGATGTACTGGGATTTTCCCACACAACCATCTATACGGTTAACACGGATTGGTCAAAAAAAGATAAAACATCCAGTGAGCAAAAAATATCGTATTATCAGAAGTCAGAAGAAAGTGGCTTCAAACTGATAGGAAGATAATCACTCATTACAATCAGGTTTTGTAAAAGAGCATTTCTGAATGCATAACATGTCCAGCCTTAAAGCATTTGGGCTACAGCAGCAGAAGACCACACCAGGTGCCACTTGGTGCCACTGTCAGCTAAAGACAGTAAACTAAGGCCATAGTTCACATGGGCCCACCAAAATTAGACAAATTAGATGTGGTCCAAGTCTCGATTTCTTGTGTCACAAATATCAAATAATCTCTAACGCAAATGTTCTCCACAGTCACTAGATCTCAATCCCACAGAGCACCTTTGGCATGAATTTGAATTGAGGATTCTTATCATGAATGTAAATGTAATGCTGATAAATCTGCAGCAACTGTGTGATGCTATCATGTCAACATGGACCAAAATCTCTTAAGAATGTTTACAGGCTCGACTGAAAAAAAAGGCAAAAGGGCATCCAGCCTTGTTCTAATAAGGTTTCACATCGTGGACGTCTTCTGGTGTAGGTGCAATAATCTCAGAATTTTTTATTGAGATATATCTTTTGGACAGTGCCTCCTTTGTTCACCCATTTTACTTTGTCTTTTTAGTTTAATTTCTTTTTCTAATTCCAATGACCTGCCAATGGATTTGTGTGCAAGCCACAGTAAGGGCTAATGGTAAAAATGAGAGGAAGTCTACAGATATTGGTCAAATAAGGTACAGTCATTATGTTTATTGTACATGGAAAAATTATGGTTCACTGTTGGGCAATATAACTCCCCAGAGAGCCATTTTGAGTTGGGAATAACCCTGTAGTAGTTAATCAGTTAACCACTATGGGTGATGCAGTGATGGTGTCACAGTTAATATTAAAGATTTTCTTGTTTAATTATCCAGCTTTTGTTTAAGAGGGGATATGTTGAAATGTTTTAATATTTATTTACTTAGACAACAATACAGTGGTGTGAAAAGTGTTTGCCCCTTCCTGATGTTTTTGTATGTTTGTCACAATTAAATGTTCAGATCACCAAACAAATTTAAATATTAGACAAAGAGAAAACAAGTAAATACAAAATGCAGTTTCTAAATGAAGGTGTTTATGATTAAGGGGAAAAAAATCCAATGCCTCATGGCCCTCTGTAAAAAAGTGACTGTCCCCTAAACCTAATAACTGTTTAGGTCACCCATGGGAGCAACCACTGCAATCAGGTATTTGCGATATGTTGCAATCAGTCTTTTACAGCGCTGTGGAGGAATTTTGGCCCAATCATCTTTGCAGAATTGTTGTAATTCAACCACATTGGAGGGTTTTCAAGCATGAAAGCCCTTTTTAAGGTCATGCCACAGCATCTCAACTGATTCAGGTCAGGACTTTGACTAGGCCCCCTCCAAAGTCTTTCTTTTGGTTTTCTTAAGCCATTCAGTGGTGGAATTGCTACCACTACAATATTTTATTGTTGGTATGATGTTCTTTTTCTGAATTGCTGTGTTACTTTTACACCAGATGTAATGGGACCCACACCCTCCAAAAAGTTCAGCTTTTGTCTCATCTGTATTTTCTCAAAAGTCTTTGGGATCATCAAAGTGTTTTCTGGCAAAACTGAGTCGAGCCTTTTATGTTAGTTTTGCTCAGTAGTGGTTTTGATCTTGGAAGTCTGCCATATAGGCCATTCTTGCCCAGTCTCTTTCTTATGGTGTAGTCATGTTCTTTGGATGTTTGGTCTTTTGTGATCTCTTGGATGAGTTGTCGCTGTGCTCTTGTGGTGTGTTTGGTCGGCTGGCCACTCCTGGGAAGGTTCACCACTGTTCTGTCTTTTTACCATTTGTGGATAATGACTCTGATGGTGGTTTGCTGGAATCCCACAGCTTTAGAAAAGGCTTTTTAAAGGGTTTGCAGGGGTAAACACTTTTTCACTTCACTGTATATTGTGGTAGAATAATGGAAGGCACATTGCAGTAGATGAGCTTTATATAAGCTTGTTTCTTTTCCTATACTCTTGAGTATATGCAGATAAAAGTATGCCTTTACTTTAGTAAACAGTTATGACATTGAGCAGATGCTAATATTACTGACAAAACACTTTGCCAAAACTGCAAAAGTAAGATCAAAGGTTTCCTAAACTAGATTATCCTTGTCTTCATGAAAAATCCCTGTCTACTTTTATCGCCTTCATGTTTCCCAGGTGTTAATTGAAGGTTGCAAACACTTGTGCATCAAATGTATTTTGTTTCAGCAAGCTGTCAAACACACACGCTGCACAGCAAGCAAAAAGCTTCCAGAAGAGCGGTGCAGGGTGACGCAACAAGGTGTGCAACTGTGCACACTTCTAAAACACAGTGTAAGTGCGCTAAATATAGGAGATGTTGAGGTAAATGTCAGTATGTATTATAGTACAACTGTTGGGCTGTGAACTGCTTAGATAATGCTGCACGAGCCATTTAAAGGAATATGAAGAGCGAAAGGATTACGTGACAGATGCACTATGGGAACAGCCTAACGGCTGAGCATCAGAATGGGCAAGAAAGGTGGGTTAAGAGACTTCAAATGTGCCATGTTTGTTGGTGCCAGTCAGATTGGTCTGAATATTTTAGAAACTGCTGATCTACTGGATTTTCCCCACACAACCACCTCTGGTCCAAAAAAGAGAACATTTCCAGTGAGCAGAAGTACTCTGAGTGAAAATGCCTTGTTGCTCAGAGGTCAGAGGAGAATGTCCAGACTGCTTTGAGCTTGTGGGAAAGCAACAGTAACTCAAATAATCACTTGTTACAACCAAAGTGTACACAAGAGCATCTCTGAATGCACAACACATAAAACCTTGAAGCAGATTGGCAACAGAGGCAGAAGAGCAATATTCTTGGTACATTTCAGGTCCCTTAGTATCACTTAAGCATTGTTTAATTGCCGCAGCTTACCTGAGTATTGTTGCTGACCCTGTCCATCTTTTACTGACCATGTACCCATCCACTGATGGCTGCTTCCAGCAGGATAATGCACCATGTCACAAACTTCAAATCATCTCAAACATGAACATGACCCTGAGTTCATAGCACTCAAATAGCCTCCACAGTTATCACATCTCAATCCAGTAGAGCAGATTTGGGATGTGGTAGAACGGGAGATTCTCATCATTGATTTGCATGCAGCAAATCTGCAGGAACTGTCTAATGCTATCATGTCAATATACACCAAGATTTCTGAGGAATATTTTCTATAACGTGGTTAAATCTGAATCTGTGCCATGAAGAATTAAAGCAGTTCTGAAGGCAAAAGGGAGTCCAACCCTCACTTAAAATCATTAAGTGATTTTAAATCTAAACTACGAATCCTTGAGGCCAAGTCCATAACATGCAACTGTTTCAATTAGATTGATTGTCATTTTAACTGACTTTTTATTTTATTTGAATTTTATTGAATTTTATTTTTATTTTATTTGTATTCTTTCACTTATTGTTGCATGTGTGTTGTTGCTGCCTGTGTTTGAGTAATTTCTGTAACTGTGAGACATCTGCTGCTGCCTATCTTGGCCAGGTCTCCCTTGAAAAAGAGGTTTTTAATCTCAATGGGATCTTCCTGGTTAAATAAAGGTTAATAAATAAATAAATAAATAAATACTAGCACAATGTACCTAAGAAAGTGGCCAGAGATTTTATTTCATCAGTTGTTCAGCTGTTTATTTTAACCGCATCTTGGACCTGTACTACACACTGGTTGTGGGTGCAATCATCTCTAAATGTTTTATTATATCCATGGTATTTGTTTTATAGCTTTAGGCATTTCTTCTATAACATTGCATTCACTAAGTCAGTTTTTGAAATCTGACAGGCTTTACAACCACTTGGGCAGCTTGATTATGACAAAAACATAATCCTATTATTTGAAATGATTACTCATTAACTGTGGAAACATGCTTTTATAACTTCCCTATAGCAACTGGTGTAACTGATGGATATCATTGAGAAACAGAATTTTCTTTTTTCAAAGCTGATCCAGGATTTCAGAAAAATGTGGTATGATCGGTTTGGCTGTGACTGCTTGTGTTTTTTCCCTACCAGATATTGTTTTGGCAATGCTGGTACCCAGAGGAATGATGTCATAACTGATAAGTATTAGACAAAAGACAAAAAAACACTGGTTAATGACATAAAAAAGGATGTGTTAATGTAATTCTAATTGCAAATATTACATGTCGTCAGAAACTACTATATGCAGTGGGAGTAATTAGCAGCTAGACAACCATAAAACGACAAACTTTTTGGGAGATGAGATACTTGACTTGATTCACATATTTAGACTGCCTATAACAGATATTTTTATTCTTTATGAAAAAACAAAATCACTCTTACTCCAGAACTGAATCCCATTTACCTAATTGACAATTAGGGACTCTCTGATTAGTCATTCATGAGAATATAAACACCCTAATCGTTATGATCATCTCCAACAAAAACCTATGCCACACAAGCTTGCTCAGTCTGTAAGAGTTGGTTAATTTGGTAGATTACATTTAACTCAAAATCACAGCAGTTTAGAAGAATAAAGAAGTAGAAAGAAAGGTTGCACTGTTTAGTAAGTAATCATATATAATCTGTCTCTGTGCTGGAAAGTATAATGTTTAAAACACCCAAAATGTCACACAAAATTAAAAAAATCAAATCAAATCTTACGTATACAAAACTTTTATAACCTGAATTTATATTTATCTTGATTTCAGCATCTTAATTTGGTATCAGTTAACTGTTTGTCTGTGTTCCCCGACACTGTTAAATTATTTCCTAGTGCCATTGCTCTCCAGTGTTTGATAGGCGCTATTATAAACACAATGCTGGACAGCTTCACAAAGAGCTTGAACACTAGGGATAAAACCAAAATAACCACAACAATGTGTGTGATATATATATATATATATATATATATATATATATATATATATATATATATATATATATAATTATGTCAACATTTCACAACTATTTCTTTTAAGTGAATGTTTGAAGTGATGTCAGGCTTGTGCATTTGTCACACGGTCCATTTAGTGTTGGAGGAATTCAGCGTTCACATGATTTGTGTCTAACACAGCGTGTGCGCATTGCCAAATATTTGTTTCTCTTTGAAGAGAGGCAGAGTTGGCTTGAGTTTATTTATACTTGACATCATTCTTGCTAATGATGTTTGGACTATTTTCTAATTACAGCTAGGTCCATACATTTTTGGACAATGAGAAACTTCTTTTTCTAATTTTTCCTCTGTACACAGCGTGTCTTAGGCCAAACGACTCTCAGTTTTGTCTTCAGTAACTAAAAATCATGTTCTATTGGGTTGAGATCAGGTGACTGACTTGGCCATTGAGGAATATCCCATTGCGTTGTGTTGAGGAACTTTTGAAAGCTTTCATAGTATGCTTTCAGTCATTACCCATTTGCACTGTGAGGCACTGTCAGATCAGTTTTGCAGCATTTAGCTGAATCTGAGCCACAAGTACACTGAACAAAAATATAAACGCAACACTTTTGTTTTTGCTCCTATTCCCCATGGGATGGACGTAGAGACCTAAAATTCATTCCAGATACACAATATAACCATCCCTCCCAAACAGTGGTCACAAATCAGTCCAAATGTGTGGTAGTGGGCACATCTGCTATATTGAGATAATCCATCCCACCTCACAGGTGTGCCACATCAGGATGCTGATCTGACATCATGAGTAGTGCACAGGTGTACCTCAGACTGCCCACAACAAAAGGCCACCCTGGAATGTGCAGTTTTTTGCGCTATTGGGGGTCTGGGGACCCAGAACCGGTCAGTATCTGGTGTGACCACCATTTGCCTCATGCAGTGCAACACATCGTCGCATGGAGTCTATCAGATTGTCAATTGTGGCCTGTGGAATGTTGGTCCACTCCACTTCAATGGCTGTGCGAGGTTGTTGGATATTCGTGGGAACTGGTACACGCTGTCGTATACGCCGGTCAAGCACATCCCGAACATGCTCAATGGGTGACATGTCCGGTGAGTATGCTGGCCATGCAAGAACTGGGACATTCTCAGCTGCCATCTGCCCTGAACAATGTGAACCATGATTCATCCGTGAAGCGCACACCTCTCCAACGTGCCAGACGCCATCGGATGTGAGCATTTGCCCACACAAGTCTGTTACGGCGACGAGCTGGAGTCAGGTCAAGACCCCGATGAGGACGACGGGCATGCAGTTGAGCGTCCCTCAGACGGTTTCTGACAGTTTGTGCAGAAATTGTTTGGTTGTGCAAACCAATTGTTCCAGCAGCTGTCTGGGTGGCTGGTCTCAGACGATCTTGGAGGTGAACCTGCTGGATGTGGAGGTCCTGGGCTGGTGTGGTTACACGAGGTCTGCGGTTGTGAGGCCGGTTAGATGTGCTGCCATATTCTCTGAAACGCCTGTGGAGACGGCTTATGGTTGAGAAATGAACATTCAATGCACGGGCGACAGATCTGGTTGACATTCCTGCTGTCAGCATGCCAATTGCACGCTCCCTCATTGCTTGTGGCATCTGTGGCATTTTGCTGTGAGACAAAACTGCACATTCCAGGGTGGCCTTTTGTTGTGGGCAGTCTGAGGTACACCTGTGCACTACTCATGATGTCAGATCAGCCTCCTGATGTGGCACACCTGTGAGGTGGGATGGATTATCTCAATATAGCAGATGTGCCCACTACCACACATTTGGACTGATTTGTGACCACTGTTTGGGAGGAATGGTTATATTGTGTATCTGGATTGAATTTTAGGTCTCTACGTCCATCCCATGGGGAATGGGAGCAAAAACAAAAGTGTTGCGTTTATATTTTTGTTCAGTGTATAACCCCATACACTTTAGAATTCATCCTGCTATTTTTTTAGCAGCTTTCACATCTTCAATGAACACAGCTTTATAACTACGATTGAAATGAACTGAATCAAATTGACATTCATAGACGCCCATAACATAACATTGCTTCCACACTGTTTAACAGATAATGGTGTATGGTATAGATCGTGGACTATTTTTTCCTTACCCATACTGTTCTCTTACACAGTCATTTTGGTACAAGTTAATCTTCTAGTTCAAAGATTTCTGTTGTGTTTATTTGTTTTCAAGAATTGGGCAGGGTGTCTTTAAATAACTCTAATTTGGCTCAGAATTTACATTCATGAAGGTGTCTCTTGATTGTTGACAAGGATGGGTATTGATATGATTTTCACGATTCCGATTCCATTTTCGATTCTGTTTAACGATTCGATTCTTTATCGATTCTCTTATCGATTCTTTTTTAAAAAAGGAGAACACTAAGTTCGATTAGCTTAGAACTTTGTTTTATATCTTCTCTTTGAACAAGATAGAAATTTAGGAGTAACATGGCCTTACAAACCCAACAGTGAGATCTTAAGAGATCCACAGCCTATGGCTCTTCAATGGGGTGTCACAGGGTCCCCAGGAAAAAAATTGTAAATGTAAAACAATAAAATAAATATTCTTCTGTAGCAATAACAAAGTATAACATAAATTATTCTGTAGCAATTACACGACTATATTCAGTAATGTCCCTGCCTACAATTAAATACATTCACTTACCGAATGTTGGGGGCATGTGCTGTGGCAAATGGGTGCAAGCCTTTGACCACAAACTTAGTCACTGCTCGGTGACATTCGTCTATCCTGGCCTGAAAGGAGACGCTACCGGTAGACTGCAGCGAGAACTGCCAGCATCTGAGCCAGCCTGACTCTGTCTGTCTCTCTCATCATGGTCACCTAAATGCACAGTAATGGCAGGTTTTGTAATAAGACAGATCGCGCTAGCATAATATGCACTGTTAGTTGATTATTTACCTGCCGTATTAACGGGAGAGAACGTGCAAACGTTACCGCTACTGCTCGGTTGAGATTCACGAGTCCGGAGCGGAATTAAAAACACGACATTCATTTAAGGTTATCACGTGTTTTGTGAGCAAATGCTTTTGCATATTCGTAGTGTTTCCTCCCTTAAATGAAATATCTACTTTTCAAGTATTGCAAGTTGCCTTGTTGTCATCTGTTCTCGTAAAGTATAACCAAACTTTTGAGCGTTTGAGCCGCCATGTTTCCTGCCAGGTAAATGACGCTCTGCAACGTGGTGACGTCATTCGGGGCGCCTGGAATCGATAAGGGAATCGTTTGCAAAAATGGCAAACAGTTCCAAGGAATTGAAACAGTGGGAACCGGTTCTCAACAAGAACCGGTTTTCGATACCCATCCCTATTGTTGACCTTGACATCGATGTGCCTACCTCCTTGAGAATGTTCTTAACTTGGTTAGATGTTATAAAGTTATTTTGTTAAACCTAAAATAATTCTGTTGTCGTACAGTTTAGTTGTTTTTTAGGGTCTTCAGGGCCTTTTGGTGTTGCTGAACTGGCTGCTGTACCAGATTGTTGGTTTTGCCACTCCTAAAGTTTTTGGATGACCTCCTTCCTTGCATAGACATCACTATGGACATATTTTATGAGTTCCCTACCAAATGCAAGGTTTTAATCTTTGAAAATGGGGCATTGTAAATAATGGCTGTAATTCCTCAACAGTTAATGCAAGAGTCTGCACTTCAAACACATTGTGATTGTTTGTTTTAAAATCAACTGATCAAATAATTCTTGTCCATAATCTTTTTGTAAGCTTGTGAATGCGAATTTATTTTGCAATGACCTGAATAGCCTGAAGCAGTGTAATATAAATGATTTTATAGGCTGTATAAATGCATATATATGATCTTATATAGAAATAAAACTGAATGTAATATTCCACTCATCACAGAAAACATAAAATTTTGATGTTTTCATAATTAAAAATTAAATTGTTTAATATTTATCTCTGAATTAATATCATTTTAATCAGCTGTAGTTACACTTTGCCAGCATGGAAATTCATTTGAACATTTCGGTGTAATCAAGTTTGTTTTACAAAAGAGTTTTTTATTTTTTATATGAGACTCCTGAGTAAAAGAGGAGAAAAAAAAACTCGCTGTCTTGTCTTCTTTGTGGATGTTTTCAATACTGACTTATATAAATTATGAAATTTAAACTGATAGCTTCACAGGCATCATAGAGCATCACTAAGCTTTAAAACCCAAACCAAGTTTAATGTGTTTTTCACACTAAGTTGTGAGAAGTTTCCTCATTCTCCATGTCCCTTTTAATTCCCTGTCATAAGGACAAGAGAAAGAAACCCCTGAATAGCTGGAAGGAGACATGTTTATCACTTTCCTGCAGATGCACGCAACGGTAAATCAAATCTATGTGTGATGTCATGCAGAGGAGGGAGATTTTCCTCTAGTCGCTCCTAACACAGGCTACCTCTGACATTAGAGAAAATGATCTGAGGGGGAATGCTATCTGTCGCTTACAGCCCTGAAAGCCTGTGTGCTGCAAGTTACTCAGCTACAGGTCTAAAAGTCAGAGGAGAACTTTTTTTCAAATGTTTTGCTGACGGGTATGACACTCTCAAGAACCTAATTTGGCTGGTTTTTGTACGGCATATAGCATTTAACCAGTGGAGCTGTTTAAAATTGTTCAGTCTGTGAAATTAAGACTTTTTATGTTTCATGATAATTGAATCGTCAGGAATAAGTGTAGCATATAATTGTATTTTTGATGTTTTTACAAGAAGAGCTTACTTTTTAAAAATTGAGCTGAGAGGTGAACAAGATGAAGTTAATTAAGCGTCCTCTTCCTACAGCATGTATCCGAACCTGTGGGAGTAAAAAGTATGTAGAGTTTAACTTTTTAAGACAAGAAAAATCCCACTTGTTCTTTACTCCTACATCATTGCCCCCATTTTTCTTTCTCATTTTTATGGCCTCAATTTTGAACATATTCTTTTTTTGTTATTGTCCTTCCCTCTTAAGCCATACACCTCCCCCATCCCCTTTCTATTTCACAGTATTTTTCATCTTGTAGTTGATGAGGTTCTTGGTGGCTGAATGAGTTCACTCCCATTTTGTTGTCCTCACTTTCTTCTGCTGACTGTGTCCCATTCAACCCGGGAGTCTCTGAGGGGCCAAACCGTGAAGCGGGTGTCTGATGCAGACTTCCAGAGATTGATAGCATTTGTTGAACCATAGCTTCTGCTGTGAAATAATAAAAGTCTGGTGTGTCACCAAGGTTATTATTTGAAATACGCCACTAAAAGATGCGGAGCGATTATATTTAAAAAAAGATGATAAACCTCCAATGATGATTTTTCCCCTCTATTTATGATAGGTTTGGAGGCTTTGTCATAGTTACTTTAATTAATCTGCCCCACTTTAAAGGGTTCTGCTTCTGTCGGCTGTATTCATCTTCTGTGGCCTTTATCAGGGGCCAATGCAATTTTCTCCCCTCTACCACATATTACAGGCACAGAAACAGAACTCTGATGGCGACTATAGAACGTAGTCTTTCAAAGGAACTCCAGTGGGTATTCATGAAAAATGCATGAGTGCCGACTGCACATGGATGCTCCCTTGAGCTGAGGCTCTGAGAATATGACAGTGACAAACAATGGTCTCATATGTCAGCATTACTACAAAGAAGAGGAATATCTGAATGAATGTTTGCATGCTTATATGTATATTACAGACTCAGTGGGGCTGGTCACAGCCCCTTGGGTGCAGACTGCCCCTTACACCCAAACTTCAAACGTATTTTCTCCCCTATTTTCTTCCACAACCAGCAGCTCCCCTAAATGCGTGAGAATGTGAAGGCTGACTTTTAGTTGCTTGTTAAAGTGGACATTGGGAGGCTGGCTCTTTTCCCTTGCGTCTTTTTAATCAATATCATGCGGTAAATTTAAAGAATCGTAAAACATTAGAAGAGTAAATTTTCACTTTTTCCTTTGAATGCGGCTACCTCTGCAGTTACAAGATAATGTTAAGGATGCAGAAAATCAGCAAGTGGCAGTATCTGATCAACTGTCAGAGACAAACTATGAAGATGACTAATGCTCAAATTACGTCATACTGAATATCACATGTTGCTTTATGTTCCTCCAGCTAACCTCAGCTGATTAAAACTATAATTGCAGCGCTTTTGTGCTTTGTGAAATACGACCTTTCACTCTTAAACCGTTTACCTTGATTCTCCAAAGACAAGGGTGCCTAAATCAAATTGAGCGATTGAAGTATGAAACGAGGCAATAAATGAAGTCTTGTAATGTCTTCTTGTAATGCTGTTTTGTGGTCACACTATCACAGGGGTTACATGTCACAGCAGGCTGATAAGCCAGAGTCATGAAAGACGCTAACGGGCCGATGTTAAGCCAGTTTCCTCTCTAATACAGATAGTCATGGTCTATTTTAACCAGACCCTGCTGAGCTGATAACTTTGCTGCTACATGTTTGGCTTTAAAATGATAGAGCCAGGAGAGGTGAGCAAAGCCAATTGAGAGAGGAGTGAATAAGTGGCTGCACCAGATATTCCCTGTAAAAGGGAAATGAATTAAACAAGATGGATATTCTCGACTGTGTGTTTGGGGAATCAAGGGAACAATAGCAAGTTAGGGAGGTGGAAGAATAAAATTAACTTGAAATAATAACAGGAGAGAGAAGAGATGTTGAGGTTTGTGGGGTGGGGGGTGGGGGGTGGTGGGTTGTGTGGGGGTTGTCGCTAGTGGAGTCAAATCCACCAGTAAATTTGTGCCAAATGTTAGCAAATTTGTTTTTGACCAAAGGGAGAAAAAAAACAGCTGCTGGGCACGTCTCATTAATCAGCTGGCAAAAAGTGTCATGAATATTATGTTTTCCTTTTTCACAGAAGTACCTCATTTTCACATTTTTGTAATCCAAGTCAACCTAATTATTTTGGGACTCTTTTTGACTGTGTGTTGCCATGCTTTCACTTTTTAGCTCATGCCCAAAGCCTCCTTGGTAATGGAATTTGAGCCGCCCTTTTTGGTGACTCATCCCTGTTTCATGAAAGGAAAAGAAGGTCACATTAAATGGGGATTTACATAAGGCTATCTTCACAGCCATGAATTCCAAAGCTGTAATAGCGGATTTTAAGAAGGAAAATAAATGCTTTTGGTGAAACCACACACAATAAAAAACAAAAAAACTTCATCAGAGACAGAATAATTGAGGAAGGCAATGGCACTACACTTTCTCATTTTGTCTGTTAGCTTTGCTTGTTGAAGTGCACAGCATTTTCTTATGTGGGAGAAGAGATGATGCCATTACATATGCTTTGGGGACCATTGCTTTCAAAATGTCTACTCTGTAACAAATGGATACCTATGCTAAAAAGACCCAAATAAGACAAGAAGACAAATCTTTACCTCCAAAATAAATCTTTTTGCTACCTGACTTCTATGTGAGGTAGCTGTCAAAACCTGTAAAGGTCCCCATCTCTCTGCGAATAACACGAGAAATCTTTGATGTTGCAACAGGGGACACTACAGCCAAATGGAAAGTTCTCACTTGCCAATATTTATGTTTCTGCCCTGGTGAGCGAACGGTTTGTGTCACAATTTGACACACAGACTACAATATTGTGCAAAGATTTATATCCCAGGTGGCCGTGTTCACAATATTGGACATATTTGTAATATTGGACAGCACATAAAAGATACTGATCTATTTAGGCTGGTATTATTATATATGGGCAAGCCATTGATAAGAGCTGTCTAATTGAAACAGCAAGTTGAAAAAAAGGGATCGATGGGTACACTGGTGCAGAGAGCTCTCTTTGTGCGAGTCATATTATTAGATTTCATACAATTTGATAACCCTTTTGCTTTTGATTGATCTTTTCCATTTCGAGCATTCAGGCCTTGGATCAATGGCCCTGCCCTGCAGCCACTACTGTCAAAGCAGCAGCAGGTCTGCAAAAGCAGGATGTGGTCACTCTCTGAGAAAGGCATTTAAGTAAAACTGCATGTCGCTATATGGTCATGACATAGCATGAAACGTACCTGCCTCTTAAGTATTCAGCACGTCATCTTTATTTACACCAACTCGTAGAATGAAAGCTAGTCTTCCATAAGTCTCTTTTTCCTGACAAGCTTCTGTTCGTAATTATGAAATAGCGATGCCTTTATTGAGTTTGTCAGATGAGAATCAAAAAAAGAGCCTTTCAGTCTTATGGTCGTCACATTATGTCATCTGATCTTTTCACAGTATGCTCTCAAAAGAACTGGGATTTGACAGTGAAGGGCGTAGAGTAAGCAGAGCTAAGTGCCTCTCTCTAATTCTCCCAGTCTAGTCTCTTGAGATGGCCTACTGGAGCTGGTGGGTGTTGCTTTATGAACCAAAAGGCTGAATGAACTGTAATGAGATTTGTAAGTACAGCACACAGGAGCAACCATTTTAGGGGGTTGCAAGACTGGTATTAAATATCTTTCTGGAGCTGGCCTTGCTGCTGAGCTTATCCAAGCTGTATGTAATTTATGAAAATGGAATCCTTCAAGACTCTACTACACAGTATATACAAGTGTTCATGAGGTCTTCATATAAAAGGTTTTCCAGACTACAGTTTATGTCTTGTCATATTATTCATACAGTGAACTCTGGCACAAAGCACTGGTGTTTTTGTCAAACAAGCACATGCTGTTTAGTTCATTTGGTGCAGAGAAAGAAAGAAAAGCCACGCATTGTTTGTTATTTATTGAGATTTGCGGCAACCAAACCAGGATAAGTAGGAATAGAATCATCTCGTCTGTTCAGTGCACAAAGAAGTAAGAAAAATAAGGTTTGTTTGTGAGCAGGGTTAATTGGCACATACTGAAAACCGTGCAGAAACAGAATGGTAAATGGGCATGTTATAACATATTTATGAGCTATAGTGACTGTACAGAAGCTATATTTCACTCCCAGGAAAATGCATGATGGACTATATGAGCAAGACATTATCTGGGAAGGTCCTGGCACTTGCTGCTGCTGTGCATGTTACAATACCTCTAAAGGAACTGTGAATGCATATAGAAGGTGGTGTAAGTGTTGGGCAGGGTTGTCTTTTTTTCCCCTTTTTTTACACGTAAGCTGTCTAAACCCTGTCCCTCACTATGTTATGCTTGTGCTGAGCTCCACACCAGAGAGCTCACAGGTTGCATTTCCAGCAGTCAGCTTTCTTGTCTTGATAGTCAGGCAGCCAAAATGAAGACAGTAAACACAATGAAGGACAGCTATGTTTACACAGAACTGATTTGTAAGTGTGTCTACTTGAATAAGGAACAACAGTTTGCAGTGCATTGTGTTTGCATACACGTAGATGGCAGATTAATTCAAATAAATATAAACCTTGTACTACCTTGTACTAGTCTCTGGAATGATGATATTGAAGAGCTGAAGATGGTGTGTCTGATGTCTGAATTGTACTTTTTGAAAAATTCATCTTTATCTAATGTCAAACTAGGACTACATTTTTATATGCTGTTTACATACATATTTTAGTTAGTATTTGAGTACCTGTTTCAATGTAAGCACCAGAGAAATGGGGAAAAGTCTAAGCAATTTATTGACATGAAATACAGAATAGAGTTTTTGCAGTCATTACTAGCTAGTCAATATTTGGTAGGGCTTCTTCAAGGACATTCACAGTTCTTCTTCTTCAGATATTGGCTCTCTTTTCTTCCATTCTCTGCCAAGATGTTCCCACACTACTTCACCAATGTCCAGGCTCTGGGGAGGCCAATCAATGAGCCCTGTTTTTCTATCCAGGTATGCTTTTCTTGCATTTGGCAGTGTGTTTGGGATCATTGTCATGTTGACAAATAAAGTCACTGATGGTTTCCAGATGTTATTTCATGGTGGATTTAAATCCATTTTTCCAGAATTCTTTAAGAATACACAGAACACCATTTTAAGATTTGTCAAGTTTTTGGCTAATAGCTCTTTGGGAATCAGCTTACTGGTGCAAAACACTATTTTATCCCTGTCAAACTGTGTTGTCTTTGGCACTTTTTATAAATTCAGCTAAAGAAATGGGAGCAAATGATCTATTTTTGCAACCGATGCAATTTAAAATTGGTTCTTTGCTAGGCTGTCATACAGAGATACAACACTGGTTCATCTCCTTTTTATGCTTGAACGATTCATAAGTTTGTGTAAAGACACTTAAGTTCTTTAAACTAGCCTGTTTAATTTACCAGACTTTCTTGTGCTGTAGGAGTGTAATGGGTGGCTCATCTACAGAATATAACTGCCACGCAATCAGGTACGGGAAAATCACGCTGATAGCTGATACTGAAATTAAATTCAAGGTACATATGCAAGTTCAGCTTTTGAATTCATGGTGTATTTCTGGCAAATGACACAAGCAAATCATATTAGAGTTTGTTTTGGTCTTTTTCAAGAAGTCCTGGTCCATCTTACAAGGAGGATCCTGGTCCGCTTCCATGTTCCTGGCTTGTGTTGGAAAGCAAAACAGACAGACTGCAGAATTGTTATAATGATATAAATGTGGACATTAGTATCAGTTTAAAAGACAGATGATGAAGCACTGTATTTGGTTGACCTTTCCCCTGTTTGTGTTGCGATTATGTGTTTTAGCAGTTACTCATATTAAAACAGGACGAAGAAAACGTAATAGTCAGTTTTATTTTGCAATCTCATAAAAGACAAGCCAAAAAAAAAAGGCATGATAAACATCAGACACCTGCATAAGTCCCTGCCAGTCATTTGAATCTGAATTTCCCCTGCAGGTCCTTGTAATACTGATAATACTGAATGACGGTTGCTGCGAAAAACAAACCAGAACTCCAGCATTTATGTACAATTCCTGAACTACTCTGCCTTACTGATAAAATTTTGATGTGACATTTGTGGTTTTATTATAATAATAATAATTATAATAATAATAAAAAAACCCTTTGTAGTTCACATGCTGCATGCTTTTTACCCTTGAATTCATCCTCATGAAAAGTTAATGTGCTCTCATATACAAGTAGAGGAAAGATCAGCAGCTGATGAAGGGAATACGAGCATCAAATTCTCCCTCGTGAGCTTCCATATTTTAAAACACAGAAGCAAAAATAGCACTGTTACGCTCAATCTTCTGATTTTACCTTATTAAATCTAAACTCTCTCATGCACACACATATGCACTGAGTTAAGAATAAAATAGCAAAATAACAAATGGTGTCTATAATTACAATTTGTCCTTGGAAACACTTACGGCTGGAAAAACAGTTGTGAATTAATTTTCTGGTCATTAGTGACACCATGAAGTGAAAGAGCTGCTTATCACAAATGATATTGTTTACCCTCACTAATCAGTTTTACCTTTGGCATGGACCTTTAGTGTTTGCCTGCCCACCTACACTAATCATTCAGACAGGCCAACTAGGAGAAACCCTCTCATGGTCCTGCCTGTTGATGCTGTGTCTCATTTAAACCCTTCTTAAGGTCATGTAATCTAAATGAGTAAAAAAGGAATAGAAATGCCCTCATTGGCTCCATTTTGAACTTCGTGGCCACTCTGCACTACAGTGCTCATTTTGATAATTGTTCCTCTTGTAATACTAAATCATGACAAATTGAGGGTGTTCTTACAACATTTATACGCATTGTCCCAATTTAATTAATTTGTAAAAAAAAAAACCCCAAAAACTACATTTGCTGCAAAATTAGACTTGTACCCTGAGCCAGTTTGCTTAAAGCCATTATTGATGAACATGTTTATCATAAGCTGGCTTCTCCACTTGTACAATTATAATCGCTTACCCCACACCCCCACGATCTGTGGCGCAATCACTAATGAGATTATGAAAATTATAACTTCCTGGCAGGAACAGAATCCAATATTAATGAACAAACCCAGAGCTGATTTAGGATATGAAATTATATATTGGATAAGTCACACTATCTCGAGGTTTAGATGTATTTTGTTGTGTTGCATCAGACAGTCTCAGAGGTTCCTTCGTCTTCACCACATTAGTGAGAAGAGACAATAAAAGCACACAGGGGAAAGGTCAACCAGATTGTGGCGAAAATGAAAGACAGTGCAGGGAGATGGGTCAAAGATGGCAAGATTGAGAGGCCGTCTGCATAATTAGGTAGCGTAATTAGGTTTTATTTATGAGCCACACAGAATAGAGATCACACAGTCTTGGATTCATCTCCTCAAATTTATGATGGTAACCAGTCTGAAAATGTATTTTACTAATGAATTAAAATTAAATTTAACCAGTTCATTGATAACTTGGTCGTGGAGTCAGTGGCTGGTAATATCAGATAGTTTTGGCCTGTCACAGGAATGAATATCAGCATGAATGACGTCTGATGTTCACTGATATGGAAACTTTGTTGTAAACAAACATATTGCAGAAAAAGATGCCTGGGGTATGTTACAAATGCTGTCATTAAATGGTTTGTCCAGCAGAGCGACTCTGACTCAGCTGTTTACTCTGCTCTCACCACTGTCTGCATCATCTAGCAGGGAAACATCTCGGCTGAGCAGATGGTGGCACAGACTCAAGTGCTGTCTCCACAGTAAGGTGCTAACTAGTTTGTGAAATATAATATCAGAAAGTTAATAACTAATGAATCCAGCTTTTTTTTAAGCTTTTTTGTCAATAGAAATCTAACCAATGAAGTATTATACACATACATTGATTCTTTTGTTACAGTAGAAGTGTGTTGATTTGTGTCAGATGGGTAAAAATACAATAAAACAATTTGGCGAATGTTATCAGACTTAAGATGCTTTGACAACAGCTGATGATGAAATTGTAAAAATTGTTAGTTGCAGCCCTTACTCCATCATCATCAGAAGTATCTCTTGCTGCGTGGCTTCTGTGTTTTCAAGTCTCTGTGGCCGTACTTCATTCTTCGTAGACATGGCTGTTTCCATTGCTACATGCCAAATTCAGTAGTCATCCTAGCATCATGATTATGAATAGATTACATTATTAGTCACTTTCTACTGCCTGCCAGATCTAATTAGTCGTGGGTATCCCCCCGCCCACCCCGCTTCTTCGTCCTGTCAAGGAGTGACTTGCCAGCCCTCCATGACCCCGTCTGTGTAACAAAGCTGCCCATCATGCTGTTTTAATCATTTATCCAACTGGTCCTGAAAGCTAGCTGTGAACTGCCAATCCTTTCTCCCGCTATGTGCCTGGCTGCTGGAGCCTACTGATCAAGGAGCACGTGCCAGAACCGAAGTGTCCAGGGACAGCATCCCAGGACTGTTTTAGGGCTGAAGTGACACATTTCGTCACCCCCCTCCCCTTTCACCAAACTGTCGGTTGTAGCATCTAACACATGTATGATACAATGTTTCCCTCTACAGCACGAGGTCTGCCTCTTTGACGTCCAAAGAAATGTTTTGTTTTTAACCGTATTTTCAAAGGTTCACGATGAGCTACATGCAAGTATTTTTGTGATATATCTAGTCAAAGTCCATAAAGTCAAGCAAATGTCAAGCATTTTGCAGTCACATCTTGATAATTGTATGCAGGCTTAAAGGGAGCAAGTTTACATTAGGTCTGAATATTTTATTTACTTTGTGAATTCTCACTTGGAGGATGATAGAAGGATCTCATTAGAAATATGCCACACCTTTCAAAAGATGAAAAGCAGGATTTCATGGGAGACACTCACAGCTCTGAGACCTCCATTTTCAATGACTTGCTGTGACCAATAGCATTTTTTCCAGCTGTTGCAATTCTCTAGCTTATTCTTGGGTCAGGGGAGACTATCTTACTGACTTGTCAATAAAATGTCTGTTGCCACTGGGAAAGAGCAGGATCCGTCAATTGGTTTCACCTTATCTACCTTAAACATGCCTCTGCTGACTTCATGCTTCTTCCCATTTCTTTTTCTTTTGCAGCTTTTCATTGTTCTTTAACCCTATTCTCCATCTCCCTCTGCACATAAACCCAAAGAAATTAGTCAATTACTGAAAATGCATTAGACGAAGATTAAACAAAATAACTGTGCAAAAGGTAAACGTCTACAAGCTCATTTAATTGTTGCCTATCCTGTATATTAGACTAAGAGACAGTTTTCCCAATGTTGCATTTAAACATCAAAACACTACAAAAACAACCCTTTGATTTGATCCTGCCATGAAACTCTAAGGGAGTTCGTATAACAATAGTTTTATGTATAATTGAGTGCACACATCCTATTTGACAAGGACCGGATATGTCTTCATCTCTGGAGACAAGTGGAGGTCAGGAGAGGTAAAACTGATCGCCTTTTGAAATCTCCTCAAAAATCAGGGCTACAAACAGTTGTGGAAATATAGATGACAAAGCCTGGCCAGGGAATTGCTTTCAAAGGGTCTGATTGAAAGCTCATGTCAGGGAGGCTGTAGCAATCAAAGGACTTGTGTATTTCAAGTCGAAAGGGGCCATGTTGAGAGCATGATAAATCTAACAAATCTCCTGATCCACCATTCAAAAGCAACTGTTTTCTATTGTTGCTGCTCTTTTCTGGTGTTCTGCTGCACCTTTTTGAAATACTCAGTCTCCACAAGCCTTGATGTGCAACAGAGTCTTAGGATGTCAGAAGAGGGAGACTATGGATTGCTGCTTTAGTGGCAATTCATCTTCTACCATATAAGCTAAGAGATTGTTAGCTTGTATATCTACAACATTACCCATTTATTTTTGAAATTCGCTTTTTGGGGCCAGGCTATAAATATTCTTGTTTCTGTTGTAAATTTGGGTATTTAGCTGGAACTCAAGGAACTTTGGGTTTTATTTTCAGAATAGCTTTTCTTTACCTGAGAACCTGTGTTGTTTTGTAAAACTTTTCTATTTAGGTTATTTTGGTTATGCAACTATTAATTGCATATCCCAGAATTGAAGTGACAAAAAGATGGTATTTTGGAGAGGGAAATAAATATATATATATATATATATATATATATATATATATACACACTAGGGGTGCAACGATATTCGTATCGATATTGAACCGTTCGATACAGTGCTTTCGGTTCGGTACGCATATGTATCGAACAATACAACATTTGTAATTTATTTTATCAACTTTCCTTCTGAAGATGCTGTCTGTGTGGAGCGCTCAGTGAATCTGCGTTCGACTACTCCGCCTAGGCTGCACTGTCAGCGCAGATCCACTGAGCGCTCCACACAGACAGCATAGTCAGAAGGAAGAGCGCAGGGCACCTCCCCCACCCTCATTCAGATCTGGCGTTTGGAATTATTTTGGTTTTCATGTGAGGTATGACCCTGAAGGTAAGCGAGTCATGGACTAAAGTAAAACAGTATGTTGGATGTGCCATGCAATGCTCAATTACATGGGTGTGAACTAGTGTGTTAGCGCAGTTAGCTCGTTAACGTGTTGGCCGTCTAGCCCCATGCACGGGGTGATCGGCGGTAGCTCCTTAACGGAGATTTGCCATGTTGTGGCGTTAAGGTCATTTCAACGAGATTAACCTGAAAGCACTAGTGGGAACACAACGAATATGACTGCACATTTACGCCGACATCATCCTAGTGCAAAGACAAAAACAACAAGCATGCTACTAACTTTAGCCGAGTCATTTAGACAGCTGTTAGCACATGATTCTCCTTATGCTGCTGAGAATATAGCCCAGAAGAAGCGGATAGTATAACTTTTATTTTGGAAAGAGCCATTTCTCTGTAATAAACTCTCTTTTCCAAAGATGCATGATTCCTCAATCAGATACAGGGCTTGCAATATCGCTAGCCTGACGTCCTGGGGGGGCTACCAAAATCTATCTCTTCCCTGCCCGTCGGGCTATTGTAGGAAAGAAAAATATATGTCAATGCTTTTGCATTCTTTCAGAAATGTAGCTGGGTAATTATGTCATTGGCATCGGTGAGCCACTGTCAATATGTGACATATTGAAATCGCGTTTGAATTTGCGCTTGTTTTTTTGCTTTCACTTTGCAATCGTGCGAACTGTGTATAGAGAGCAACAGCACTGATCTGTGAGTGATGATAATTTGTGCACCAATTCCTCTGACATCGTCTTATTAATCGTTAGCTTACTATGCAAACATGACAAGTGAAGTCTCCTGCAGCAAGCTTAAACATGTGAGAGGTTGATCGCGCAGAGAATCGCTGAGCTTATGTGAGTGAGTGTGTAAAAGCAGCAGGATTTATATTTTAGTTCTGCTGAGCCAAATAAGACAGGTCAGGGTGAAGAAGTGACAGCCAAAGAAAAGCTTACCACAAAACGGAGAAGTTATGACAAATCAGACTATAAGGCAAAAAGAAAGTGCAGCTTTATGGTTTCATGGACAAAAGAATTTCTGTGGCTGCAATATGACAAGCTAAATAACCAGGGCTGCACATAAGTGGTCCGCAGGTGCGCATTCGCTGTCAAAATAAAAAACACGCACAAGGGTTAGGGTTAAATTTAAAAACTGTACTTTTGAGTTAAAATATATATTTATAATTTTAATAAATGACAAATTAAAAAGGCATGAACATTTTTTTTGTATCGAAAAAATATCGAACCGTGACACCAAAGTACCGAACCGTGAATTTTGTGTATCGTTGCACCCCTAATATATATATATATATATATGCATGCAAGCAATCGTTTTTAATAGCTTAAGGCAAACTGAAGACACTGTTGTACTTGCAGGTTTGTTAGAGAAAAGTACCCAGTAATTGAGAAGCTGCCTGCTGACTCGTAATGCTGCCAAAATGCCAATTAGCAAAAGCAGCAAGCATCCGCCTCCTTACCAGAAAAAGGTACCACTGGCTAAAAATAACTACAATACTACTAGAAAAATGTGGCCGCCAGTACAGCAGTATTGCAACGCATAGACAGTACACAGCTTCTTTGTAATTACTTCATAATCAGATGATTGTGTGCATTATGAATGGCATTATGTGTTGTGTACAATCTGCTCTATATTACTTTGTGCCTGTGCTGTTTTTTCTCTCTCAAATCCATTCCCTTTTGTCACACCAGAGCCTGAACAGTGGGCATCCAGAGCTAATCATCCCGATTAAGGAAGAGTTGGTTTTGTTTTTGTTTTTGCAAAGCCACTATATTACTCGCATTAACCCTCGCACTGGTTTCAACTACAGGCACATTTTAATAATTAAGGAACCCCAAGATCATCAATAATCGGGTCGTTTATTCATTAAACAACACAAGGAAAGCAACAGGGGCAGAGCCAGTAGGAAGACTATGCAGAGTTCATTCTGAGCTGACAGGGAACACTGATCTTTAGGTTGGAGATTGGACTAAGCAACTTTATGAATTGCAATGTGGGAGCTATGCTTCTTGCGGTTTGCAGACAGGTTCTCCAGTAGGTTGACAGATATGTGGTATGGATAATTGGGCTGGTGATAACTGTCATCTGGGCACTTAATGAAGATAATAAGCTTTTAGTTTGACAGCTTAGTTATGCCTATCCAGCTTTTACTCCCTCTACGTACATTTCCTCAAGAAAAGGAAACAGATCTTACTGGCATTTGTAATTTAAAATATATGGTGTTTGATATTTTAGGTTATTCTTCGACTCACCCAAAAGTTAACATCCTCTAGAACTGAGACTTTTGTTGGTATCATTTTTGTCTGAAGCTACAATACTCCTTCTCACGTAATCCTGATCACAATCAAGGCAAAAGCTGGCTGTGAGTCTGATTATATCTGAACTATAAAAGAAAAGAGACAGAAGCCTGGAAGTGTCCCTCCAATAGTCTGGGTCTTTTTACTTCATTTTCCTTGGCTTTGCAAACTATGTGGATATTGTTAACAAATGCAGAGCTGCTGCCATCAGCACCTTGCATACTAATGAGAATCATGTTAAGAATGTTTATTATTGCACTGTGAATTTATTCACTATTAATAGCTAGCAGCTCTCCAACTCATGCAAAGAGGGAAATAAAGAAAGAAAGCAAGCTTTAATATTTAAATCTTCCCCTGTACCTGTAAGAGGTGATCTTTACTTTTGAATGGTCAGTATTGTGTTTTTTCTTCTTATTTTAATTCGTTTGTGATGAATTAAACAATGAAATCATGGTGAATAAAAAAGACTGCACTTTGAAGTGCAGGTGGTGGTTTAGATGTAGTCGTCTGCTCTCCACTGGGTTTTTGTGATTGAATGCAAATAAGGAAATTCATTTAAGCTCCTTGCCCTCATAATGTGAAATGCAGATGCTATGTTATAGCTTTAGTCTGTACAGTGGCAAATCTAGTCTGTTGGTCCAAGTTCCAATACAAGGATTTAACTTAGGTGCTAGAACCTGCACTGGCTGCTTAGATTTTCATAATGAAAAAATATAGTTTTCAGTATCAAAAGCTAACAGACCTACATTACAAATGTGGAAAATACAATGAATACAAATGTGGAAAATACATGCACCAAACTACACATACATTGTAGCAATTTAGAATAGACTTCTAAACTTCATAAGTTAGCATTCACAACTTCTCATTTACCTTGAATGGATACTGCTTTCAACAGTACAAACAAGTATTGTTCAAGTTAGCTGGTGGTTAATCCACCTGTTCTACTGATGTCCTATAAAATGACAGGTAAAACCTTACTCTAGAAATGGGAGGGCAAGTTTATTATAAGTGTTAATGCTAGCTGCAAACATCTACGTTCTTTCAGCCTGCTACAATGGCTAACAGAGCTGGGCACACTTCTGCTAGCTAATATAACTAATGTTAAAAATCAGAGTAAGAAAAACCAAAAATGTGGTTCTGGTGAAAGTTCCATTATTTAAGTTTCTCTGGCCTCAGCGCCACTGATTGACCAGGACATTGTCACATGGTAGTTAATATATTTTTCACTAGCACAAGTATAAACGCCAGCAACTACGTTGAAGACTTAAGTTACATTGTAGGATCTACAAAGATTGATGGATTTAGCAACGCCAGGTTTCTCCAACTGTGCAAACTTTGCTTACTGCTGAAGTTTAAAGTACGTCAGTCTTCATCAGTCCCCCGCTGGCCTGGGCCAAGGCAGTTGTGTGCCCAACCTTTTAGCAAGCAGTGCCTCTTCAGTATCCCTATAGAGCAAAAACAGGTCAGTTTTCCTGCCATTGTGTTTGTAATCATAATTTATTACAGTGACCACACAGAAGAAGAAAATAACTATTTTCCTGAGTACCTCCATACATGAGTTCAGTCACACCGCAAATCATGACAAAGAGACTCAATGACTGTTTATATGAGATTCATTTGAAGCTATTTATTTTCATTGTCAAGGTGAAAAGCACCTCTATTAGAGTCAGTGTGTGGTTAACACAGTCTGTGGTTCAGTGTTTGTGTATAAACTCCTATTTATTACCTTTATTCTCACATACAGAATAAAGGATTCTTTGTAAATATATATTTGATCAAGATTTAAATAAATCAAAGCTTTTGTGGTATCCCAAACTATAGAACAGCGGTCCCCAACCTTTTTTGCGCCACGGACCGGTTTATGCCCGACAATATTTTCACGGACCGGCCTTTAAGGAGTCGTTGATAAATACAACAAAATAAAAGTTGTACCGGTACTGAAAAATAGAAGATTTATTCATAACACACGTGAAAAGACCCAGGAAAACCGAGTTAATGATAAAAACGATAACAAAATAACGCTGAAAACTGATAAAAACCCTGAAAACCATACATTTCACACCTGAGCCTCTATTCTCGCGGCCCGGTACCAAACGACTCACGGACCGGTCCAAGGCCCGGGGGTTGGGGACCGCTGCTATAGAAGACAATTCTATATATAGGAAAGCTGTTAACTGGGGCTTCTCTTCTCCATTTATGCAATATACCCTGGGTTTCAAAATGTGTGGGAATTCTAGGTATGTCAATAATGACCTGCGTTATTGTTACAATAATAATAAATATTGTGTATAATGACAAAAGGTGAAATAGATTTGCAACACTAAAAGGGTTAAATATCTCCTTTTTTTCCACAGGTTTACTTCTTTGAGGGTCCAGGTATCATTTTACATAGGGAACCTTTTTGCACATGCAACAACATAATGAATTGCCCTTTGATAATGAATTGTCTCTAACATTTTTATTATCATTATCATTTTCTGGTCTTTTCTTTGCTTTTTGTATGGGGAGGGCAGTGGCTTCCACTGTGAGACACACACAGCAGGCGTAAAACTGAGAGCAGAGGAAAGAAACTACCATAAATGACAGCAACGGCATGATGAATGAAAAAAGTGCACATGGGGGAAATGGCTGCTCTTTTAGCTGTAAATGCTTCAGTGCATTAATCACAAGTCCTTTTAAGGACCATATTGGGAGGCAGGTGGGGTTGAGGTGACACAAACACACCCAACTGTCAGTTGAGAGATTGGATGTGCAAAGTTGTCTAGCACCACTTGCAGGTGTTTTTCACTCAGGCCTTGGTTATATTTAGGCACCAAAGTGGCTCAGCAAGGGAAAGGTTTGGTCTAAAATAGTTATTATTAAGCTTATACCTTAAACAATTGCACACATTCTAAAGATCACTTATCTAAAATTTAATAACACTATATGCGATAACAGCTTGTGCTACCAACAAGCCGGTGTTTAGTGTATCAACTAGTTATTAAATTTGCCCAGTTAGTGTTTGATTCTGTGAAGGTACTTGGAGCTATTTCACAAAATGACCTCATATAGCAGAGAGAGTAAATCAAAATAGAACAGGAACAGGCCCCATAATAAAAGCAAAGTGCTGAAAGACCCTAAAACAATGTCTACAGTCAAAGGGCAATAGTTTTATAACCCTCTTTGAGTTTGTTACAATAAAAATGTATACTACACATACGTTTAGTCCAGTGTTTAAATAAAGGTAGCCTATATGTCGGAGCAAGGAAAAAGTCCAGCCAAAGATGCTGACTGAAAATCCCAGATGGGGAAAAACAGCTCAGAGCTGCTTGGCTTTCCAATATTTCTAATGTTTCTTATCTTAATTTCACTTTCTAGAAATTTTTCTCAAAACTATTTGCAAAAAATGTGGTTTAATGAACCGTTTCTGATTTGTAAAGTGCAAATAAACAACATACTGTAGCCGGTGGTGAAAACACTATGTGCAATGTGATCGATTGCTGGTTTCTTGTAAACTTTGTGAAGTTTTTATTTGTTTATTCATGTAATCATATTTACCACAAGTGACTGTTTATTTGCATTGTTACTTCACTACAATAATTCAAATAACAAATAGTTTGATAGGCAGTTTAAGGTGTGTGGGTCAGGAAATTGAGCGGGTCGTCCACTAATTGGAAGGTCAGTGGTTCGATCACTGGCTCTTCCTGTCAGCATGTCAAGGCATCCTCTAGCGAGATACTGAACCACAAATTGCAATGAGAATACAAATAATAAAGTGCTGTGTCAATGGGTGAATGAGACTTGCAGTAGAAAGCACTTTGAGTGCTCAGAGTAGAAAAGTGCTATGACTCGCCAAACCATTTACAGAACTTAAAAAAAGACAAATCATTCAAGAAATCTAGAAATGTTGAAATTTTAGAAAGCATAAAAAAGTTTTACAAAATTAGACTTGAGCGTACTTTTTTACATGCTGCATCATGAAATGGTAACATAGGTCCAAAGAAAGGCATCAAGTTGTCTTTTTCTAATAATTCCTGTTTTGGGTTTTATTAAATTTGACCTTCCTTGTCATCATTTGATGCACCATAGGTACTCATTTATGAACTTAGATTAAAGACACAGTCTGAAAACTTTGAATGTCCCACAAAACAGGAGGGCAGACTAATGAATCATGAGAAGTCGTGCATATCTAATCACTTTAGCAGAGGACCATAATGGCTTATTGACCAATAGTGAAGTAAGACTGATGTTGCTTTGAAATATTTATAATTGCAAACTCTCCATGTCATCTTCACCACCATGTTTAATTTCAAAAAATATGTGTGAAAGAGATTGAAAAATCTTTAATTGGACCACGACACGCTGTTCCTATACAGCACACGCTCTGCATAAATATGTCGTGTGCATTTGAAGTTTACTGGGAATATGCAGCAGAGGTGCTTTGAACACAATATTTTGACTTTTTGCCCTTTTTAATGTTTGAAGCAAAGGAAGACTGTGACATTTTATGTTTGTTGAGGAACACAGCATGTCAACATTAAAGAACAAGAAATCGCACAGAATTTTAAAATAAACAAATATAGCTGTTCTCTTCTATTTTTTATATATATATATGTGTCTGTTGTGTGGGTAGCTTCATGTTGAAAACAAGAACAAAAATGTTCAAATACCCCCCCCCCCCAAAAGAGCAGACAGAAGCTCAGAACCTGCCAGTTCTGATCAGTCTATTCAAGATCGTGTGTGTAAAGTCACGGACTGAAGGATGACATACAAGTAAAAGCCCTTTTTTAAGGGTCAGCGAATGTGACACTGTGTACTGCTTTGCGGTCTTCACGGTTTAAGGAAAATAATTCAGGGCCAAGGTAAACGGCTTGCCTCTTCTTTGCCACTCCATCCTCTGCAGTGCAATAACTTTGATGGTTGGATATTGATGATATCTTGGGGTCTTTATGAGGACATTCTGTATCTTTGTTATTAAGTGGCTTTTTATTGGATTGTGAGGCTTTATCTTGGGGCATTTTAAAGCACACAGCAGAGAAAGAGACCTGACCGCGGGATGCTTTCCATCATTTTCCCTTTATTTTAAAAAATGATGAATCACTTCTGTCAATTGTTGTGATGTATCAGTCATTTTTATATGAGTCTGGAGTGTCATCACACTACATGATATACCATTTTGCTGGAAGCCAGTTGGTAATTCGAAGCCAAAAAAATATAGTGGAAAAAAAACAAAAAACCTCTGTCTTGATTTATCTTCAAAAGTGTGGCACCACCATTCATCATTAAGGGGCTTAGTTTCGTCTTTCATCTAGCCAAATCCATCCCTAAAACTTCACTCATTAGCTGCCAAGTTGATGAGGTGGCGGAAGACATATATGTGTGTTTCTACCACCATATGGTAGATGCATTCAAATGTTTCAGTGGACGTGTGAACCTCTGTAAGCACCATGTGGCTTCTTTTGTGTTTGTGGCTTTTTGTCATCATGCTAGAGCCACATTGATGTTTTGTTGGTTGCTTAAGTGTTTGTGATACATGATCAGCTGTGCACAAAGGAGATTCTTTGGAAGGAAATTAATCTTTGGAACTTGTGCTTTGGAACAAGACACAGGGATGTGCTTGAATTTATTTTGATTTGCAGCAGAAATATTGGAGCCTGATGGAACTTATTCAAGACTGTTTTCAGTTCTTTTTTTTTTTTTGCTCTGCCATATAAAATCAAGTAGTGGTCCCTGTGAAGAGGAGCACTTGAGTGAAGAAACCGTCCACTCTGCAATGTCACCTTTTAATTCCTAGCAATCGTTTACCTCCTTCTCACTTTTATAAAGCTTTTCTACTGCAGAAGTTTTGACACGTAATTCCAGGAAAAGCAAATTTGTATTTAATATTAATGATGTTTGATGTTTCAGATTTAGTTTGGCTAATTTCAGTGCACACACTGACTTGCAGTAATGGCTTTCTCTGACACCTAAATGGACCAGAGTGTTGTTAATGTTTCTCATTCCATCTCTGCTCTCACTTTTAGAACTTTTTTTTAAACTAAAAACGCACTACTAATGTTGAATTAGTACTAAATTCGAACCATGCATCTTAGATTATATGGTCTGAATCATCACTTAAAATAAAAAAGGGAAAAAGAAAAACGTAATCATTTTAGTTTTTATTAGTTGGTTCAACACTTTAACATTTTTTGAGTTGTTACTCATTGTCTTTGTGGTTTACATACTTACAAGTGCAGACACCAAAATTCAATATGTCAAACTTTTAACCTCATGACACTACTGACCTTTCCTCCTCTTGTATTCTTTTTTTCTTTTGAATTTTCACTCTGAGGCAGTAAAACTAAATCAAAACCACCTGGACCTCGTGAAATAACCCGCTAAATTATTTAAGACTGAATATCATGGTCGGTTTTGATATTAGTCTATTTTAAACAAATCTGCAACCTTTTATTCACCCAAAGTTGTTTAGATTTCTCTAACTCCATCTTTTCTTACAGCCCACTCAGTCCTCCAGAAAGCTGTTTTAAAAGCTAAAAGCTAAAGATAAAATGTTTATTATTCATGACCACCTACTCCTAATTCTACCTAATGAATTTTTAAAATTTCCTTACTCTGCCTATATAGTGTCAGTAATGGCTGCCGCTAGAGATGTGAGAGTTGGTACTGTGGCTTGTGATCATGATTCCTTAAGGGAAAGGACCTCCTGTTATACAAGTGAGCCTTTAATAGGATGTTTCAAAGTGATATTATTGCATAACTTACCTGATAAAGTGAAAGTATATTTTTTGCCATAGCATGCTTCCGATCCTTCATCTTAATCGGCTACAATGCAAACTAAAACTGCAAAAAATATGTATACACGGGGCAGGTGGTGGGATTACTCTGGCTACCTGTGACATAACAAGAGGTTTAAAAACGGTTTGCTATAGAATCACAAAGTCACAGTGGGAGGCCCTGAGCACGAGGATGGCAGGAACAACTGTACATTTAATCCATCCACCATTAATGTCATCCTATAATACCACAGAACAAGACCAGCAAAGCTGATGTCAAGAAATGTAACAGTTATCTATCTAACACTGATGT
Source organism: Copadichromis virginalis (assembly GCF_057382275.1). Taxonomy (NCBI): domain Eukaryota; kingdom Metazoa; phylum Chordata; class Actinopteri; order Cichliformes; family Cichlidae; genus Copadichromis; species Copadichromis virginalis. The sequence goes on from NC_140622.1 coordinate 34,098,844, forward strand.
AAACCAGTTTAAAAGATGGAAGGAAATACTAACTTTGTACTTTTAACATGTATTTTTTTTTTTATTGCAGCACTCAATAATAAACTGGTAGTGGAACCCTAAATCGGCACTCGATAATCAAAACTTTGAGAACCCCAGCTCTCGCTTAAATTGAAGAGTGAGAATTTTGTAGTTTCACAGCACAAACCCTCCCACCCCTTAATCTGTTCCAAAACAAATGTTTCTTTAGTTTCCAGAATTGCAACATTTGCTCAGGAGATTGCAAAAAGTTTAAATTTTGGTGGATGCACTTGGAGGTATGTGGTTTCTATTTTTGTACAAAAAGTGTTCTTGGGTTTAGTTTTAGGGATGCATCGAATGTGACTTACTGCAAAAAGTGACCCCTTTTATCTGGATGATGGTCCCAAAATATCTACATATTCAGTTCACATTAATGTAAAACAGCAAATCCCGAGAATAAAGAAAAAAAATAGAAGAACAAAGTGTTTGGAAAAAATTTGATGCCTGGTGATAAATTTAACACACAATATTGCAGAAGGAACCACACTGCATTTAAGTGCATTTTTATAACCAGCGTTTGTGGCTCTTGTTAAAACTAATGCAGTCTGATGCATAAGCCCTGCAAGTAAATCCTTCCTTTATTACTATACATTTAAATACTTATTGTTTGAGTGCTGCTTGTATTGGTGGATGTGGTGGTACTGAGTTGTTTTGGATTATGCCAGAACTTTCTTGTTTTTATATCATTTATATTGTATTGATGTAAATGGGGTGGACGAGAGAGAGTTGTACATAGAAGTAAAACAAATTACACAATAGGTTTATTTATTTACTTTACAAAATTTAATTAATTCATTATGGAAATATATCTGTGATAGAAACAAAAACAAAAGCAGTTCTCCCTTGTGTTAGCTACTCATTAGCTTTCTGTGACTGGACCTAAATTAAAAATGTTGTTTTTTGTTTTTCAACATGAATTTCACACTTTCATGTCCGTGAACACAACTTTTAATCAGGCTATATCAGTCCATATATACATTTCACAGATTTTCACACATCATTTGTATGATTTGTAAGATCATAATTCAATACAAAAGTGTTGCTTGATTAGGTTTAGGTATTAAACACAACTAGGTTGGAGCTGGGCAAAAACCCCCGCTTGTTTATGTTTATAAAAATGTCTTAATTTGTGTTAAAATACAACATTGCTGCTCCTGGTTCCCATAGTAACACTTCCCTGCTTTCTCTACAAAGATACAAAAAGTATATGCTTCTGATATGAAATATATTTCCTATTGAAATACATTACATACAAATTTGTGTTCACTGACACAAAATTGTAAGACAGCGGTCCCCAACCTTTTTTGCGCCACGGACCGGTTTATGCCCTACAATATTTTCACGGACTGGCCTTTAAGGTGTCGCGGATAAATAGAACAAAATAAAACTAGTACCGGTACCGAAAAAAAGAAAATTTATTCATAACACACGTGAAAAGACCCAGGAAAACCGAGTAAACGATAAAAACGATAACAAAATAACGCTGAAAACCGATAAAAACCCAGAAAACCATACATTTCACACCTGAGCCTCAACTCTCACGGCCCGGTACCAAACGACTCACGGACCAGTACCGGTCCGAGGCCCGGGGGTTGGGAACCGCTGTTGTAAGAATTTGTTTTCATGAATATGAAAAAAAAGATTAATTTTGTGAGTGCTGCCTATTTGGTGGTGAAGCACAAAGAAAGCTGAGAGCCACTGATGACACCAACTTCTAGCCTAACAAAAAGTCTGCCTTTGTAAGTTTAAGATGTTCTTTCCTTAAAATTAAATCAATAAAAAATGAAAGCACTACTCTGTAATCTTGTAGTTTTGACTCATTTTTCCATATGAGAATGTTTGCTTTTGCAAGGAAACACTCTTAGTGGCAGGTGATTTAACTAAACCCAATGGGTCGAACAGGTGGCTATCCCAGTTGGCAGGGTTGGAGGAAATCTTTGCCTTTTCACACATCATTATTGTGTGTGTGTGTGTGTGTGTGTGTGTGTGTGTGTGTGTGCGTGCGTGCGTGCGTGCGTGCGTGTGTCTGTAATGCAGTGCAGTCAACACTCGATAGCCTCCTCAGTGGTTTGAATGACACGCTTCCCTAGGAACGGTGGGGGGCAGAACCATATCAGTCAGTGATGGATGGTGGGAGGGTGTTTTCAATGATGGATCTGTAGGTCTATACCAGGAGTGACTGTGACATACTGAGCTGCCAAAATGCTTTGGTGTAAAGCATCCTCTGTGGTCAGATTTGAGATATCCTCATCCTCTCCACTCAGTGTTCACATCACTGATTACAGGTAGAGATCATGTCAAGTCCTTCTTGTCCTGGATTGAGAGTCTTGTTGTTTTTGGCTCACTAAAACAGCAGTCAGTCCTCTTATGTGTCATCGAAAGACCCGGTTGTGTTTTCTACAAGCTTCAGCAGCTTGAATAAAGGGTCACTCGAGGTGCCGTCTTTGGAGCACACAGAAAGCAGAGCAGAGAGATAGAGACCCAGATAGCAGAGAGTCGATTCCTCACACACTGTGTCATAAGGTCTTTAACAGATGGGGGGGTGCTATGTTTAGCACAGATGACAAGTGCTCTAAAGAAACTTGGAGCATCGTGACAGAGTTTGCACTTTCAGCACGCACTACCTCACTTTGCAATTTGATTCTTCATGTTAACATTAACTGTAAGGGCTTTTTTTTGGTAGGTGTCACAATGTGATTGAATGTGTTATGTTTTTACTTTGAATTTATCTTGATAAAAGAGACATTTCACTGCATTGGATCATGCATGCAAACTAAGATGAAAAGAGTACTGAATGTCATACTCAAATAGAAGACCTGATGATCAGAAAATTAAAGACTTATACTAATCAATTTAAGATCTTTCTGTTAATCATGTCTTGCTTTGTAGACATCACTATCTGCTTGCTTCCACCATTTGTGTCAAAATGGTGACCCGCTCAAGTTAAATGAGTTGGCAGCTTGACCCTTAGGGAATAGTTCAGAGTGCACACCCCTTGTCAGGCTTGTGCCCAAACATGCTCCTGACATGATGCACCACCCTTGTGCTTGGACATTGTGGACTGAAAACTGCTGTTTGGTCTCTGAGTTGTAAGCATAACATCCAGCTATTATTATCAGCAATGATCTTTAAGAGACGTGAAAGTTGGGGCAATTTTACACAGAATTTGTTGCTCACTGTACATATTTTTTAGGTATATCATGAAAATGCAGATGCGGTTGTGAAGTAGCCTGTGGAAAATTATAAAGATAGCAGGACAGCTGGAAGCAGTACAGAAGAGCACAGGAACACAAGAAGGAGAGAGAGGTCAGATTCTAATTATTCATGACTGGGAGGAATCAGACATTTTTCTTGATGATGGACATTTCTGCATTTAAAATGTTGTGTACCAAACAATACAAATTCATTAACATAATATATCATTATTTTAGGTTTTCAAATCAAACTGAAAAGTTGCTTTTACCAGTGTAAATCTGGAGTAGGATTAAAATGCAGTAACCATGAAAGAAACAAGTACGGCGTCCTGAATGTATTAGAGAATATTAGTCTGTCTTTTTTTGCATTTTCTTAAATTTTGAATCACATTTAAAAATCCATTAAAAACCAGTTTCTCTCTATTTAATCTTCTAAAATATGTATATTTATAAAAGGTTCTCTAAGATTTGTACAGTGCAAAGGCTTGTTTTCACCTTAATGATTTTTAAAACAAATCTTGTTTTGTTGTGTATACCTGCCCCAAAATGCCTCTGAAAATTGAAAATAATATAAAAGGAAGGAGAGCCATCTGCCAGAAAGCCCTAAAGGCAAACTTCTCAGACTAGCAAAGCAAAGTACATGCATTCAGCTGCTTTAAACCATACAGTATGTACGGGCAATATTTTAAGCTGGAGTACATATGCTGGCTGTAGCACTGATACATTATCACCGACTGCCATAAACAGAAACAACATCCACTTACGTTCTGAAACAATAAACAGTATTAAATGTTTCTGCACTGTGACAACTTGATTTAGTCGCCATTATTGTTGGGGTTAATTGACTTCCTCCTTCATACACTGGGAAAAAAAATGAACAGCTCATTATGAGGTTCTGCCACAGGTTTAAATAACATTTAAAAGTTCTCCAAGTTCAGTTTTTCTTACATCACAAAGCAGATTTTCTTTTAGGAACTTTTCAAAAAAAACAAAAACTAACAAACTGGAATTCATCCAAGAAACTGTTATCATATATGAAACCATAAGTAAATAAAAAATAACCTTTAGCTTTTCTTTTACAGACAAATGTGCCTTTTTTTTCAAAATGTCTTTGACATTTTGTTTATTATAAATAAACAAAATATCCCACTCAGTGAGGTCATTTGTCTCATCAATTACAGACAAAATCGAAGTGATCTTGTTGAGCTAATCTGAGCGTTCAAAGCAGAAATATGGTGGAAAAATCAATAACTGGCAAATCTTTCAACCGTGCATACACCAAACACCCACATACCCCAAGTGTGCAAACTAGCATTTTTCAACTATTTGGCATTCTCATGTGTGGTAGTCAAATTCACCTTTTGCATTTTAAAGCTGTCCTCAACATGAAGAAGAAGGCTTTCAGGAGCAAAGTGAAGGAGGAGATGAAAGCAGCACAGCGGGAGGTGAAACGCTGCCTGAGGGAAGCAAAGGACACCTACAGGAGGAAGGTGGAGCAGAAGTTGGAGAGGAACAATATGAGGGAGGTCTGGAATGGTGTGAAAACCATCACAGGCCACAACACCAAGAAAAGCACAGTGGGGGGGACTGTGGAGAAGGCAAACGAACTCAACAACTTCTTCAACAGGTTTGACCAGCCCACAACCCCCCCACCCTCACCCTCACCTTCACTACAGAGTCCTCCCCCCACTCTCCTGCCTCCCTCGCTTCCCCCCCTTCCTGACACCATGACACCCCCCTCCTCCAATCCCTCTCTCAGCAGCAAGACATCTCCCCCCCTCCCCTCCTCCCAAACATCTCCCAGTGTCACAGTGGATCAGGTCAGGAGGCAACTGAGGAAGCTTCGCCCCAGAAAGGCAGCAGGCCCAGACAAGGTGTGTCCTAGGATGCTAAAGGCGTGTGCTGCTGAACTTGGGGAGCCGCTACAACGAGTCTTCAACCTCAGTCTGCGACTGGGGAGAGTGCCCGCCCTATGGAAGACATCCTGCATCGTCCCGGTCCCCAAAAAGAACCGGCCCAATGAGCTGAATGACTTCCGACCGGTGGCACTGACGTCACATCTTATGAAGACTCTAGAGCGGCTCTTCCTCAACTTCCTCCGACCACAGGTACAACATGCCCAGGACCCACTACAGTTTGCATACAAGGCGGGTGTCGGAGTGGAGGATGCCATCCTGTACCTCCTACACAGAGCCCACTCACACCT